>NC_134861.1:94312870-94678495 GCF_049852395.1 Peromyscus maniculatus bairdii
GCAAAAGAGGTAAAGCAGGCCATCTTGCTTCTGAGCATGCATTAAGTTCCCCCTAACTTAGCTATCCTGGTGCATTTTTGCAGAAAGTTAAAAGGAAGAAAATGAAGAGGAAGAAACTGAAGATACTAAAGAAGATGATTAAGAAATATCCAGGAAGGAGAAACTAGGTGAGAAGACAAGCCTTTTCTTGAGGTTGAAGGGTTGGAGAATTGGTTCAGTACAGAGAAACACAAAGCTCAAGACAGAGCGGAGGAGAAATGGACTTTCTGCCCGGTAAGCAAGAAACACTGAGGAAGAGTTGGTAATGGGAGAAGAAAGGAAATTTGGCTGTGGAGATGGATTTGTGGGTAAGTTAAGAGGGGAATTAAGGCTTACTCAGCCACAGTTTGCAGTATCCCAATGGATTTCTGAACTTCCCCAGGATGGGATGGCCATGATCCAGCACTCTCGGCAGGTTGGGAACCTAGACCACTCTGGGATGCAGGCATGGTGAGTACAGGGCAGATGCTACAGACCCAGGGAGGTGGCCCCTCCTCCCTTCATCGGCCTATTGCCTACTTTCTATCACTCGAGGTCTAGGCTCAGCCTACATGCTTGCTGCATCAGACTCTCCACCTCAGACTGCTATGGTTCAAATATAACTGTCCCCTACTCCATCCAAGGATGCATAGGTCAACTGTATAAAAAGGTGGGAATTTAATTGGCTGTGGTGTTTAGAGATGGAGTTTAGAGAAAGTGATTAGAATTATGTGAGATAATTGGGATGGAGATGACATGATTAAATCCTGGTGACTTTCTAAGTAGAGAGAAGTAGACACAGACTCATACACTATGTGGTATCCTGTCACATGGTACTCTGGGTCACCTTGGGACTCTGCCAGGGAGAATGCCATAACCAGGAGACAGACCAAAGGGGCCATCCAATCTTGGACTTTGAATCTCAA
Source organism: Peromyscus maniculatus bairdii (assembly GCF_049852395.1). Classification (NCBI taxonomy): domain Eukaryota; kingdom Metazoa; phylum Chordata; class Mammalia; order Rodentia; family Cricetidae; genus Peromyscus; species Peromyscus maniculatus. The sequence goes on from NC_134861.1 coordinate 94,313,815, forward strand.
CCCTCATCTCTTTATAAAGCTAGCCTGCCTCTAATATTTTAGCCTAGAACAAGACACTCCACCCAGATAACATGCAGGTTTTGCAAAAATGTGATTGTTTTTATCCATCCTTGTAGGGGCTGTTTTTTAAGTAGCCTAAAGCTATCACCAATTAAATATTCTTCCTCCGTCACACTTTCATTTGATGACTACAGCTACATATTACATTCAGGATTGCCAACAGCAGAGTTAAACTGAAACCTATTACCCGTGGCTTCATACAGAGTCAAGACAGAAATTCCTAACATCCTCTTGAGTACTAAGTTAAGATTGAGTCCTAGTTAAGATGCAGTTAACAGGAAAGAAGATAAAATACAATGTAAAATAACTCTGGGGTGGACTGGAGCTGCTGTTCTCTGTAGACTTCACATCTCACCATTTACTTCTTTGAGACCCCAAAAGTTTCTTGCAGAGCAGGGGCCTTGGGACCTGTGCTTGCACACTACACTCATTGCAAGGGACCCAACGCCAGGTTCTAGTTTACTTTAGAGTTCATTTTGAAAGAGGGTCTCGCGGTGTGCCCTTGGCTAGCCTGATACCCACTGTGGAGATTAGGATGGGCTCAAATGTACAGGGATCCTCCTGCTTCCACCTCTCAAGTATGTGCAACCAAAGCTGCCTTTTAATTTTTAAGTCACCAAAACGGAGAAGATCTGGGGCCACAGGCAGCCCAGTCTGAACTGAACCTGGCATCACTGCTTCCTGTCCCTGGCTCAGAGGTCTCTGCAGCACTTGACAGTGGCACTCTTTCTACAGTTAGAAGATGCTGCCCATTATATAAAGAGATACCTCTCCCTGTCTGTTGATGCATATGGCCACACCAACTCACAAATGCAATTACATTCTGAGTGAAGTGAGGCATTATTTAGACATAAAGTATACATAGCCTAGACAGAGTCCAGGAAAAAGTGAAGGACTATGCTGTTTCACCTGGACCACTCACCATCGTCACCAAGCAAAGGGTGCTGGGAGTTACAGTGTTCGCTGGACCAATGTGACAGTCACTTGAAATATGAAATGCCTCTATGCTGCTCTACTTCTGTGACTAATATTGCTCCTTAACGAAGACAAGATCTAGCTCATATCAAGTGACTGGGTTTAATGTCATGAAGTTAAGCTCAGAATAAATTGGGTTCTGCAAATGGAATTTTAAGTAAGAGTAAAAACATTGTAGGGGGAGCATGAAAGGGTTTGTAACCAACGGAATACAATTGAATACAAGCAAGTGTACACGCACAAGGGAAAAGGAAGTTGGGCGGCACCAGGAGTGGCGTGGACCAGGGAGACAGGACCGCAACCAACGCAGACTCCGCGCTGTGAGTTGCCAAGACAGCTTGTAGGCACAGTCTGTGAAGACGGAGCTGAGGAGCCGGGGCACCACTATGGTGTTGTGTTCTCTTTTCTTAGTGGATGGAAACATGGCTCTGAAATCCTGGGGAGGCAGAGGCAGGTGGATCTCTGAGTTTGAGGCCAGCCCGGTCTACAGAGCGAGATCCAGGCCAGCCAGGGCTACACAGAGAAACCCTGCCTTGAAAACAAACATACAGAAAGCCTTCTGTAGTCCTCCTGACGCATCCTCCCACCTACATTCTTTCCCTCTTCTTTGTCTTCTGACCTTTTACTGAAGCGTTGGAATTACAGCTACAGTCCTGTGCTCTGCTCTTCATCCTGTTTCCATGCCCCCTGACCCCGGGAGGCACTGACTTGCACCACCAGACTTGGATGACTCTGCTGCGTCTCCAGCACCTTTAGCTCCATACCCAGCTCTCTGCCCGAATCCAAGCGCCCATCACATCTCTTCTGTTTGACTCTTATAACCCATAGCTCTCAATGCTGCTCTCCTTCTCCATGCAGTTTACATTTCCCTGAAGTTGTGGCAATCTTCCCAAAGTTTCAACAGTCATATTTTTATATCAGTCATATTTTATAGCAGATTTTTATATCAGTCATGATCCATCCAGGAAATAAACCACTCTAAAGATATATGCAATTTACATTGATAACATGGATGGCAGAAACGTTTGGAAGCTGGAGAGAAGACTTCAAAGCCACCCAGTAGCAGAGGGGTCACTGACAGCCCAGGGATAAAGGACCAAAGGGAAAATATGATGGTTTTTACAGCTCAGAGTGTGGTGTCACTTCATAGAACGGGGAACTACATCTAACCTGTCCAAAGATGAGGTCATGGGGGAGATATGGCAGCTAGTATCATTGGCCCGAAGTGGAAAACCATGGCCAGAACTTTTGATTTCTGCCTTCCCCAGTCATCTCCCTTTGACCAAACACATCAGAAACAAGCAGGCCCTAGAGCATGACCATGCCTGCAGGAGTAGATGCTACAAGGGAAAGACTAGAAATGTGTGTGGGCAAGTAGACCCAGATCCCAGAGATCCCCTTCTAGGAATCCTGCTGTGTTCCCAAGAGCCTTCCACACAGAGTCCAGCTCCTCGTTCTAGAAGACAAGATGATGCATCTTGTTCTGCCACCTGCTTCTCTCTCTCTCTCTCTCTCTCTCTCTCTCTCTCTCTCTCTCTCTCTCTCTCTCTCTCGGGCTAACTTTTACCCAGCTTACAGACTCTGACTTAATGTCACACACAACAAACTGTTTGCTGAGCTACAGAAATGCAGAACTATAATCTTAGAGTTGAGAGGCTGAGGGAGGAGGAGCCAGGGACACATAGCAAGACCATGTCTCAAATGAGTTAAAAAAATAAAATAAAATCAAACCAGCCGCCCCTGTTCTATGGTCTCATCACTGTGATCCAATGGCTGACAGAAGCAGCTCCAGGAAGGACTTATTTTGTTTCTCAGTTCCAGGATGCCATCATGCCAGAAAGTCCAGGCAGCGGGAACAGGCGGTGGCTGGTCACACTATGTCCTCAGTCAAGGAGCAAAGAGAGATGAATAGTGCTTCTCAGCTTGTCTGTTTCTTTTTTATTCCATCCAGGACTGCGGCACACGGGTGAGTGCTACCCACATTCAGGATGACTCTTCTTTTGTGATGGTTGGAGTGAAAATGTCCCTCCTGGGCTCTGGAATTTGAACACTTGGTCTCCAGTTGGTGGCCCTGTTATGGAAGACTTGGGTGTGGCCTTGCTGGAGGAAGTGTGTCACTGGGGGTAGGCTTTGAGGTTTCAGAGCCACCAGCCATTCCCAATTTGCTCTGTGCCTCCTACTTGCCATGAGATGTGAGTGCTCAGCTCTCAGGTTCCAGCTCAGTCACTGCATCTGCCACCTCCTGCCATGCTGCCACTTCCACTACAGACCCTGACCCTCTGGGACCGGAAGTCCAAACAAACCTTTTCTTCTAGAAGTTGCCCTGGTTGTGGTCTTTTATCACAACAGTAGAAAGTTAACTGACACACTTCAGGCAAAACTCCCTGGAAACACGTTCATACCTACACCAAGAAGTTTGTCTCTTAGGTGATACCAAAGCCAGTCAAGTTGACAATCACAGTCACCCCAGTCTTCAATGCTTCCAGGTGAGGGTCTCCTGGTGATTTTTCTGAATGTGCTGTTCTCTCCACCTTTATGCATGCTAAAACTAGTTCTCTCACAGCTAGAGGAAGCCTCAAACCCCCCACTTCCCACCATGGTGCTGGCCTCTGGTTACTGAACCCACGTCATGGTTTTTTTCCCCAACCAATCACAAAGTTGCCAAGAAGTGCCATGACCAGATGAAGAAAGAGGAAGCCCCCTTGTGGAGTAAAGCAGAGGTGTGAACTGGAGCAGCCTATCCATAAAGCACCTTAGGGCCCCAAAAGGAGCAGGGAGGAGCTGGCTTAGCTCCTGTGTCTCCACAAAGCAGCATGCCTGGAATCCAGTTCAAAGTCAAGCCCATTACCCTACCTCCTTCTCGGTGTTCTGGACACTAAGTCGGTCATTAAAGATGCTTGCTCAGCTGGACTTCTGCTGAGGAGGAATGGCCCAGAAGGGCTGCTCAAGGTCTCCAAGGAGCCGTGCCTGTAAAAGACCAGGGGGAAGTGCTTTAAACCACTTCGCTCAGATCTACTTTTTGCCGAATTCCCTTGGGTGCAGAAAATTGCTCAAGTGTTATCATGTTTCTCTCCTCCACTGATAGAAAACCAACCACAGCATTGACTATCGTGGCAGATCACCAGTGACATCTGCGGAGTCACTTCATTCTGGAGGCCTTCAAACACTTTCCCGTCCTCTGTTAGCCAGGTCTACTCAGTGTGGTGAGGGGATTGGCAGTGTTCACTATTGCTATTCTTTCTCGGGATCGCACTGTCTTCATAATGAAACAGAAGAGGAAGCAAGGATGGAGTCACTGCCCGCTTCTGTCTCCTCCTAGTTCAGCATGCATCTTTTGAGGGTTGGCCTTCTTCACACTGCAGTCTTCCTCAACACAGGCAAACCTCCAGTGCAGCCCTCTGCGTACTCCCAGATTTCTTTAAAACTCAGCTTTGTAGTTCATTGCAACCACTCTGTACTCTGTCATGATGTGTGCAAGGAACTCTTATCCTTCTAGTACTGTGCCCTGATGTGGGCTAGTGCTCACCACACCATACAGGGAGTCCAGCGGGATCAAGAAAGGCTCACAATGGGCATCAGTCTGGAGATCCTGTTCTTGTTTCAAATCTGCCAGAAAAAAAAAAAATTCATGGCGAACTGAGTAATGCCTCCAGCACCTTTCTATAATAGGGCGGAGGTCTGTGGCTGTCTCTGTGCTATAGAACCTAACAGACTGACGGGCTGAGAATGTCGTGCCGAAGTGTGAACAACACGTTGGTAGAAGTTTGAGTTTTCAATTCGGTTTTATTGGTGTCATAAGTGCAGACCCAATGTGACCTGACCAAAGTTGTGGAGCATTCTCATTTTGCTTTGTTACAGTCCTGGGGGTCGAACCCAGGGCCTCACACTCACTAGGCAAGCTCTCTGCGGCTAAGCTGTGGGGACGGCCCTAGGAACGCAGTCTCACATGCAGGAGCAGGCGTGACTTCCTCAGGAAATGCTGGCTGCTCTCTTACTGTCTCCTTCAGTAAGCAGCTAGGCAGCCTGGGACAACTCCTCCCCGTCTCCCAGTCTCAGAGTCCTCCTCTGCACCCGGGTGCCATACTGCCTGTTCAGACGGCTGTTGTGGGGTGTGTGTGTCACGGGGGGTGGGGGGGATCACAATGTATAAACGATTTTATATCAAACTCTGAATTGTTTTACACAGATGGTAGAATGGGAAAGGGGCTTGATAAGATGACTTTTCTCATCACAGCAACAAACTACTTGACAGAAGCAGCTGAAAGAAGCAAGGACTTCTTCCGGCTCACAGTTCCACGGTACGACCAGCCGCCGTGGTGGGGAGGTCACGGCCACAGGTGTGTGAGGTGTCACATCGCACCCACAATCGGGAAGCAGAGAGAGAGAGAGAGAGAGAGAGAGAGAGAGAGAGAGACGAAGGTTGGTGCTCAGCTTGTGGCCACCCACAGTGAGGGTGGCTGGCTGGATCCTCTCACCTTCATTAACCTAATCGAGAAACTCCCCCATTGATAAGTCTAGGAGTTCCACTCCTAGATTTCTCTAGATCCTGTGGAATCACCAGTCAGTATTAACCACCGCACTCTCTTGCCTTCGTCATTGCTACCCTTAATGAAGAGAGGGTAGCGATCTGAAGGTTCGCTCAGCAGTCCTCTGGGTGGAGAGCAGGGACCATGCCGTGTGCTGCCAGGGAGACAAGGTGGAGGAGTAAGTACTGACAGGTTTACCAAGGGAGAGATGTTGACTGTGGCGAGAGCTGGGTGACCACCATGCTGCTGAAGCTGAGGTCAGCTCAGGAAAGCACAGGAGAAATGGAGCTGGAGACGGAGGCGAAGGGGACTCCATAGCTTTGCTGTAAGGAAAACAAGAGCAGAGAGGGAAGTGGGACTAGGGAGCCAAGAACTCTGGGGGGAATTTTAAAGACAGTTGTCTATGGACACGGAATGTATTAGTAATTCTTGCTCTGCAGAGACACTGTCAAGGCTGGGTATCAATGTGACTGGGAATTTCTCTCTTCACGAACACAGTTAGCAACTGGGGGGGGAGGAAAAAAGAGAAGGAAGGAAGGAGAAAGTGGAAGGGATGAAGGGAAGGAGGGAGGAAGAGAGGGAGGGAGGGAAGGGAGGAAGGGAGGAATCCAGCCTTACTGGCCACCTGATAACTTTCTCTAGACAGCTGATAGGCAGGCCTTAATTAGCTTCAGATTTTGAGCACAAATGAACCCAAATGGATTCAACTTTTCCTCAACGATGTATCGTTTATTTTGTTACTGAAATAAGAGTCTCAGGCAACTGGGAATCAATGCATTGATTTAAATATTATGCAAAAGATGGAGCTATTACGATGAGCACATTTTTATGACTTAAAAATCACATTTCAGCATTTTCTTATGTCAGGGGCTGTGACAGGGCAGCATTGATTAACACGTTCAGACCCGATCATCAAGAAAAAGACTTGAAACTGCAAATTTTTTTCTTGTGAAAGATGGCTTCTTAGGTCCACATTAAGTTCAAAGTTATTAAATAATGACAGTTACATTTGGGAGTTTTGGGGCATGTGATTTGTTTTTAACTTTTTATTATGAAAAATTTCAAACTGGTGCAAAAGTACAGAAAGGATACATAATGACCTTACTCTTACCATCCCCTGGACCCAGCTTCCATAATTACCGACTCGGAGCCACGCTTATTGCCTCCATGTCCCCTCATCACTTCCGTCTCCTAAGTACTGGACTACTGGAAGCAATTATTTTGAAGTGAATTCCAGACATAGCATCATTACATCTGTAATTATTTCACTGCACACGTTGGAAAGAGACTATTTTTAAACATTAAAACATCATATTGTCATTTTCACACTTAAAATCAGAGTAGGTCATTAATTCTAGCAAATATTCTTCCCATTTCCATAAACGCCTTCACATATTATCAGTTTAAATCGGGATCCTGTAGAAACACCGTCTTCGAAAGGAAAAGAGGGAGGGATACAGTTTCAAGTTTTGTTTTTACAAACACCTTATCCAAAACTCCTTATTGTTGTGATGCACGGCATAAAAGGAAGTCTGGCTGGAATAGGAGTAGTGTGTTTTTAATTTTTTCGTTTTCCCCGTGACGTCACCATAGGTGTGCCCCATTAGAGTCCTCATTTGCCTTTCCCCGCGCTGGCCTCCACAGGCCTCTGCACAAAAACGCGTGTAAACACACACACACACACACACACACACACACACACACACACACACACTTGTAAGTTTAGGTACCACATTTGTCTGTCTTTCTTTTTCTTCACTGACACACGGGTAGGCTCTACGGCAGCAAGGCTGAAGATGGCTGCAGTAGTCGGGAAGGTGGGAGGTGCAGCTCCCGGCGGGCGACCGCCGCGTGGAGTGTTGGAGCAGAAGAGCACCGTGCACCAGCAAGAGCGGGGAGGCCCGCGCTGTCGGGGGAAGCGAGTATAGGCCAGAGCCGAAGACCATCGGTTCAGCAACCTTGGCACCAAGTCCTTCTGTGTGTGTGTGTGTGTGTGTCTGTGTGTGTGTCTGTGTCTGTCTGTCTGTCTCTCTCTCTCTCTCTCTCTCTATATATATATATATATATATATAGAAAAGAAAGAGGGATATATATATATATATATATCCCTCTTTCTTTTCTTTTTAAAAAGTGTATAGGTGTGTTCTGCTTGCATATATGTCTGTGTATCACATACATATAGTGCCCATGGAGGACAAAAGAGGGCATTAGATGTCCAGGGCCTGAAGTTACAAATGATTGACAGCCGCCATATGGTTGCTGAGAATTGAACTCAGAACCTCTGGAAGAGCAGCCAGTGCTCTTAACCTCTGAACCATCTCTCCAGCCTCTAAGCTCCTCTTGCTGGTTGTCTCCTAACTCCACATCTGGGCTGGTACTTCTCTGGGCCACACCCTCTGTAAAAACAAACAAACAAACCAAAAATACGTTGCTGCTCTCATATGGTAAGCTCAGATGGCCTCCAGTCCTGTATTCTTTCTTCATCCCTGGCCTCGGCAGGGCTGCACTACAGGGCGATGGGCCCTATGCCATAGTTCATTAACTTTCCACAGGATCCCAGCCCACCAGAGCCACACTACAGCCCAGAGTAAGAGATACAAACCTTGGGGGCTTAATGGATGAGTTGAGGGAGACGGATGGAACAGAGGCCGGAAGAAGGGACTCCAGGAAGCCATCACCACGCAGGCACTTCACACATGTTGGAGAAATCAGAGCCAAGGTAACCACCTAGTCAGCACAACTTCTTCTTCTTCTTCTTCTTCTTCTTCTTCTTCTTCTTCTTCTTCTTCTTCTTCTTCTTCTTCTTCTTCCTCCTCCTCCTCCTCCTCCTCCTCCTCCTCCTCCTCCTCCTCCTCCTCCTCCTCTTCTTCTTCTAGTTCTTCTTCCTCTTCCTCCTCCTCCTCTTCTTCTTCCTCTTCTCTCCTCCTCCTCCCTCTCCCTCTGCCCCTCCTCTTCTTCCTCTCCTCTCCTCCTCTTTTTAAGAGTTAGAAATGGGGCCGGGCGGTGGTGGCGCACGCCTTTAATCCCAGCACTCGGGAGGCAGAGCCAGGCGGATCTCTGTGAGTTCGAGGCCAGCCTGGTCTCTAAAGCGAGTTCCAGGAAAGGCGCAAGCTACACAGAGAAACCCTGTCTCGAAAAACCAAAAAAAAAAAAAAAAAAAAAAAGAGTTAGAAATGGATCTTCATTTAAAACTCCGGTCTACCAAGTTAGCTTTTTTCAATGACTCGGGGATCGGGACATTCACAGCCTTCACAATCTTCTCCTTGATGCTGCCTTTGTGAGGGCCTTGGCAACAGCCACTGCTCTCCTCTTTGATGCGGCTTCCATTTTTTTTCTCCCTTGGCAGCCCTGATCACCTGCTCTCACTGAGCTTTCCTAACTTCCGGTTTCTGATTCCTCTTGACCATTATATCCACAAGAGATGCATCAGTGATGGCCCGCCAGAATTTGGCTGTGCGGTGGGGTCTTTTCTTCTAAATTTCGTCTGACTGTCCTTTTTTGGGGTTTTCTTCTGTGGAAGGCAGTCCAGTTTATTTGTCAAGAATTCTTTCCTGTCGGTCCTGGTGCTGTGCCACCCATGTCTGGGGTATATCTTGTACCTGCTGAAACTGTACAGCTCCATCTTCATGGCTAAGGCTGTGACAGCAGAAAAAGAGAAGAGAAAGAAAGGAAAACACATTATGGGGCAGAGGGAGAGAATCTCCATAAATTTGCATCTCTCTTCTTGATGAAGAAGACAAGAATAACTCCTGAGAGATAGTGTCTTCTAAGCATGGTAGGGAGGCCGCACTCAGGAAATCTCTACACTATGATGGTCCTTTGTTTTCTTATTGAAAATCACTTTGCCTAGGGTGACATAGAATTTTAATTTGTGTTCTCCTGGTAAGGATGTTGAATGCCTTGTCAAGTATTTGTTGATCATTTGTATTTTTTTCTTAAGAGTTGTCTCTGGTCTTGGAAGCTCATACCTCAATCCCAGCACTTGGGAGGCAGAGGCAGGTGGATCTCCCTGAGTTTGAGCCCAGCCTGGTCTATATAGTAAGTTCTAGGACAGCCAGAGGTATGTAGAGAGATCCTGTCTCAAAAAAACAAAACCAAAATGAAACAAGAGGTGGAGGGGAGAAGGAAGGAAGGAAGGAAGGAAGGAAGGAAGGAAGGAAGGAAGGGAGGGAGGGAGGGAGGGAGGGAGGGAGGGAGGGAGGGAGGGAGGGAGGAAGGAAGGAAGGGAGTGAGGGAGGGAAGAGAGAGAGAGAGAGAGAGAGAAAGAAAGAAAGAAAGAAAGAAAGAAAGAAAGAAAGAAAGAAAGAAAGAAAGAAAGAAAGAAAGAAATCATTAGATTATTTGGTTTTCTGGTGTTTAAGTTTCCATTTTTCTGTGTAGTCTAAATATTAAACCCATCTGGTACATGACCAGAAAAGATTTTGTTCTATCTGTTTCTTCACTCAAGTAGTTTTCTTTTCTGTGACATAGCTTTTAAATTTTATACAAATCCATTTGTCTATTCTTGGAATTACTTCCTGGGACACTGAAGCCTTTTAGGAAACCTTTGTCTGTATCCACACAGGCTAGTTTTATGTTGACTGGACATAAGCTAGACTCATTCTGGAAAAGGAAACCTCAATAAGGAAAATGTCCCACCATGTTGGCCTGTGGGCATTTTCATGATTAATGGTTGATGTGGGAGGGCCAGCTCACTGTAGATGGGGCCATCCATAGGCTGGTGGTCCTGGGTGCTATAAAAAAGCAGGCTGAGCAAGCCATGGGGAGCAAGCCAGTCAATAGCACCTCTCCATGGCCTCTGCATCAGCTCCTACCTCCAGGTTCCTGCCCTGACTTTCCTTAGGGATGGTCTGTTACCTAGAAGTGTGAGATGCACCAAACCCTGTCCTCCCTGAGTTGCTTTTGGTTCTGGGGTTTCATCACAGCAACAGAAACCCCAACTAGAACAATATCTACACTTTGAACTGTTTTTGTCTTAGGTCTTCTTCTAGCAGTTTTTCAGTTTCAGGTGTTATATTAAAATCTTTGATTCGTTTTCAATTGTTCCAATTTGTTCAAGATGAGAGGTGTGGATCTGATTTCATTCTTCTACATGTGGAAATCCAGTCTCCCCAGCATCATTTGCTGAAGAGGAAGCCTTTTCTCCAGCATATGATTTTTATAGCTTTGTCAAAAAATAGGTGACTGCAACTGAGTGGCCTTATTTTCTGGTCCTACATTTTATTCCACTGGTCTATGTGTCTTTTGTGCCTGTTTTCATTACTATGGCTCTGTAAGAGAATTTGAGGTTGGGTATTTGAGACTGCTCACATTGCCCCTTCTGCTAAGGATTGCTTTAGCCATCTGGGGTCTTCTGTAGTTCCATGTGAATTTCAGGGTTGTTCTTTCTAGTTCTATGAAGGGTGTCATTGGGATTTTAATGGAGATTATTCTGACTCTATAGATTAAATCCGCTAAATGAGCATGGGAGGTCACTCCATCCTCTAGTGTCCTCTTCCATTTCTTTCTTTAGCAACTAAAAGTTGGTTGGAAAGGTAGAGGTTTTTCAGCTCCTTGTTTAGGTATCTCCCCGGGGTGTTTTATTGGTTTGAAAGCTATTAAGAATGGGATTTTGCCCCCCCCCCACACACTCTTTCTCATCAAATTTATGGAGCTGTTTGTTTTAAACTTGATTCAATGGATATGAAGAGGACCTTCTCAAACAAAAGCTTTGCTGGGCATGTGTTTTAGGACAGTCACTCATAAACGCACCACATGCACACAAATGTTTTCAGCTACAAGTACAAAATTATTATTGGTTGTTTTTACTCTTTATTTTTTAGGGGACTTGCCACCCAGCTCCCAAATAAATACACATAGAGACTTATTATTTCTTATAAATGCCCAGCCTTAGCTTGGCTTGTTTCTTGCCAGCTTTTCTTAAATTATCCCATTTACCTTTGCCTCTGGGATTTTTCCTTTTCTTACTTCTGTGTATCTTACTTTTACTCTTACTCCGTGACTGGCTGTGTGACTGTGTGGATGGGTGACTGGCCCCTAGCATCATCCTCTTCTCTTTTTCTTGCTCCTTAATCCTCTGTTTTTCCTTCTATTCATCTTCTCTGCCTGCCAGGCCCATCTATCCTTTCTCCTGCCTAGCTATTGGCCATTCAGCTCTTTATTAGGCCAATCAGGCATTTTGGAAATGCAAAGTAGCACAGCTTCAGAGTTTAAACAAATACTACATAAAAGGATGCAACACATCTTTGCTTTATTAAACAAATGTTCAGGCTGGAGAGATAGCTTAGAGGTTAAGAGCACCGACTGCTCTTCCAGAGGTGCTGAGTTCAATTCCCAGCACCCACATGGTGGCTCATGACCATCTGTAATGAGAGCTGGCACCCTCTTCTGTATATGTAATCAATAAGTAAATCTTTTTTAAAAAATGTTCCACAGCATAAACAAATGTAACACATCTTAAAACAATATTCTACAACACAAAATCTTTTTTTTCCTTTTGGTTTTTCGAGACAGGATTTCTTTGTGTAGCCTGGGCTGTCCTGGAATTCCCTCTGTAGACCAGGCTGCCCTTGAACTCACAAAGATCTGCCTGCCTCTGTGGGATTAAAGGCATGTGCCACCACCTCCCAACTGCAAATCAAAATCTTAATCTTGTCTACCTGTTCCTGTCTGTTGCTGCCTTGGCTCTGCAGGATGAGCTCAGTCCCTCTGTTCTTCCAGTGGTGCCAACATAGCCGGCCTCAACACCCTTCAGCTCAGCTTAGTTGGGAAATTATTCTATTGCCCTCCAAAAAAAACCTCATACAAAAGCAATGATTTACATGTTAGAAACTTCTGCATAAATTAATGACACTCTGCTGCTGGTGCAGGGGCATCTGACTGGGACGCCAAAGATATGAGGAGGTCCCAGGACCTGAGCAAGCTTTGAACTTGGTCCCTCGTCCTAGAGAAGTAGTGACGGAGGCAGAAAGGGTTGTCAGGGGGCCAAGGAAGAGGGAAGAGGACCCCAAGCCCAGACTGGTCTGCTGTCACACAGCCTTCTTTCTCTACTGAAAAACCACATCAAGTTCTAGACTCCCAGCTCACATTTAATTCAAACACACTGCTTTTTCACTGAAATGTGAAAAGCACTTAGAGGAGCTGCCTCTAAATTTCATTTGTTTTTATTTTACCACGCATGAGTACTACCATTTCAGAGAAGGTTAACCACTGTTATAAACGGCTCATTCTTATCTCATTATTTAATGTGTTTAATATACTTTATTCAACTACATACATCTACTGATTATTTAGCTCTTGGCTGACACAGAACAAGAGACATTAGGGCTGTCCAGAGCTCAGTAAATATTGGTTCATTTCAAATTATAGTAATGTTTATCTTTAAAACAGCCAGCTGTCGTATTTATGGTAGGATGAAAGGACACCATCATACATATTGGCTTTCACTTCACAGGAAAGACACTATCAATAAACTATGAAGCTTGCATAAATATTTTTAAAAGGAGCGTCACATACTTTGTTATAATGGCGCCCCCTAGTGAATATTTTCATTACTGCTTTACACACCCTTTAGATGTGTTCATTTTAACAGTTGGTTTGTTACTTGGATTTTTTTTTTCTAGAGCTAGGCAGGGTGGCACATACTCGTAATCCCAGCACTTGGGAGGCTGAGACAGGGGGATTGCCTCAAGCTCTGGTCCATCCTGAGATATATATATCAAGACCTGTTTCAAAAGCACTAAAAGAAAATTCTTTTCCTGCCTGTAAACAAAAGTCATGTCTCCAAATGATCTTTTAAGTTTCACACGTGTTCACAAAACTAAACAATATAAGCACAATTCCTTTCATCTTGAGAAGAAAAGGGCCCACTCTTTCATTCACTTGAAACAAGAAAAATGAAGACAGCAACCAAGACTCCAGCAAGCAGAAGTGGCAATGTGGACTGCGGTACGCGGAAATGTTTGCATGGATCATGGATCCTCCTTCAGCACTCACACAGTTGCTTACATAATCTTTGTGTTACTTCATAGTGTGCCACTACTAATCACCTTCTGCAGATGGAAAGAAGTGCAGGTGGGAGCTGAAATGTGAACCCAGGGTGCCTGACCCAGGCCTCAGGCCACAAGATTGAGTTGACATGGCCCCTGGATGTCTCCAACCCAGTTTTCCTCATAATAGCAAACCTCTCTGCTAGATGATTGTTTCACTCATCCATTCTCCTTTGCTTACGTCACAGGCAGGCCCAGCATTGTCCAGGATCTCAGTTCCGATTGCTCCATTCTGCGGCTGCCACTCAGTTAGGAAGAAGTCGTCACTAATCCCAAAACCACAGGTGTCAACCTCTCCTGGCAAATCTGAGACCATGAGAACACCAAGCCAACAACTATAAAACACAGAAAAGTGAAGAATTCATGAGTTCATATGCTGGGGATGTCTTTCTGTATGCTGTGAATGTATTGTTCTGATTGATTGACATATAAAACACTGATTGGCTGATAGCCAGGCAGGAAGTATATAGTATAGGCAGGATAAGCAGAGAGGAGAATTCTGGGAAGTGGAAGGCTGGGTCAGGAGACACTGCCAGCCACCACCATGAGAAGCAAGATGTAAAGTACTGGTAAGCCACAAGCCATGTGGCAACTTATAGATTAATAGAAATGGGTTAATTTAAGATATAAGAACTAGATAGCAAGAAGCCTGAGCCATTAGGCCAAACAGTTTTAATTAATATAAGGGTCTGTGTGTTTATTTGGGTCTGAGTGGCTGCGGGCCTGGGCAGGACTGAAGATAACTCCAGCTACATTCGTACATTAGAAAGATAGATGATAGATTTAGAGAGAAGATGCATAGATGACAGACTGATTTTATACATCTTCTCTTTGGTGATTGGAATGAGAAATGTCCTCCATATGCTCATATATTTAAATACTTGCTCCTTCTTTGGTGGCACTGTTTGGGGAGGTTGTGGAGCCTTCAGGAGAAGAATCCTTGCTGGAGGAAGTATCAATGGGAGTGCACTGTGAGGTTTTAAAATTGCACCCCACTTTCTTATCCCTGACCTCCCTGTTCTCTCTCTCTCTCTCTCTCTCTCTCTCTCTCTCTCTCTCTCTCTCTCTCATAACTTTTCATATGATCAGCCATTTTTCTCCTTCATCGTCATCCTGACAGACTCTCCCTCTGGAACCCTGAGAGGAAGTAACGGTCTCTTCCTAAATTCGCTTTTGATCTGTGTATTCTATCACAGAGAAGTAACCAATCCAGGCTCTCACTGATAGAGACTGTTGAGGGCACACCAGGAAAATCAAGAATGCTGGAGTTCAAAGGGAACATTTCACAGCTATCCTAATGAGGTCAGCGATGACTTCAAATCTAGAGAGAACTTTTGATGAGGACTAGTGTCTTCCCATCTCCTGCCTTGTAGCTACAAGGGAAGAAAAGGTAATAATAACCCACAGGATTATGAAGGTCACCTCTTGGTCTGCTGGGCTCGGGTCACTTGGCTAACAGGGACCAGATGGCTGTGGTGTGACTCCAGATGAACGTGTGAGGTGCTCCTGCCGACAGTGCAGACGGACCACAAGGACACTGAGAAAAGCCAGGATGACGAATGTTCTGCCTCATTGAAAGAGGGGAGAGTGATCCTTGACACTATCAAAACCAGGGTCAGAGATGAAGCCCAATAGTCGAACACTTGCTTAAAACACACAAAGCTTGGGGTTCAATCTCCAGCCCTACAAAAACATAAGGAAACCGAAAGCCAGTCTAAATCATAAAAGATAAAGGCCGTGAAAAATGCAGATTAAAGGGGTGGAGACGGCCAGCCATGGAGGCAGCAATACAGGGCGAGGGCCCTCGTGCCACTGAACGGTGCACCTGACAGCGGTTAAGACAGTGCGTGTGAAAGCTTGAGGGACAATAAAATTGTAAATAGATGGCAGAAATACAGAGTGCACTATCGGGGACTATGGGGGTCCAGCCCCTCGATAGTCCCCTCCCAGGGTCCGGGAAGAATCTACAACCAGCTGATGATTAACCTTTGATGAGAAGAAATGAATCTATGTACACGAAACTCCTTAGTCCATATACTTTATTATTCTGTGACAGTTACAAGCTTATATTCTGCTCTCATATTTAGGTCATCTTTAGCCTGATTTCTCTCTACACTTGTCTACGATCCCCTCTAGGTTCTATCTTAATTCCTTCATCTAGTTCTGCCCCTTCTAGGTTCTCATCCATTTAGTTCTTTCTCCTATCAGCTCCTCTCCCGTCTCCTTCTCTCTCATCTGGCTCTTCCTCATCTTGTTCTTCCCCATCTGGCTCTTCCTCATCTTCCATCTCGTTCCTCTTGTCCTCTCTTCTAGTTCTACAATCTAGTTCTTCCCCATCTCAGTTCATTTCTCTCAAGTTCTTACCCATCTAGTTCTTCCATTCTCTTCTCTTTTCCCCTCGTGCCCTGGAAGTCCCGGTATATAAAAGGGAGGGTCCGAGATAAATTGTGTAAAGCTATTAACGTCCACCTCTCCTAGGCGGTGTCCCCTTGTGGAATTTACCGTAAGTCAGGAGACTTGCACGTGGGCTGTTACCATTGTTAGTCCACCTGGGACTAACAATGGGCGCCCACCTGGGTGGTGTTTCCTGTAGTCCTTGAAAGTGGCCAAGGGAGATAGATAATCTGATTCCAGAGAAAGCCTTTCCTGAGGCTGTTCTCCAAATACCTGGAATGTGTATGTCCAGAGAGTGATCAGTCTACACTGTTAGTCCTTCTTAGGGGAAAGTCAATTGGAAAAACTATGAAGGCACACATGTTTTTCATAACAGAAGACAGCTGATATATAACAAGCCAAGTAACACCAAAAACTCCTTGGGATTTGGCTTCCTCTGGAGGAATTCCCTGATCCCTCCAGGTAGTGACTTTGCCATAACCAGCTGAGTTCTTATGATATTCCTGCGGCCTGCAGCAGTGCACAAATAATAATGCTACAGGGCAAAGTGGGGGTGTCAGTCAGTCTGTCGTCACTGGGACAAACAAAATACCCGAGGGAAACTACTGGAAAGGTGAAAAACGTGTGCAGTGTCATAGTTTAGAGGCGCCAGGCCAAGGTCTCTCAGCTTTGCTTCTGTGCCTGTGGTGAGGCAGGTCACCATGGCCGAAGTATGTGCTGTGTCCTCCTCACACCCAAGGATGTGAGATCTTTGAGTCCCTGCTGCTATCCAGAAGCTCCAATTGTCGGTGAGGTCCCTCCTATCCCTATCATAACGACTTTATATCCTACACCTACCACCCCTCAGAGCAGAGCCAAAGATGAAGCCACTGGAGCATGTCTGTGATGATCTGAGCCACTGAGCATCGTGATACTGTTTATCTTGCTACTAGACCACTGGTGTGATTATGGAGCACTCCAAGGATATGAGAGTAGGGTGTGTGTGTGTGTGTGTGTGTGTGTGTGTGTGTGTGTGTGTGTGTAAATGCCACTGCAATCCTAGGCCAGAGGCTTGACTCTGGGTATCCCAGCATATTGGGTCCAGCCGCTCACCAAAAACCCCAACAGAGAAAGTGACTGTGAGAAGCAGGAAGGAAGGGGGACCAATGCTGCTGCCAGTGTTCTTCAGAGGCCCTGGCAAGAGCTCCCACGTTACCCAGGGAAGGGAACGGAGTCAGAGGAAGCACAAAGCACCGATCAGCCTTGGGGGAACTGGCTGGGTTGACCATTGTCTGAGGCTTTCGTGAAGCACAATCAGAAGGGTGCAGTTGCCAGGGTACAACGTCGACTCTTGTACAAGTGTTTGTCTGTCCGTCCTCTCCTAGAATCCCAGGTGGCTCACAAGAAGAGAGAGTTGCAGCATGTGGCCAGTTTCTCTCCTGCCCTTAGTAACCCACCAGACATCTCCAGGCCCAAGTGAAGTGTAGGTGCCTTTAGTCACAGCAGACTCTAGGTCCTTGCTCCCAAAAGGAGAGAGAGAAGAACGAAGGGAAGACAGATGGTAGACGTTGTGTGTTGTCCGTGCTTTTCATGAGATATGCTGGCTAGGTAGCCCAGACTAGCTGCAGACTTATAACCCTCCTGCCTCAGCCTCCTGGGTGCTGGGATGGGTGGCAGGCACCGTACCTGTCAGAGAGCATTCTAGTAGGAAGACCAATGCATACAAATAATGACACCTTAAATTTTATAGTATTATTGTTTTGTGACTAACAGTAAATGTCTTGCAATTTTGAAGTAATTTCGTATCCCCTTCCTCATCGAAGCTCCCAAAGAACCCCATGAGAGGGGACAGACAACATTATACCATGCCCATTTTAACAAAGGAAAAAACACCCGAGAGAAAGCAAATGGGCCCCCCAACCTGTGGTGGCTCGTCGGCTGGAGTCTCAGGATTCTGAATGCATATGCTCTTTCCAGTTGAAAAGTCCATCCCGTGGGCTGGGGAGATAACTCACCAGATGAGGCACTTGCTACACAGCACGAAGACCTGGAATCAGAAACCCAGAACCCTTGTAAAGCCTGGTGTGGCTCCCCACACTCTACAGTAAGATGGGAGACAAGAGAATCTCACGGGCCAGCTTGTATAGGGAGAGTGGATAGGAGGATGAGTCCCTGTCTCAAATAAGATGAGGACTGAGACTCCAGGTTGTTCTCCAACCTCCACTGCTATGCTGTGGCATGCACAAGTCTACACTCACACTCACAACCACGGGTCATCGTGCACACGCACACAGAGCCCGGGCTTGGGAGAGAGGGAGAGAGATGCTTTATTTATTTTAAAGATCATTTGAGGACCTATGGGGCCGAGTGACTCACTGACATGAAAAGCAAAGAAAACCTGAGTAGTTGTCATCATGAAGGGAAGAGAAGCAGCAACCCAACTGAGCATGTGCTTCCAGATGGTCCTGCCCCGGAGAAGAGTGGCCTGTGTAAAGGGGCAGAACAGTGGCAACTGGGAAAAAAAATCCATTTGGAACCCATTCACGAGCTAGCACCGTGATAAATGTCCTAAATGTGATCATTGCACCAAGGTTACAGGAGTGAAGAGGTTATCCTTCACGGCGGAGGGTGTAGGCTGGAAGGTCACGGTCCTGGTCATCCACTCTGTTGGTTCAGAAAGAATCAAGAAGAAGGACACATATGCACAGGGTATCGTATTGCAGTGGCAGGTTCTGAGAGAGCAGGATGTGGTATACAGTGTCAACACCACATTCTTGTAGCTTTTCTGAGGCAAGAGTGGAAGAGGATAAGCAAGAAAACATCTGTGATTAAAAAAATAAAAAAGGTTAATCCCAGCACTCGGGAGGCAGAGCCAGGTGGATCTCTGTGAGTTCGAGGCCAGCCTGGGCTACCAAGTGAGCTCCAGGAAAGGCGCAAAGCTACACAGAGAAACCCTGTCTTGAAAAAACCAAAAAAAAAAAATAATAATAATAAAATAAAATAAAAAAATAAAATAAAAAATAAAAAAGGGAGGGCGGCAGTGGTGGCGCACGCCTTTAATTCCAGCACCCAGGACGCAGAGCCATGTGGATCTCTGTGAGTTCGAAGCCAGCCTGCTCTTCAGAGTGAGATCCAGGACAGACACCAAAACTACACAGAGAAACCTTGTCTCGAGAAACCAAAAACAAACAACAACAACAAAACCCTGTATCAAATGTCCTACTGCGTAATTATGTGTTTGTTTTACACTGCCGGGTCTTGAACCCAGCGTCTCAGACATGTTAGGCAAGCACTCTGCCACTAAGCCACACCCCAGCCTTTGACTATTTTCTTCTTATTGTTGTACAACCACCATCATCGTTGTCATAACCACGCTGTTGTCCATAACCTGTGCTGTGGCTACTTTATGTATTCCTTACCACAGTACATCAGCCTTGGCTCTCATAATTGAGGAAGGTGATGAATTGGGGAGTTGTTTGAAGTCCTTGCAAGACTCATTAGAGGAAATGCGATAATGAAGAAAAGACGTAGATGAACGGAGAGAACAGCTGGAATTGCGTGGACTGAGCTCTCTGACAGAGAAGCCAAAGCACACAAGAAACTTGGCATGTTTATTGTGTACAGTTGATCAGGAAGGCAGAGACTGCACACAGACAGACAAGGAGGAGGGGCTACTTATCATATACGGTTGAACAAGGAGGCAGGGTTACTATATACAGACAAACAGGGCTGAGGGATGATTATATACAGCTGAACAAGGAGGCAGGGCTAGTATATACAGCTGAACAGGGAGGCAGGGCTAGTATATACAGCTGAACATGGAGGCAGGGCTAGTATATACAGCTGAACATGGAGGCAGGGCTAGTATATACAGCTGAACAGGGAGGCAGGGCTAGTATATACAGCTGAACAGGGAGGCAGGGCTAGTATATACAGCTGAACAGGGAGGTAGGGTTAGTATATACAGCTGAACAGGGAGGTGGGTTTATAATCTTGGTAGGTACAGTAGTCTCTGTAGGTGAGCAGTAGCTGAGAGCTTACATTTGATCCTCAAGTTGAAGGGGGAAAGAGAGAAAGAGAGAGAGAGAGAGAGAGAGAGAGAGAGAGAGAGAGAGAGAGCGAGCCTAGACCTGGCAAGGCTCTTTTGAAACTTCAAAGCCCACCCCCAGTGACATACCTCCTCCAACAAGACCACACCTGATAATTCTTCCTGAAACAGTTCCTCCCACTAGGGACCAAGCATTCAAATCTATGAGCCTATGGGGGCCATTCTCCTTCAAACCACCGCAGTGATTACTACCATCGTCATTATTATTGTATTTGCAGTGTCAGAGGTTGAACCAGGAAGGAGCCTTATGTATACTAGCTAGTGTCTACCAATGAGCAGCAATTCAGTCCATGGGTCAAAACCTTTTAAAGTTGTTGTTTAGTTGTAAACACCTGTAACTCATTCTGCCTTCAACTTGAGGATCAAATGTAAGCTCTCAGCTACTACTACAGTGCCATGCCTGCCTGTCTGCTGCCTGCCTGCTGCCTGCTGCCTGTCTGCTGCCTGCTGCCTGCCTGCCTGCCTCCCACCTCCCGCCTGCCGCCTGCCTGCCTCCCTGCCTGCCTGCCTGCCTGCCTGCTGCCTGCTGCCTGCCTGCCTGCTGCCTGTTGCCTGCCTGCCTGCTGCCTGCTGCCTGCCTGCTGCCTGCCTGCTGCCTGCTGCCTGCCTGCCTGCTGCCTGCTGCCTGCCTGCTGCCTGCCTGCTGCCTGCCTGCCTGCTGCCTGCCTGCTGCCTGCCTGCCTGCTGCCTGCCTGCTGCCTGCTGCCTGCCTGCCTGCTGCCTGCCTGCCTGCTGCCTGCCTGCCTGCTGCCTGCCTGCCTGCCTGCCTGCTGCCTGCCTGCTGCCTGCTGCCTGCCTGCCTGCCTGCTGCCTGCCTGCTGCCTGCCTGCTGCCTGCCTGCTGCCTGCTGCCTGCCTGCCTGCCTGCTGCCTGCCTGCTGCCTGCTGCCTGCCTGCTGCCTGCTGCCTGCCTGCCTGCCTGCTGCCTGCCTGCTGCCTGCCTGCTGCCTGCCTGCCTGCCTGCTGCCTGCTGCCTGCCTGCTGCCTGCTGCCTGTCTGCTGCCTGCCTGCTGCCTGCTGCCTGTCTGCTGCCTGCTGCCTGCTGCCTGCCTGTCTGCTGCCTGCCTGCTGCCTGCTGCCTGCTGCCTGCCTGCCTGCTGCCTGCCTGCCTGCTGCCTGCCTGCCTGCTGCCTGCCTGCTGCCTGCTGCCTGCCTGCCTGCCTGCCTGTCTGCTGCCTGCTGCCTGCTGCCTGCCTGCCTGCCTGCTGCCTGCCTGCCTGCTGCCTGCCTGTCTGCTGCCTGCTGCCTGCCTGCCTGCTGCCTGCCTGCCTGCTGCCTGCCTGCCTGCTGCCTGCCTGCCTGCTGCCTGCCTGCTGCCTGCCTGCTGCCTGCTGCCTGCCTGCCTGCCTGCCTGTCTGCTGCCTGCTGCCTGCTGCCTGCCTGCTGCCTGCCTGCCTGCCTGCTGCCTGCCTGCCTGCTGCCTGCCTGTCTGCTGCCTGCTGCCTGCCTGCCTGCTGCCTGCCTGCCTGCCTGCTGCCTGCTGCCTGCCTGCTGCCTGCCTGCCTGCCTGCCTGTCTGCTGCCTGCCTGCCACCTGCCTGCTGCCTGCTGCCTGCCTGCTGCCATGCTTCCCACTGTGATGGTCATGGATACCCCTCTGAAACTGTAAGCAAGCCTCCCACCTCCACCCCCATTTAATACTTTCTTTTATGAGCTGTCTTGGACATGGGTCTCTCTCATCATGGCAGTGTAATGGTAACTAAGATGATGATGATGATGGATAGTTTAACCCACTTGCTTGGGATTTTTCTTTTATCATTGTTGTAGATGGCGTGCATGTGCGTGTGCGTGTGTGTGCGTGTGTGTGTGTGTGTGTGTGTGTGTGTGTGTATGCATACATGTGTGCATGTGTTCACCTATGGGTGTACATGTGGAGGCTAGAGGTTGATGTTAATAGCTTCAGAAATTAGCCTCCACTTTATTTTTTGAGACAGGATCTCTCACTGAACCTGGAGCTTGCCTTTTCTGCTGAGTGTGTTGGGCCCAGAACAGCTTGGGCACACTGGTGCCATGACAGGCTTGATAAAAAACCAGCTAAAAAGTAGGCCTGAGAGTTCCAGGAAAAGCTATAAGCTGACACCACCCAGGGGTGGACCAGCATCAAAGGAGAAGTACCTGACATTCCAAACATTCCAACTGTTAAATACGATTAGATAAGAGCCAGATGTCCCTGAGCCTGGCACACATCTATCCCCTGTTGCCAAAATACCCCTAGACAAATGTCAGCCAATCAGGGTCCTGAACTCTGAAAATCCCCTCACCCTCAACTCCTACTATGATAAAAACCCTAACCCTGCCCAGGCTTGGTGCTCTCTGCTCTCACTGCTGCATCAGACAGACGGAAATTACATTGAAATAAAGGCTCTTTGCTTTTACACATGGGATCCAGTCTCTGTGGTGGTCTTTTGGGGGTCCCCGATATCTGGGCAGAACACTGAGCTCCCAGGATCCACCTGTCTCTGTTCCTTCCCCATCCTATACTTACCCATCACCCTACCTGAGGTGGGGATATGCACCACAATGCCTAGCTTTTATATGGGTGCTACAGATCTGAACTCCGGTCCTCATTTTTGTGTGGCAAGCACACTGAACCATCACCCCATGTCCCTGCTCCCCTTTTGATTTTAGGGATAGAGCCTCTGTAACCTAGGTTGTTCTGGAACTGTGTATGTGGTTCAGGCTGGCCTTGAATTTATAGCAATCCTTCTATTTCAGCATCCTGAGTGGTGGGATTACAGCCATGAGGCTCCATACCTAGCATGGGTTTTATTTAATTTAGTGTCTGATATTAATTATGGGAACTATTTTTTTTCCAAAACTACAAAATTTTTCTACTACATCCTGTCCTTTTCTCATTTATTCATGCTACATTTTTGCTTTATTGCATACCAAACCCCTTTATTTTGCCCAGATTCTGTCTATGGCTTATTTATTCAGCTGGAATTTGAGTTGTGATGAAATTTAAAATTGGTTGAGTAAAAAAAAAAATCACTCTAAGTAGCAAGCAATAATGGTTCTTTAGACCAGAAACTGGCTCTGTCAGACACAGGAAAGAGTGGACCTGGGATAGGACTGACAGACAGACAGGGAGAATGTGTGAACTCTGGTGGCCCCAGAGCTTTGACCAGTAGGGACAGGCTACCTACAGATGCAAGGGTTTCAGATTCCCAGCTTTGTGTCACCTTATTTACCCCAGATTCCAGAGGGACCCATTTATCTGAGCCAGTCTGCATCACATGCTTCCCTAAATCCAGCTGATGCTACTGGAAGAAGAGAAAAGAAATGCCAAAGTACACTGCTAAACACAGCTAGAGATAACGCTAGGCAAGTAAGAGGAATCATGGCCACGTGCTCTGGATTTGTAAGCTCAAAATGTTCTTCTACCAAATCATTACATTTATCCCAACATATATTTTAATGATATTGCCTCTGCTATGAGAAAGCCAATGTTGTTATGGGAATTTATTTTGCATGGACCACATTACTATGAGTAAGTCTTGGTGCTAGCAGTTTCTCAGGCAATTCTCTGGAGTGCTCATTATTGCCAATAATAACTGTTTTACTTCTTCCCAGTGTCTTTGTTTTTATGTTTTATTGTCTGTTTTATTTACCAATGTGCCTTCAGCTTTTAGAAGCATGCTTGGTTTATTTAGTAGGTAAAACTTCTAGACGGGATTTAATGAATTCGAGTAACATTAAACATTCTTGGTTTTCCTGGTTTTGCACGTTTTTATTATACATGTTTACTATTGTTGTTGCTGCTGTATGGGTGCTTTGCCTGCATGTCTGTCTGCCCACCACTTGCATGCCTGGTACCTGTGGAGGCCAGTAGAGGGCCTCAGATGCCATGGAAGTGAAGTTACAGCTGGTTGTGAGCGGCCCTGCAGATGTTGGAATTGAACCTGGGATTCTCTTGAAGAGCAGCAGCGAGCGCTCTTAACTGCTGAGCATCTCTCCAGTCACTATAAATGTTTTACATACCTATTGCAGAACAAATCTGAGCAACCTGAAAGACACTGAGGGATGACCTCATCCTCCCTTTACACACCCGTGGCTTGTGACAGTCACCAATTCCTTTGGGATGCTTTCGACTATTTTCTCTTGTTTTGGGCTTGTGTTTGGGTTTTGTTGTTATCCTTTCCTGACACACCTTTACCTCCTTTTAATGGCACAGCCTCAATAGGTCTAAATCAGTTCATAATCCAGGGATGGGCAGTGAACCCAGCTGGGGCCTATTAGTGAATTCCTTCCTGCTAAGGTTTATGACCTGGAGGAATGTGAGTCTGGAGTTACTGATCATCCTTGCTGCCTGAGGAAATGATGTGTCCGAGAATGGGATCAAAATAAGTGAGAGCAGAATCAAGACACAGCAAGTGGTGGGCTTCTGACTGTGTGGGCCACCCAAGCACCTGGGGGCCAAGAATGACCTCTGCTCCCTGAGCTGCAGCCTCTACCTCGGCTTCTCATGTTGGTATTCTATCATTCATGACAAAGGGTTGTTATGCCCAGATCTCGGGGACCCCCAAAAGGCCACCACGGAGACCGAATCTCACATATAAAAGCAAAGAGCCTTTATTTCAAGCTCCGGGGCTTGGTCTCTGTCTGTCCGATGCAGCTGTGAGCAGAGCCCCAAGCTCAGGTAAGATGGGGTTTTTATCATAGCAGAGGTTGGGGTGAGGGGATTTCCAGGCTTCAGGACCCTGACTGGCTGACAATTGTCTAGGGGTATCTTGATAAGAAGGGGAAATGGTGTTCTAGGCTCAAGGACAACTGGCCACCTTATCTAATGGTTGGAATGTTTAGGATGTTAGGTATTTCCCTATCTCTGGGTAGTGTCAGCTTATGACTTTTCCTGGGTCTGGGTGTTGCCTCAGTAAGCCTGTCACAGAAGCTGTGTCTGGGCCCCTAAACCTGTCATGGCAGCTGTGTGGTCAAGCTGTTTTGGGGCCCCTCCACAAGGATCACCAATAAGAACAGTTTTATACAAATTTATCTGTCACTAACATTTGCTTCCAAGAGTGTTGCAGAAGAAAGCGATCTGAACTTAAGACAAACTTAAATTTTAATCCATGGTTGACTCTGGGGATGTAGATTCTGAGCCTCACCCACTTATCCTTAAAACGAGACAAGATTGCATTTATTCTGCACATTGACTACTTGAAAACATTTTGTCAATTATCAAGCATTCTGGAAAAAGAAATTAGTTTTGAATTATGTTTGCGCTGGTATTGAATGTTTTCCAAAATCATTTGTTTTATCTTTTTTAGCTAAAAATTTCAGTATGTTTAAAACTTTTCCCACTTAGAATGAAATCAATCATGTGATTCATGAGATGCCCAAGATAGGGATGAGCTTGGGATGGGGATATAGATACAGGAGACCAGTCAGGGTTGGTCACTACTTGTTTGGTTTGGATGAGAATGGCCTCCATAGGTTCATGTTTGAATGTTTGGTTCCAAGATGTTAGCCTGTTGGGAAGGAGGTGTGTCACTGGGGGTGGGCTTTGAGGTTTCAACAGCCCATGTCAGGCCCAGTCTCTTTGTCTCTCTGTGTGCTGATCCTATGTAAGCTCTCAGATACTGCTCCAGCACCTATCTGCTTCCTGCCATGACAATAATGGACTAACTCTAAAACTGTAAGCAAGGCCCCAGTTAAATGCTTCCTTTGATAAGAGTTGCTTTGGTGGTGATGTGACGTCCCTTTATGTAATAGAATAGTAACTAAGATGCTACTAAAGCAAGATAACAGGGCTGGAGGGATGGCTCACCTGGCAAAGGCATTGCCAAGGCTGAAGACTTCAGCTCAGTCTCTGTCCATGTGGAAGGAGAGAAGCAACCGCTAAAACCTCTGACCTCCACACACAGGCTGTGACGTGCGCGCACACACACACACACACAAAACACAAATAAGTATTTTTTAAAAGCAGTATAATGACTGTGGTGATGTTCATATTATTTTTCTCTGCCTTTGTACATCCTACAATTTTCCATAACTAAAATGTTAAAAATTCCCTGAGGCTCTCCCACTGGGTTACACTCCCAGCCCTAAAATTCCCTAATGTTCTCAGAGGGCAAACACCTGACTGAAAGGACTAACTTGCAGCTTTCCAGTGTTATGCCAAGTCTATGTTTATAACATTCATTTATTTATATGGGGGGCTGTCATGTAGGAGTATACATGCCACAGCATACATCAGAGGTCAGAGGGCAGCTTTCAGGGAGTAGGTTCTCTTTTTCTATCATGAATTCCTGGAGATTGAACTCAGGGAGTTGGGCTTAGCAGCAAGCCCCTTTATGCAATGAGACATCTCGAAAAGCCCAAGTACAGTTTTTATGGGCAAAATAGTATCACTGTGAGTAGAAACATCCTACATCCATTCACTTAAGTTGCAGAAGTCTGGTGATTAATAATTCAGAAAAATAATATGAAATGTATCCTAGCTGAAGCTAATAAGAGAAGAGCAAGACCTGTCAATACTTTGATGTTCACAGGTACGTAATGAAAAATATAGTTAACATCGCCATCATGTTAACCGTGGACTGAATCCTAGCTCTATGCTAGATTCTCCAATTGCCATATGATCCACACTGTACATATGTCTGTACTGGAAAACATAAAAGGGTTAAAAAAGGAAGAGAGAGAGAGAGAGAGAGAGAGAGAGAGAGAGAGAGAGAGAGAGAGAGAGAAAGAAAGAAAGAAAGAAAGAAAGAAAGAAAGAAAGAAAGAAAGAAAGAAAGAGAGAGAACATTCTTAAAGAGTGTCAGGACTCCTCTCCATCAGAAAGGTCATCTTGTGTCCAGTGGATGGGCCCCTGTCTAGTCTGAGCAGAAGGTTCTCTACTCTGGAAACTAGAATTACAAGCAAGGGACTGGATTCTCAGCTCAGTATTTGCTGGCTCTTCTTGGGCAAGTCACTTAACCTGTGCCTGAGCCTCTTTTTAAAAGGGGAACAATAAGGGTCACCACCTGGAGTGGTAGCTGGGGGGGGGGTGGTATTAGTGGGGTGGGGTTGTGTCAGTGGAGTGGGGTGGGGGAGTGTGGACTGTCTCATGAGGAGGCACGGAGATCAATAACCTGCCATGGACTCTTTATGTTGCCATTACAAATAGAACGTTTTCTTGGTGAATTGTTTCTAAGTATTAAATTCCTTATGTTCACATCATTTTTCTTAAAACACACCTATATTGCTCCTACTATAAAGTTAAAGGCCAGCCTCTTAGTGAAAATAAATGGGTCCATTCAGCATCGCCGACAGAGTGTCTCATTAACAGTCAGAAATGTTAACATGTGGGCACTGAAAAAGGGCACAAGGCAGCCGAGATCCAAGATGTTGAAACCTGTGATGATAGAATGGGTAGGAGTGAGAACCTGAGCTTGGGTTTAATCTCAGGATTCCAGGTAAAGTCCAAAACACCTCCTATAGGTTGAGGATCAAAAATGATAATCCGTGGCCCATGCTAAAAGGTCTTACAACCACTTCCAAGTCTCTCTGATATGCATTCATTTTTTCCACCCTGCCATGGCAAGGAAGGATTCTTCTTCAAAGTTCCCAGATCTCCCCAACTAGATCAGTGCACAGAGGACCATAGTCTCCTTCAGCCTTCTTGCTGAAATCCCTTCTCCAGAGAAGCTGGACTCAAGTGTAGCAAGACTCAAGCTTGTCCCCACACCTGGACAAGAGTGTTCTCTATTTCACCACACAGGATCACTTATAACCTATTGTTCCGTAGGCATAATGGACTCTGTCCCAGTCACCTGTGTCTTCTCCAAGCCCGCTGAGTTAAAATCATTTACTATTTCCCATTCTTCGGTTCCCCTGTAGGAAAAGGAGTATGTGTGTTGCTGGGTCACAATGGTTGGAGAATTATCACACTCCCACCATAGCCTCACACTGTGGTATTTCTCCCTCTGCACATTAACAAACTCATATTCCAGCCTCTTTGTCTATTGTCTTTTCATTTCAGCCAGCCTTCAGAGGAAGGTGGAGCTATTTGCCTTCACCTCTACACTGTATGAAAATGGCAAAAATATTATAATCAAGACACCTAGGCTAGATATGGGGGTGCAGACCTGTAATCCCAGCACTCAGGAGGTTGAGGCAGGAGATTAGTGAGTTTGAGGCCACCCTAAGCTACATAAAAATTTTCAGGCCAGCCTAAGCTGTAGAGTGAGACCCTATCTCAGAAAATGGGGGAAAGCAGAAAAAACACTCTGTCTGCATTGATGTATATCAAATTATATGCCTTGAAATACAATTACCTCAAAGTGTTAACAACCATTACACATAAAAGGGTTCTACGGATAAGTTTAAAAGTGTTAGGTAATTTGATGTTAAGTAGATTATTTACAGAAAGGCTTTTCAAAGCTTTGCACTAATATCCTATCATTGGTGAGTCCGAGACAGAGCCCGATTTCCAAAAACAGAAAAAAAAAATTGACCATAGGTGGCCATGGTGCTCACACCTACCATCTTAGCCACTGGAGAGACGGAGGCAGGGAGATCGCCATGAGTTCAAGGCCGGCTTGGTCCACACAGGGAGTTCCAAACCAGCCAGAATTACCAAGTGAGTGAGACCCTGTCTCAAAGCAACAACAACAGCAAAATTGACCACAGAACTCCTATTTGTAGCAAGCAGACACCCATGGCCTTTGTTGAGAGACTGTTTCTAGTGAGCGTCATCCCAGGGAAGCCACTCATCATTTCATGCCTCAGTTTCTCCATCTGTAGGGTTGAGGTGATAGAGATCCATGCTGTATTTGGTTACGAGGGAAACGTGATGAGCTAGCCTGAGTGTTTAGAGCAGTACCCGATTGCAGCAACCACCACAAAACCCTTGCTCTGTTGCCGTTGTGGCCTTTAGGAGGGCACACTCACATCTGGGCGATCCCCTGAGCAGCAGATCCAGGACAAAGGGCACACCAGGCCATACATCTTTTAAGCTAGCCCTGCAGCCTGGAGTTCTGGGACTCTGTGGGTCTGAGACCAGGGTGTTTCTGATGGCCACTCACCCTCGATGGACCTTACTTGGATTTCATGTTTAGAGACTGTGATTCAAACTTGAGGGAAAATACTCGCCAGGGACTTCCCCCACCCTGACCTTTTCAGCAAGAAGACATGCTGTTAGAATCCCGACAGATGTGGCAGACTTGCCCATGACCTCATGAGCTAAACTAGTCTTCTAATATTTATTGTTGTGGTTTTTAACACAGCTTGCAAGGGGTGTGAATGAAGCCTTCCAAATGGTGATTAACTTCCCATGGTCCAGAGCATCACAGAGAAGGGAAGAGAAGAAGATGAAGAGAGAAAAGACAAAAGCAGAAAACACACACACACACACACACACACAAAGTGAATTCTCCACCTGGTGGGGGTTTCCAGGGTCCTTGACAAACGTGTGACATCATTTTTGCAGTCTCTACCCCAACACTTGGTAATGACGGTTTCCCTCGGGGGTCATCCACAGAACGGACCTATAATTTTCATTTTCGTTGGCATGGCCTTATTTGGGATCGTTTCTCCCTATGTGTAGGGCCATTTGTATTTATTTTCTGTGACCTCCCCAGCTTTGGACTGTTCCCCGTGTCTCTAATGTAAGCTGCTCGGCCCTCACAGGTCATGGGGGTGTTACGGCCAAAAACCAGAACACACCCAACTCCACGGCCCCACGCCCTTATGAGTGCAAAGGGCACCAGCATACCTCACAGCCTTCCTTCCACGTGAGGAGTCGCTTTCCTGGCCCATCCTCATGACAGGAAGTAGCTGGCAAACCAGTCCTGGTCAGTCCCCTACTAGAGAAACGGGAGGGTTTGCTCCCACTCTTAATGGGTCATTATTATCTGCCATTCTTTTTCTCTTAGATGGAGACTAACAGACTGATCTTAAAATGTTCTTTGTTATTACTTTATTATTTTTTTAAATTTTATTTTTATTTTGTATACATTGGTGTTAGGCCTGCACATATGTCTGTGTGAGGGTGTTGGATCCTGGGAGTTACAGACAGTTGTGAGCTGCCATGTAGGTACTGGGAATTGAACCAGAGTCCTCTGGAAGAGCAGCCAGTGCTCTTAACTGCCCAACCATCTCTCCAGTCCCCGAATATTATTATTTTAACAAATGTGTTTAAACAAATGTGTTCCATTTTTTTATGTGGCAGACTATTACTTTAACTGTGTAAAGGTGTGTTACTTCTGTTTATGCTGCATTTGTTTAAGGATGTAAAGATGTGTTGCATCTGTTTCACCTTGCCTGCCCAAGGCACCTGATGGGTCTAATAAAAACCTGAGCAGCCAGTAGCTAGGCAGGAGAGGAATAGGTGGGACTGGTGGGCAGAGAGAATAAATAGGAGGAGAAATCTAGGCTTGAGAGAAGAGAAGGAGAGAAGGAGAGAAGGAGAGACAGAGAGACACACTGGGACAAGCCTGGGGCAGGAAGAAAAAAAAAACCTGAGGCAAAAGGTAAATAAAGAGAAGCAGGTTAAGTTAAAAGAGCTAGCCAGAAATGAGCCTAAGGTAAGCCGAGCATTTACAAGACATCTCCGTGTCATGATTTGGGAGCTGGTTGGTGGACCCAAAGAAAAAGCCTGGTACATATCTTTTTTCTCACATGTCAACAAAGAAAAATGTCATAATAACGTCTCAAAAATTTATTCATATCATTATATTTTTGTAAACCGGATATGACTTTTCAACATACCGTAAAAATTTAACCTGTGGGTGGTATTTAAACATTAATTTGATTAAAAAAAATTTTTTTTTTTTTTTTGGTTTTTTGAGACAGGGTTTCTCTGTGTAGCTTTGTGCCTTTCCTGGAACTTACTCTGTAGCCCAGGCTGGCCTCGAACTCACAGAGATCCACCTGCCTCTGCCTCCCGAGGGCTGGGATTAAAGGCGTGCGCCACCACCGCCCGGCTTGATTTAAAATTTTCACATTTAAGCCAAGCATTGGTGGCACACACCTTTAGTCCCAGCACTCAGGAGGCAGAGGCAGGTGGATCTCTGAGTTTGAGGCCAGCCTGGTCTACAGAGTGAGGTCCAGGACAGCCAGGACTACACAGAGAAACCCTGTCTCAAATGTGTGTGTGTGTGTGTGTGTGTGTGTGTGTGTGTGTGTGTGTGTGTATTATGTATATACATATATTCCAGATTTAAAAATATTATGTGCTTGGTAAACTATATTTATAGAAGATTTGAACTTTTAATCATATTTTCCACTGTTCTTATTACAATGCCCCCAAATTAGCACTTAGTCAGTAAGCTTTACGAGGAGAAAAGTGCCATTTACCCACCAGTAGTGACCTCAGTATGGCAGAATTCCCCAGCTTCCACGGATGGATAGCCTTACCCTCCACAAACCTTTTACCCCATGTACGAAACATAACTGCATGTGCAATAATGGATCTTTCCTGACATATACACATTCTCTCCCTTTCTCCGCTCTAATGCAGGGAAAAGCAGGAAGGTCCCTTTCATCCAGACTCCCCCCCCCCCCCCCCCCCCCGTGGGCTCTTGTCCAACAAGAGAGACAGAGACACTCACAATGATCACCCAAACGCTAAGTGTATCGTTTCTCTTTAGTCCGTTACATCCCTATTCCTGGTAGCGGAAATCTGCCCAGGCTAATGCAGGGGCCCAATAACCAGAGCATAAAAATTAATATGCACCACTGCCAGGGGTCTCAAGTTTCCAAGAATGGACCAGTTCTCGCTCTACTGTGCTGAGAGTGTGCCAGGAGGCTTCTGGTGGAAGAAAAGAAGAATAGAGTGATAGTTATTTTTATGTGATAACTTAGCCCGGGCATAGCACTCAGATATATTGTCAAAACAACATATATGTATTTTTTGAACCTTTTTTTTCCCCTGAGGTATAACAGAAAAGTCATTTCAATTTTAGTGTGGGAAGGTCTTGGTCATTATTATTTGTGTGTGTTTATGTTTGCATGTGCACACACATGTTACAATGCACATGTGGAGGCCGGCCGACGACCGGAACAGTCAGTTCTCTTTAGGGTCCCGCGGATCCAGCCCGGGGCCATGGGGTTTACTGGCAAGTGTTCCCTCACTGGGCCATCTCACTAGCCTGTCACCTTCTCTTTTGAGACAGGGTCCGTCACTGATCCTGGCGCTGGGCATTTTGACTAGCTTGGTGGCCCCTCTCTTCCTCTTTTGTGTCTGCTTCTCTCCTCTGTCACTCGCAGGCCCCACCCCGTTTTTACAGATGCCGGGGATCTGAATTCAAGATCTCATCATCGTGGGGCGGGCACTACCCAACCGCTATGGAGGTGGCATTTTGTTTATTTGTTTTGTTTTTGTAAAACCTTTTTAATTTTGTAAAAAAACAAAAAGTGATCGGTGCCTGGGGGCTGTAGGAAATCCACGCAGGTTTCCTGGACAAGTCCCTTAGGGGACTGAAAAAGTCTAGCTTCAGACAAAATCCTCCGATGTCCCCCACGCAGGGGGCGGAGATTGGGCGGTCAGGAGCCCACACTGCCCAGGGATGGAGCCCCCAGCATGAGCATCTCTGGCCACGCCCCTAAGGCTTTAGCCCTCTGCTGTGTGGGATGAAAGGGAAGAGAGCACCATGGTCCACCTCACTGATCCCACTGGATCCGATGGGCGGCAGCAGCTCCTGAGGCAGGAGATGGCTGTGGATGGGCCCAGGCTGCTGTAGGCCGTCGCGCCACATTTAAAGAACATGTCCCGGCACCGGTCAGCTTGCAGGACCTCCTTGTGGGCACAGACCTCTTTGAGACACTGTTTACAAGATTTGTGGATGCAGTAGATACGGCTGCACCAGCATTGCTCCTGGCAGCAGTCAAGAGGCCCAGGTTCCTGGGGTTCGGCAGTTGCTTTTCTGGAGTGGAGGCTGGGATGACTTCCTGTGGGCCTTGGTGCTGGGACTGGGACTGGGGACTGCTCCTTGGGGGTTAGTGGGGGGGGGGACGGGGACGACTCACCTCTTGATAATTATAGTAGCTCTGGGGTCCTTCTGGTCACTGTGGTGGTTGTACTGGATATAGTTTATACATAGTACAGGAGCTGGGGCAGAGGAGCCAGCTGCCTGAAGCAGGAAAGGGCAGGCAGCTCTCGTGGCCACAGGGTGAGGAGGCTGCGGTGGGCCGTGTGATAGTGTAGAAAAAAACGCTGTCAGCACCCCTGTGTCCTGCTCCACGTAGTGAGTGTGGGCCCAGAAGGTCTGGCTGCTTGAAGCTGAGTTCATTTACTGCCCCAGACTAGACAACACCCACCTCCATCCCAGAGCCTCTAGGGCAGTGGTTTTCAACCTTCTAATACAGCTCATGTTGTGGGGACACCAACCGTAAATTATTTTCATTGCTACTTCATAACTGCAATTTTGCTATTGTTATGAATTGTAATGTAAATGTGTGATATGCAGGATATCAACCTAGAGTCTAGGTGATGGTACTTTTTAAAGATAATTTACCCAAAGCAAGCTGATTACTCTCCATAATGCAGGTGGGCCTCATATAATCAGTTGAAGGACTTAGTAGGAAAAGACTGGCTTCCAAAGAAGAAATAATTCTGCCCATAAACTGCTTTTGAATTAATACTGAGTCATTAACTCTACCCTGGCAGATTTTAGACTTCTGGGTCTCTGTCGCAACTGCATGGGTAGGTAGTGCCTTACCATCTCTCCCTTTCCCCTCCCCTCCCTCATACACAGATAATGTACAGAGCCACACCCTAGGCCTCTATTTCTCTTTCTCTGAACATCTCTAACAGCAGTGGGAACAGGGGGGTGTACCACTTGGAGGTGGTAGCCATGTATCAGGAGGTAAAGAGTGGGTCCTAGACAGGAGATGAAGCTGGATAAACAGCTAATGTGTCTTCATGAGGTGGGCAGCACCCAGGCATCAGACCAGCTCTAGGACCCTCTGGCCATGACACAAAGTCTCTAAACCCAGGCCTAATCCCTCATCCATGACAATCTGAATGCAGTAAGACAGGGTTCTGAGTGTACAACTTAAGAAATCCAGATGTCTCCCGACTTATTTGGCTTGTTTCTTGCAATTTATTGAAGTCGGTTTCTGGCTCCATCCCCTAAAAGGTCAGTAAATACATATGCAGGTCGGACAGCATCAGGTCGGACAAGAGAGGACAGGCAAAGTCAACTGAGAAAGGGAGGAAGAGAAAAGGACCTGGGGAAGTTCAGCGTCAAAATAGGGCTTCGGAAAACTCTGAAAGTGGGGCATGAACTGTCCTCATTTGAGCTGTGCACGCTGTGAGCTTCCAACATGTTTCCACTTTGGTCAGATGTATAATACATTGTTTTTTATTAATGACCTCTCATGGATGCATTTCTTTACAAGTAGTAATTGTGGAACTGGGCCTCGAGGGCAGACTTGCTTATCAGCAGAGCTTACCCTTTCCCCGGCAGGAATGCACTTGAAGATTTCCTAGACAAGGATTCATTGAGGATGCATGACCCAGCCAGGACCAATGAGAGAATGAAGAGTTGGTTCCACAGACGCTAAGCAGGTTTCTCTGGCTGAAATAGGAGCTGGTGTTGTTAGGAAATAGATGACTACTAATTTGTTGGTTTGGTCTACCCACAGTGAGCATATGGCTATCAATGCAAATTTGAAGCTGAAAAGGAACACTATTGATAGCTGTACCCACCCCAGAAAATGTGTGTCATGAGGATATCCTGAAGGTTGGCTAACACAGGAACAATTTTGCTTGTTTTTCTATGGAAAAGATTTCTTTCCTTTCTTTCTTCCTTCCTTCCTTCCTTCCTTCCTTCCTTCCTTCCTTCCTTCCTTCCTTCCTTCCTTCCTTCCTTTCTTTCTCTTTCTTTCTTTCTTTCTTTTTCTTTCTTTCTTTTTTTTTGAAAAATCTGTTTATATTGAAAACTGATTCTCTGATACTATACATCCCGACCATGATTTCTCCTCCCTCCACTCCTCCCAGCTTCCCTCACCAACCTCCCCTCTCCCCCAAATCGACTCCCACTTCATTTCCTCTTCAGAAAAGAGCAGGCCCCCAAGAGCTAACAGCCAAACAGGAAAAAACAAGATACAATAAGACAAGACAAAAGCCCTCATTTGGAGGCTGGACAAGGCAACCCCATAGGAGGAAAAGAGTCCCGAGAGCAGGCAAAAGAGTCAAGATACATCTGCTCCTGCTGTTAGGAGCCCCACAAAAACACCAAGCTAAAAGCATAGTAAAGAACTGCCAAATAGGTCTGAAGAGATGGCCCAGTGGTTAAGAGCACTAGCTGCTCTTCCAGAGAGCCCAGGTTCAATTCCCAGCATCCACATGGCAGCTGACAACTGTCTGTATGTAGTAACATATTCTGTACCCCAATAAAGCTTGGGGATCAGAGGACAGAGCCAGCCACTAAATTAGACCCAGAGGTCAGGCAGTGGTGACACACACCTTTAATCCTATTACTTGGGACACAGAGATCTGTCTGGATCTCTGTGAGTTCAAGTCCACATTGGGCTACATGAGAAAAACAACCAGGCAGTGGTGACACATGACTTTAATCCCAGGAAGTAATACGGCAAAACACAGAAAGGTATATAAGGCATAAGGAAACATGTACTCACTCTCTTGAGTCTCAGGATTTTGTAGAGTTAAGCCAGTGGCTGGCTGTTCTGCTTCTCTGATCGTTCAGCTTTCACCCCAATATCTAGCTCTGGGTTTTTAATTATAAGACCTTTTAAGATTCGTGTTACATCTGTAAGTCTAATTCCATGGGATCCAATGCCAATGCACATAAAATAAAAGTTAGATAATTGGAAAAAAAAAAGAATTAACAAATCATTGATATTGGATTCCAGACATGGTCTTGCATAGCAGACTGGTGAATTTTACAATGAGTTATACTTTCAAAATTAAGATTTCAGAAAGGATTTCCTTATTGCATGGGAACAAATTGTCCTTGACAGTCATAAATCATACTCAAAGAACATAGAAAACGACATGTGGGGATTCCGACATGAAGGAAAAGAGTGTTCCTAAATAGAAGCCCAGAGATAATCCCGTGCTAGTCCAAGCCATGGGCATCAGGTTTGCAGCACCCGGTTAGCCAGGCTAGAGGAGAGCACAGGGTCCGAATTCCTCATCTGGGGTTCATTCATCCGGGCTTCAAGTGCCTCATACACGTGAAGGAAGAGTAAACTTACTTAACCTCTGCGCCCTGGTGTCTCATGAAAATGAAACAATATGAAATGGAAACAATGCAAAATCTGCCTTATTTAGAACATTGCCTTAAATTAAGAGACAGAGTTGAACTTAAAATATATATTATATTTATGTATTATCGTAATGTACACTATTCCTATAGTGTATGTATACGAGTGTTTTTCCTACATTTATGTCAGAGCACCACTGTGTGTCTGGTGCTCATGGAGGCCAGAAGAGAGCATTGGATCCCCTGGAACTGGAGTTACAGATGTTTGAGAGCCACCATGTGGATACTGGGAATTGAACCTGGAAGAGCAGCCAGCACTCCTAACTGATGGGCCATCTCTCTAGCTCTAAACCTTTTGAAAAAGAGAAGAGGTTTCTTTCGGCTCACACTTCCAGTCTGGCATGGAAGGGTCCACAGTGGGAGCATGTGGTGAAACCCTTACGTGGAAGCTGGGCCAGGAGCCAGGGCAAATCCACATTGTTTTTTCAAATGCTGCTTCTTATAACATTATACACCTATGGTATTGAATATCATAGATATTCAAAGGGCAAACAAGGTCCTTCCTTAGTGTACAGCCTGCCCCCCCGTTTTAAGATTTGTTTTATTTTTAATTATGTGTATGTATGTCTGTGTGAGGGTATACGCACATGAGTGCAGGTGCCTGTGGAGGCCTGAGGTGTCAGATACCCCTGAAGCTGGAGTCACAGGCAGTTGTGAAGTTCCCAACATGGGGGCTGGGAACTGAACTCAGGTCCTCTGCAAGACTAATGCATGTTCTTAACTGCTGAGCTGTCTCTCCAGCTCTTCTCCCCTTTCAACCCTCCTTCCCTCCCTCCCTCCCTCCCTTCCTTCCTTCCTCCCTCCTTCCCTCCCTTCCCTTGCTCCCTCCCTCTTTCTTTCTTTCTTTCTTTCTTTCTTTCTTTCTTTCTTTCTTTCTTTCTTTCTTTCTTTCTTTCTTTCTTTCTTTCTTTCTTTCTTTCTTTCTTTCTTTCTTGAGTGTGTGCTAATGTATGCATGTGGAGGTGGTCATGGGACAACTTAT
This sequence comes from Peromyscus maniculatus bairdii, assembly GCF_049852395.1. Taxonomy (NCBI): domain Eukaryota; kingdom Metazoa; phylum Chordata; class Mammalia; order Rodentia; family Cricetidae; genus Peromyscus; species Peromyscus maniculatus. The sequence continues at coordinate 94,351,099 of NC_134861.1, forward strand.
GAAGTTGACTTTGCAATGTGGATTCCAGGGACTGAACTCAGGTCCTTCGACTAGGCATCGAGCACTGTTATGGAACTTTTTGAGAGAGGCATGAACTTTTTTTTTTTTTTTTTTTTTTTAAATCTGATATCTACTCGGCCATAAAGATCTGAGGAGATATCTTACCAAGGTCCCTCACCCCGAGTGAAGTCTTAAAGAACAGGGTTAATATTTGGCAAGCAAAACAAGCCCAGTGCAAAGCCTCCAACCAAAGAGCCTAAAAAAAAAACATCAGGAAATCTCTTGGGAGATGAGAGAAGATGCTCCACATGAGCAATCAGGTGGATTTGTGTTCATTCCAGAATGGAGCATTGCTCTCTGGGATCATTCTTTGCATATTTCCTACCCAAGCTTATGTGGGAAAATGAGGTTTAAAAGATTTTAAATTTTATTGTATTTCCATTTTAGTATAAGTGCATGTGATATGACTAGGTACTGATTTTAACTTTTAATAATGATTTAAATTTTAGTGTGCATGTGTGTGTGTGTGTGTGTGTGTGTGTGTGTGTGTGTGCATGTGTGTGCATGGCTGTCACAGTGTGCCCACAGAGGTCAGAGGACAACTTTGTGGAGTCAATTCTCACATGTCACTTCTATGTGGCAATCATACTCAGGTCACCAGGCATGTCCAGGAAGCTCCTTTACCCACTGGACCATTTTGCTGGCCCTGAATGATTTTAAAAGTGATTTCTAGGGCTGAGGGTGTGGCTCAGTGGTAGAACTGCTTACCCATCATGCATCAAGCCTGGGGTTGAATCCCAAGCACTATAGGGAACAAAAAAATTGGGAGGGGGAAATTCCCAATTATAATAATGTGATATATATTTTCAATGATAGTAATCTGAAAAAGACAAAACAAAGCTAAGGAATCAATGAAAAGATTAGTGACGTGGCAGTTAACTATTCTATTTGGTATTAAAATGGACTCATGTCATACATTTACCACAACCTACAGAATGCACAATGGAAGTCATGAAATCCAATGCAAATCAAGGGCTTTGGGTGGTAACCACGTGCCACCACAGGTTGGTCAGCTGTGAGGAATGCACAGATGACTCATTCGCAGATGAGACTGTGCATGTCGGGGGCAGACTCACAGCTGAGGCTGCATATGTGATGGGAAGACTCCCAGTTGAGGCTGCACATGGGGGAGGACTCCCAGTTGAGGCTGCACATGTGTGGGGAGGACTCACAGTTGAGGCTGCACATGTGGGGGGAGGACTCACAGTTGAGGCTGCACATGTGTGGGGAGGACTCACAGTTGAGGCTGCACATGTGTGGGGAGGACTCACAGTTGAGGCTGCACATGTGTGGGGAGGACTCCCAGTTGGTGAGGCTGCATGTGTGGGGGGAGGAGGGTGTGAGGACTCTGTTCTTTCTGCTGTTTTTTGTGAACCTAAAACATATAAAAAATAAACTTTCACAGAGTGATTCTCCCTTTTAGGAAATCCATTATGGAAAATTATAAAAGCAGAAAGAATAGAAGGACACCATCAAGTCAATTTTAACAATTACCAGCATGTGGCCAATCTTGCTTAATCTCCCACCCACTCTCTTCCCTCCGCCTCCTCCACCAGGAGATTTGAAAGCAAATCTGGTTTCTTATCTGACCAGTCATTGGGGTCATGTTCATCAAGGATCTGAGAACGATTAGACTTTAGCATCAATCAGGGACTCCCTGGAGCAGGTTCTGGATGGCTTCTCCATCTCCCTTGTCTTTAGTAACAGCCAGAAATGGAATCTCAGGATGGGAGTGGCAGTGTGCTCTTACAGTCCCTCACTTGGGAGTCTGACACAGGAAGAGGGAAAGTTGGAAGGTAGCCTGAGCCACACAATGATACTATCTCTCACACACAGAAAAAGGTACTTTTCATAGTCCATTATCCAAGCTAAACATGTCAATTAATTTTACATGAATTACTTTATTGTTTTTTGCCTTTATATTTCTTCTGAACATTTTGAGATCACTTTCCCACAAATCCACAGTACCTCCAGTCTTTCCAAACCTCCAAATTGGATTTTATCCACATCCTCCTAACGAAATATTTTGTAAACCTCGAGAAACATCATAGCTCTGTATTGACACAATAAATAACTTTCAAAATTAGGATAAGGAGTGAAAACACATTGAAGTATCTATGTCCCTTGGAAGCTTTAAGAAGTAAGGCCCACACTTTCAGCATCATATTTTCTTAAGTGCCAGGACATCTTCTTCTGGGCAGGGCTCTCATGCACTAGTCAAGCAAGCTATTAAATGAGGCACAGCTTGAGCAACCATCCAGGAATGCTGAAGTCAGTGACCTGATCTTGCTGGAGCCTGGCTCAGCAATTCTGTACAATACACTCAGGCATGCTGACTGTGTCCCTTAATAAACAAAGGCTGGGCTAGAGTCTTCTTGATAAATATTAATGGAAGTCATATTGCAATAGACATATTTAATACCATGCTTATCACCACCATTAGTAAGACTCTATTAAAACTATTTTTTTTTTAAATTCAAAAGACATGATGACAAAAAAAAAAAGTAAGTAAAGTAGGAGATGAAAAAACACCAGAGGAAATGGAGATGAGAGGAAAGCACAGAGAAAGGCGGGCCACACAAGCCGGAGCCTGGGAGGCAGATAACGACAGTGGAGCAGGAAACGTTAAAATCCGACTGTTATGGAGGAAAAGCCAATTTAGAAATGTCCACTACCACCACGCACCGACACTGCCCCTCCTCTGCCGTCCGAGGGATGGATGGTTTGGGAGCTCCTGGCATGTCTGCTGGTGGGATCAGGAATACGGAGAAACACTGGAGGATGGATCGACAGCTCAGAGAAGAAGCAAACAGAATTGTAAGGGAACCCAGGTACCCACCCTTGCACATTTTACGAGACAAGTTGGAACCATCCATTTCCGGCGTTAACAGGCTGATTCGCTTTGAACTGTGGAGTGGCTTTGGGCACAGCACAAGGCAGTTGTATGAGCTGCTTCTTCACTGCCAGGATGGGGCAGGAAAAGACCGGGGGGGTGGGAGGGGGCTGAAGGGTTTATTCTGTCCTACAGTCTCAGGAGCTTTAAGTCCACCGTAGAAGGGAAGGCACGCAGAGTCGTATTCACAGTGGTGGGAGCGAGTGGCAGAGAAGTCTCATATCACCACAGCCCAGGCTAGCAAGAGGGCTCCTTTTCACCTATTAGAGAATTAGGACAGGAAAACAGCTCAGTGCAGAGTGAAAGTCGGGTTTATTGGCAGGCATTACAGATTTCTCAGGAAGAAAGGGCCCCCTCTCAGAGCTGGTGAGACCAGCAACTCTAAGTGGGGTTTGATGTTATTTGAGTCCAGGTGATTCTCCCTCCTCCTTTTTTCTATTGGTCTAGAAAAATCTATGAGCCCTTGACTATAGCAGGGGATGGCTCTCTGTAATTATTGATCATCTGGGGTAAGAGTAGGCGTGCCAACTTCCTATGTTCTTCATGGTATGAGAAGTATTGAGAAAGCCACTATACGTGAGGGGAAATGGGCTGTGTGTTAGAGAATAGAAACCTACTGCTGGAGATAAAGCCACAAAGAAACAGAAAGTACTGCCTATTAATTAGAGCAAAAAGCCATTAGAAACCCCTCAAACTGGGGCTTTTATGTGCCCCCCCCCCATTCTTACCCTAAGGCTCAACACAGAGAGAGGGACTGGAGCCAAGGGCCAGGCTGTAACCTTCCAAGGCCCGCTCCCTACAAGCTATGTCCACTCATCAGGTACTTCTTTGAAAGGCTTTTCAGTCTTGAAAAGTACCATTGTCTGCTGGGAAACAGGTATTCAAAGCATAGACCTGTGGGGGGCTCAAACAATGGTAAAGGATAAAAATGAAAGTGGCTATGGGAATCTCTGATCTCCAAATCCATGGTCTTTATGTCCATGTCCATCAGCTTCCAGTGCAGAGGAGGCAGATTTAGCACAGGCAGAATGTAGCTGGAGTTTTTTCCAGTCCTGCCTGGCCCACAGTCAGGACAAATCTCTCTCACCCGCCAGTCCCACAGCCGCTCAGACGCAACCAAATAAACACAGAGACTTATATTGTTTACAAACTGTATGGCCGTGGCAGGCTTCTTGTTATCTAGTTCTTATATCTTACATTAACCCATTTCTATTGGTCTATAAGTTGCCACGTGGCTCATGGCTTACCGGTACCTTACAATCTCGCTTTTCATGGTGGGCAGCTGGCAGCGTCTCTCTGACTCAGCCTTCCACTTCCCAGAATTCTCTTCTCTCCTCGTCCAGCCTATACTTCCTGCCTGGCTACGGGCCAATCAGTGTTTTATTTATTAACCAATCAGAGCAACGCATTTAACATAGAGAACATCCCACAGCAGCAGAACACCAGAAAACTCCTCTTGGGGAAACGCTCTCCACATGACCAGATAGTGACAAAGTCCAGCAGTGAGGGAGGCGGACCAGTTACGAGGCTACCCCAGTTACGAGGCTACCCCAGTTTGTCAGCGACAGCTCTCTTGCTTGGCCAGCTCCAGGGACTAGGACTAGCTGTAACTGTCTAAGGCAGCATCCTCAACCTGTGGGATGTGACCCTTTCACAGGGGTCGCCAAGACCACTGAAAAACAGATATGCATATTGCGATTCATAACAGTAGCAAAATTAGTTATAAAGTATCAACAAAAGTAATTTTATGATTGAAAGTGACACAGCATGAGCAACTGTATTAAAGGACGGCAGCATTAGGAAGGTCGAGAACCACTTACACACACACTCTTTCTCCATCCTTCATTGTTTTCTTCTGTCTTGTCTTGCAATGACATGGATTTTTGCTCTTTTCCAGGCTAGTCTTGAATTCATTTTGTAGCCCAGGCTGGTCTCCTAGCAACCCTCCTTGCCTTAGGTGCCCAAGTGCTGGTATTACAGCTCTGCACCACCATGTCTGGCTTTGTTCCAGGATTTTAGTGCATTGTTTTGTTTGTTTTTGTTGTTGCTGCTGTTGAGAAGGGGTCTCATGTAGCCTAGGCTGGCCTAGAACTCACTGTGTAGCTGAGAATGGTTTTGAGCTCCTGATCCTGCCTCTGCCTCTATCCAGTTCTGAGACTGCAGGAAGGTACCACCATGCCTGGCTCATGTGGTTCTGGGGAATGAACCCAGGGCTGTGTGCTCTCTGGGCAAGCCCTCTGCCTCAACACAACTGTAGATAATGATGGCACTCATACTTCAGGTTGCTGGACCTGAGCATTATGGAAAAGTGAACTTGGCTGGTGCATGCTTCTTCCATTTGCTCTTAGCTCCCCCAAAGTCTGGTAAATGCACCATAAAACAGACACCTCAAGCATGGGTGGTAGCTGTCTGGGGAAGGAGGCTTGTGCCACTGAACCAAGCAGACTGAGGCTGTGTGAACCTGAATGTCCTCGAAGGGTAGGTAGGTGAGTGGGAACCAGGGACAAGCAGTGGAGCACACCGATACCACGAGACCCTCACAGTAACCCCAGATGTGGTGCTGCCTCTCTCTGGTTGTCAGAAGGGCAGGGAAATCCTGAATGCAGTACAGTCCCCAAAAGCTCTGCTTGGGAAAAGGATTATGAGATAGTAAAAAGGGGTAAAGGAATTAAAGTATATGAATACACACACACACACACACACACACACACTTTTTAAAGGTGAAATTAGCAGAGGCTAGGGCTGTAATTCCATGGATGTAGGATTAACTTCATGGGGTTTGGGGTGTATGCTATATTTGTAGTCAATTTTTAATACCTTCTACTTTTTAAAAGTAAGATTTTTCTACTATCTCACAGAAATCCAGAACCTGACAAAGAAAATAGGCATCTGAAAGCCAGCTCTTAATAAGTTACCAACCAAAGCCCCATAAAGGACAGTCTATATTTGGAAAAAAAAATCAAAATAATTGTAACATCTGTGAGATAAACCAGCCTTAGGCTTCTTGATCCTGGAGATCGGGTTTTTTGGGGGAGCACAAAGATTCCAACAGCCAGAAAGAAAGGCAGACTTCTAGTATTTTTTTTTCCTGTATACAAGAAGCAATACTTCTGAATTCAGTCTTTTCTGTGGAACTGAGAGGATAGACTGTCAGGATCTACTATCTTCCTCCTGGAGTGGCTGTTTGTGCTGTAGGATTTCTCACAGCTGCAGGATTTCTCCCAGAAGTGGGAGCAGCTGGGGAGAGGGGGCAGAAAAAAATGTATTGCAGAGATAACATTTTACCAGATAAGCTTAAAATCACCCTTTCCTCCTTCTCAATCGAGTCAGCATAATTCCATAATGACACCTGTATATGGAATTGCTAATTTCATCTAATTAGCAATTTCATGAGGATATAATAACAAGCCTCAAATGTTGCAAACAGAACTATTTGGTAGATTATGAATTTCACAGCAACCATGTGTGTCTGTAGTGCTGTTTGTATAACTTTACCGATGAGGAAATGGGTTTGTAGAGATTACATAGTTGGCTCAGAGCCAGATGTCTCGCAGGTAACAGAGCGGTAATCAGAAGCCAGGGCTGCCTGCAGGGGAAGCCCCAGGCCACTGGATTACAAGGCCTTACCACAGTCATCTGCTAGCAGCCAGCCACTCACAAAGCATGGGCCACATCTTCCCACCTTTGCCTTTCCCAATGCCTTCCCTGCCTCCTCCACCACTGCCCTATTTCACACTGGTAATGATGACAGGCAAATACAGAACCACTGCAGCCTCTTCTGATGCCTGGAGGGCTGAGGCTGGGAAAAGAATCCTTCAAGTATGAGTTTAGGGCAGCATTGAAGATAAACCAAGAGGGGCTTATTCTGTAAAGTCGGTGAAAATAAACATTACCCAGGAGGCGGTGACTGTATGCATGCATGTGTGTGTTCGTGTGTGTGTGTGTGTGTGTGTGTGTGTGTGTGTGTGTGTGTGCTCATGTGCACATGTATGCATTTGTGTGTGTGATAGTGGTGGTTTAATTTGAACTTCTTAATATTCAGTTTGGATTAAGTACATAAAATACACTCCTGTAAGGAACATTCCAGAATTGAGAAGCCAGAAATTAGAGCATTAAAAAGTAAAGGACAAGATGAATTAATTATGAAATAGGAGTTGCTTTATTTAAAAAGTAAAACTCAGATATCTAAAAAATAAAAAATAGAAAAGCAACTTTTTGATTTGTTTTTTGTTTTTGTTTTTCAAGACAAGGTTTCTCTGTATATCAGTCATGGCTGTCCAGGAACTTGCTCTGTAGATCAGGCTGGCCTCAAACTCACAGAGATCTGCCTGCCTCTGCCTCCCGAATGCTGGGATTTAAAGCATGTGCCACCACCACCAGAAAGGAGTGAAGTAAGTTCTTCTAGGTAAACAAGTAAACCAGTAAGTTTTATGAGCTAGCCAGACATACCTGTAAATGGAATGCCACTAATAGGCTAGAAAATGGACCTGGTACCCCAATAGAGAATCTTCACAAGGATGACTCAGGGACGCCAAACTGCTAGCTACAGAATTCTATGACAACACGCTGCGGAGCTGTGTCCAGGCACCTTGGAACCCTTTGGCCAGGACTGCCCTTGCTTGCAGGGCTTTGATTAGCACAGTGGAGACCGCACAACTGGAAATTATGTGCTCAGTGGCTCACATTAACCTCCCAGAACTGTACCAGCCAGTCTGGACTATACTCCTTCACACGGTACTAACTACATCCAGGAAGCCTCTTGCATAAAGCGCATCCTCTTTAAGAACGTCTCCTAAATTGGAGGCGCCCTCCTCAGACCCCTTGCCCTTTCCTGTAAGTGATGCTCTCTACGTACTGCCCGGACCTCTACTCTTTTGCGGTGTACTGGATGAACTCTTCTTCTATTCTGACTAAAAGGGTGGATTTTTGCGGGATGGTGGTGGTGGTGGTGGTGGTGGTGGTGGTGGTGGCGGTGGTGGTGGCGGTGGCGGTGGCGGTGGCGGCGGCGGCGGCGGCGGCGGCGGCGGCGGCGGCGGCGGCGGCGCACGCCTTTAATCCCAGCACTTGGGAGGCAGAGGCAGGTGGATCTCTGAGTTCAAGGCCAGCCTGGGCTAAAAAACTAGTTCTAGGATAGCCAGGGCTACACAGAGAAATCCTGTCTCCAGAAAAAAAAAAAAAGAAAGGTAGATTTATTTACCACCTATTGTCGATTCCAAAAGTTCAGTGGCTTTGGGCTAAGTTAAATAAGATTGTTTACTGAAAAAAGATCTAAGAATTCTTAGTAGGGAGACACAATGCATAAGTGATAAGTCAGTTTACTAAATTATCCTTTATTGCAAGTAATTGTGAAGTGTTTTATGCAAAGATGGCACCTTAATAAGAACACTGTCATGAAAAGCTGCCGTTAATTACATTGTAGTGTTAATTGTCAACTTGACAGGATCTGGAATCACCGGGAGACAAAGCTGTGGGCAAGCCTGTGAGTGTTGTTTATATAGTTTGACAGATTCTCTTGAGGAGGGGAGACAGATCCTAGCAATGGGGGCCCATTCTAAGGGCTGAGATCCTGAACTGAACTAAAAGGAGGGAGGGGGCCGAGACCAGCATTCATCTCTCTCTGCTTCCTGATTATGAACGCAGTGTGCCCAGCTCCCTCACGCTCCTGTCGCCATGCCTTCCCCTCCATGATGAGCTGTACCCTCAAAGTGTGAGCCCCAGCTAACTCCTCCCCCTTTAACTTGCTATTGCCAGGCAACAACAACAAGAGCTAGTACAGAGTCTTTCTAATTTTTTCCTCGTTTTTAGAATACACACAATCAAACATGAGCCCTTTAGGACATATAGCTATTCGATATTTTACCAATATCTGTGATTTTGAAAATATGACTTCTTACCAGGTGCGGTGGCGCACGCCTTTAATCCCAGCACTTCAGAGGCAGAGGCAGGCGGATCTTTGTGAGTTCGGGTCGGCCTGGTTTACATAGCAAGTTCCAGGACAGCCAAAGCTACACTGAGAAACTCTGCCACTAAATAAATAAATAAATACATAGATAGATGATAGATAGATAGATAGATAGATAGATAGGTGATAGATAAATAAAAATGCTACTTCTCTGTGAGATAAAGGACAAACTCCTCCAAACACATATCCATACCCATTAAAAGCTAGTAGACAATACTCCCTTTTTATTGATCAGTGCCGAGTTTCACACACAGGAAGTATGTTGAGAGCAAGGGCAGTTCCAAGTGTTGTGTGCTTCCTAAGGATAGGCAAGGCCTGATTTGTTCATGAGAAAGCTAGTGTACTTACTCTAAAGCATAGGACCCCCACCCCCACCCCCAGATCTTTGGAGGATGCACTCTGAGACCCTCTGTGGATGGCTGAAACTGACTGACAAGGCCTACATATCCCACATTGTGCCCTAAAGACTCTGTAGCATCGCTACAGAGTTCCAGAGTAATCCTCCATGCTCTGTGACTGGGTGCCTCCTCAGTACTATCGAGCTCCTGTTTGGGGACATTAAGTTACAATAAACAGAAGTTACTTATACAAAAGCATTGCCACCTCGCAGCAATCAACCTGAAAAACAGGGCAGAGTGCCTAACGGGTGGGTAGCATATACAGCTCAGATGCGCTAGATAAAGGACCAATTTGTACTTTAGATTGAACAGTGCAAGATTCACTCAGAAGGAGGCACTGTGTGAAACTTATACACTTTTTTGCTCTGGAATTCCCCATTTAATATTTTCAAACTGCTACCAGCCACAGTAACTGACACTGCAGAAAGTGAACCCCCAGATAAAGTGCGGGTGTCTTCTCTGTAAGAGGGTTTTGTTCTGCTCTTTCCTGTGACCTTGGGAAAGTTATCCAGCCTCATCCTGGCTTGCTACTCCTCTCCAAAGGGTGATGATTATTGAAGTACCTGGTCATCGAGAGTGCTTTGAGGACTAAATGAATGCCATGGAAAGGCACTGGTAAGAGGCTGAACAGCACAAATAACCACCAGCTTTTCATATGCACAGAAGTATCCAGAATGGACTCAGGAAATATTTGTTATCTGAATAAATGAATGGCAATTAGTTCAGTTTATTTCCCCTTTGGATTTATTTGTTGAGTATATACATTATGTAGGCAAGTCTATGGCTCTGATATACAATAGACAGTCTCTTGTTGTTTGGTGGGGCGTGTGTGTGTGTGTGTGTGTGTGTGTGTGTGTGTGTGTGTGTGTGCATGCGCATGTATCTGTGTACATGCATGTGGAGGCAAGAGGAGAACATCAGTTGTCCTGTTCTGTCAGGACAGATGTACATGCATGTGGAGGCCGGAGGAGAACATCAGTTGTCCTGTTCTGTCAGGACAGATGTACATGCATGTGGAGGCCGGAGGAGAACATCAGTTGTCCTGTTCTGTCAATCTCTGCCTTACTCCTTTGAGACAAGATATTTCATTGAACTTGAAGCTAGACTGGTGACCAGAAATCCTTCAGTCTCTGTCCCACCCCAAGCCACAGTGTTTGGTTACAGGTATGCACGCCATGCCCAGCTGTTTATATATAAGCTGGGATCCAACTCAGTTGCCCACTGAACCACCTCTCCAGTCCCTACAATGGATATTCTTTATTGTCAAAGTATATAAAAATATTCAACCTATCAAAGTAAAAGAAGACTAAAATTAGGAAAATGATACAACAGCCTACATATTCTACCCATTTCAATTGTAAGCACATTTGTTTCTCATCAGATACCTTTAATAATTTTACATATAAGAAAAGGATTGGGGCTGGAGAGATGGCTCAGTGGTTAAGAGCATTGGCTGCTCTTCCTGAGGTCCTGAGTTCAATTCCCAGCAACCACATGGTGGCTCACAACCATCTGTAATGAGATCTGGTGCCCTCTTCTGGCCTGCAGACAGAACACTGTATGCATAATAAATCTAAATAAATAAACAAATCTTTAAAAAAAAAAGAAAAGGATCATTAAAAAGTGAATATTTGGGAGGCAGCCACAGAGGCAGGTGGATCTCTATGAGAAAGAACAACTCAATAGACAATCAGGCTACATGAAGACTTAACTCAGACATTTAAAACTAAGAAGAGGACCCTTCAGGTGGGGACTTTTAATAACTATTCTTCTGATTTAAAAAAAATTAGACTTAATACTAATTTTCAATTAAATAGATTTAGCCAGGTAATGCTCCAGTTCACTGTGAAACCAGGTAGCCACAAGCCAGCCAGACTCAATGACAATGCTTGGTCCTTTGTTAAGTGCCTTTAACAAAATCCCACAAACTAAGAATACTCATACACAACAGCAACTCATTTCTCACAGTGCTGGAGACTGGGAACGTCAGGATGAAGGCAGATCCAGTATCATGTGAAAGATCAGTCATGGCAAATAGTCAGGGCTTGTCTGTTGTGTATGGAGGAAGGATGAGGGATGTCTCTTGAGACTCTTATGGAAACAGATAATCCTGTTTGTGAGAGTGCTGCCTCCATGAATAATCACCTCCAACCTCCCACTAACATCCCTGCGGGGGTGGGGATTTCAATATGTGAATTTCAGGGGAAAAGGGGCACAATCATCACACCACAGCAAACACAAATATCATTCTGTTCAGTGTTAGTTACTGTTGTGGGATATAGTTTAAAATGTGTTAAATTCGTTTATGCTGTGGAATATTTGTTTAACGATGCAAAGGTGTGTTACTTTGCCTGTCTAAAACACATGATTGGTCTAATAAAGAGCTGAATGGCCAATAGCTAGGCAGGAAAAGGGATAGGTGGGGCTGGCAGACAGAGAGAATAAATAGGAGAAATCTAGACTTGAGAAAGGAGAGGATCAAGAATCGAGGAAAGGAGGAGAAGAGGATGCCAGAGGCCAGCCACCCAGCCACACAGTCAGTCATGGAGTAAGAAGAGGAATATATAGAATAAAGAAAGGTAAAAAGCCCAAAAGCAAAACATAGTTAAAGAAAAACTGGATCATTTAAGTTAGGAAAGCTGACTAAAAACAAGCCAAGCTAAGGTTGGGTATTCATAAGTAAGAATAAGTCTCAATGTATTTATTTGGGATCTGGGAGCTAGGTGGGAGGCCTCCAAGGAGCTATTAAAAAAACACACACAAAAAAAAAAACAAAACTACATTTCCATACTAAGTTCTCTGGGGTGTGGGAAATCCTGCCTCCTATTACCTAATATATCAGAGTACTCAAAGCATGGCTTAGAGAAGTTCCAGGTGAGTTCAAACTCAGGGACAACATGGGCTTGTTAGTTTGAACTAACTTGAACTGCTAAGTCAGAAAACAGCTGATCAAAATTCATACTTTGGTTGAATTGTCAAGTAAAATACAGGAGACCCATTTAAAGTTCAATTTAGATAAACAGTGAAAATCTATTTTTATTTTAGTTATGTTGCAAATACTGTACAGGACATGTTTTTACTACAAGATTATTTATGGCTTATTCTAAATTTAAGTTGGTTTATTTGCTGGCTAGCCTACATTATTCTGGTCTCAATAGACACACTATTTTTCATTTTATCTGTGGCTTCCCTATTCATTCATAAGTGGGGAAAGGATGGAACACTAATACAGAAGGCAGCAGAAAATGTTTCATATTTGTCCTGACTTTGGCCAGAGAGAAGAAATGAAGACAAAAGGAAAATTAAACTACACGATTAATATTTTTTAATTAGGTCAGCTACCTTCCATTTCCAACTGCAACCTATTGACTGAGGCGACTGAGTCCTGTAGAGACTTCAGGTTCCCTGCTGTGGTTAAGGAGTGCCAGGAGGTCCTAAAATGGGCATGATCATTTTCTTAGATGATGAGTAAACTGCAGAGAGCAAGCACATGAACCATTCAAGTGAGAATGGTCTGCAGATGTTGGCCACTGAGTACACTAGTATATTGATAATATACTTATGGGTAGTAAGTAGCATATGGAACTATCCTAAGTGATTATTAATGGGTTAATGGATAAAGAAAATGTGGTTTATATATACAATACTAGTCTGTCTTGATGAATAAGAAAATTCTGCCATTTGTTGCATTTTTTTGTTTTGTTTTGAGACAGGATTTTTCTGTGTAGCTTTGCGCCTTTCCTGGAACTCTCTCTGTAGACCAGGTTGGCCTCGAACTCACAGAGATCCGCCTGGCTCTGCCTCCTGAGTGCTGGGATTAAAGGCGTGTGCCACCACCGCCTGGCCATTTGTTGCAACTTAAAACTACTTTAAGATGCCATTTCACCCAAGTCAGAATGGCTCCCAGCAGGAAAGCAGATGACAACATGTCGTCAGGGTATTGGGAAAGAGGAACCTAGTTACTCTTGGTGGGAGAACAAGCTTATGTGCAAACCAGTGTGGAGGCTTCTCACAAAACCAAAATAGAGCTGTCACGTGACCCAGCCATACCACTCCTGGGCATATACCCAAAGAATTCTGTATCCTACCACAGAGACAGTTGTGCATCCATGTTTATTGCTGCCCTTTTCACAACAGCAAGGAAATGGACTCAGTGGAGATGTCCATCAACATAAGAATGAAGGATGAAAGTGTGATGCATGTATACAATGAGCTTTTGTTCAGCTACAGAGAAATGTGAAATTTGCAAGAAAATGAAATGGAAAAACGTTATATAAAGCAAGGTAACCCAGGCTCAGGAAGACAAACACCATATGTCCTCTCTCACATGCAGATCCCAGTTTATAATTGTCAATTCTATGTGTGTGGGTGGGAGTAAGTACGGTAAAGACCAGGAAGCTAGAAAGGGGCCCATGGGGGGGGGGTTAGGGAAGACAACAGAATATGTAAAGTGGTATGGAAGTGGAAGGTTAAAGTGGGGATGAAAGGAGGGGTGGGACGACTGGGGAGGAGGGAGGAGGGAGGGGGAGGGGAGAGGAGGGGGAGGGAGGGGGAGGGAGGGGGAGGGAGGGGGAGGGAGGGGGAGAGAGGAGGGGAGGGAGGGGGAGGGAGGAGGGGAGGGGAGGGAGGAGGGGAGGGAGGGGGAGGGAGGGCGAGGGAGGGCCCATCAAAATGAAGTGCGTATGAAAACCACCGAGGAACCTTATTACTTGTAAGCCAATTTTTGAAATGAATAAAGATACTTTCCTCCGTGACCATGGGTGGATCTGGAGGACATTACGTTAAGTGAAATAAGTCACACTGAGCGGTGGGCAGCAGGGCCTGGAGGAGAATGGGTTTGCAGGGAATGTTCTAGTTTGTTTTCTGTCGGTGTGATAACACCATGACCAAAAGCAATTCTGGGGAGGAAAAATTTTATTTAATTTAACTGAAACAATGAAGCCATTGTTCAAGACTGAAAACCCTGGAGAATTGCGAAGCAGTTTTCCTCCTTGCCTTCTGTCTTCTTACTTTGTGCCCTCTCCGAGCCCTGCTGTCAATCCTGGCTTCTTCCCTCCTCCCTGTCCCAGGGAAGGATGTCTTCCATCTCTTCTCCTGTTCCTACCTCCTTGCTGGCAGTTCCTGGTGTTTATATCCAGGCTGTTCCCCTGCTTGCACCACAGTCTCACATTCCTCCCGTGACCTCATGTTTTACTTCAATGTCTTATTGACCCCCAAACTTGCCTACCTGAGATATATCTCTCAGCTCTGTCCAGCTGATTTCTCTTGAGAAGGGAGAAAGCACAGCTATCCTCAGTTCCCTTGCTCTTGGCAAACACAGTCATTCTTTAGAAGACCCTGAGCTCAAAGCCCTGGACCGTGACCTTTGGTTGAGTTCACCGGAGATGCTTTGGAAAACTAGCTCTCCTCTGCCTCTTAGATTTCAGGGCCAGTCCCTATTGCCCAGAGTTGTGTTTGTTAGTGTGGTTCATCCAGAGGCTGAATTTCATGTGCCCGCACTTCCCGTTGACACAAAACACAGCTCTTACCTAAAAAAAAGTATGATACTTTATTCTAGAGCCAACTATGAGTGGCCCCAACCTAGGAACACAGATTATTACCCCAAGTTCCATACGTCTACGAGGTCACAATTTTGTGATCTTCTTGTACTACCACTGCAAAGAAAAGTCATAAATCAAGATACTCTTCCAGTACATTGACAGGCACATCCGGCAGATGAGCTAAAGCAGGATGGGGAGAGCTCTGCTACAGGCCTTCGACGCTGTCTGACCACACTCTTAGTCCTTTGATCGGTGGAAAACTAAGATTTTGTTAAGTGACTACATCCCAAAAGAGCTGGACTCTGAGCTGCAACATTCTAACCTCCCCACAGCACTGAAGTTGTGATCGATCCGCTTTGGAGATACACCCAGGAATTCCCGTTCACGTTCCTGACTACCACATGAGTGAGGACGGACTTGTAAGATGTATAGCTCTGCAGCAGGGCCCTTGCTCCCACGGTCTGGCCTGCCCCATGTCTGTAAGTCCAAGGGAAAACCCACTATTTCAACACACAGGCCAAAATCCTGGGTGTCGTGCCCAACCTGCTTCATTCTGTCACATTCTGCAACAGCAACCAAAAAAATATGTTGGTGCTCCCTCCGAATCCTAAGGAATCTGACACATCTTTATTACCTTCCCCTTGAGACCCTGATACAAACAGCCAGCATCCCAGAATCCTCCTGGCTGGCTCTCCAACTCAGCCTTAACTCTCAGAGTAGATCCTAAATGTGGAACCAAGAGCATCCATTTACAACTTAACCATGTGCCACCCCCTTTCAAGGTTCCAGGGGCTTCTGAACTCTGGGTGTCCGGCTTATTCAGAACCCAAGTTCATAATAACAGCCTCCAAGGGCTTCCTTGCTCTGGTGACACGTGCCATACTCCACCCCTTCTTTTAAAAATCCTTTATCTGGCCGGGCGGTGGTGGCGCACGCCTTTAATCCCAGCACTCGGGAGGCAGAGGCAGGCGGATCTCCGTGAGTTCGAGGCCAGCCTGGTCTACCAAGTGAGTTCCAGGAAAGGCGCAAAGCTACACAGAGAAACCCTGTCTCAAAAAACCAAAAAAAAAAAAAATCCTTTATCTGTAAGATGAATTGCTAAACAGTCTTATTAATAAAAACCCGGAGCCAGATATTGGGGTGAAAACTGAAAGATCAGGGAATAGGACAAGCCACCGCCGACCTCACCTCACCAACTCCTCAGCTTCCAAAGAGACCTACTTCCTGTATACCCAGTCTATCTGCCTTTCTGTTCTGCCATCTCCCTTCCCCTCTCCACCCAGCTACAGCACTTCCTCTTTTTGCCCAGCTCTGTCACTTCCTGTCTGTCTGTACAGACCTCCAGACCCTTATGGTTAACTAATGTTGAAATTTAAGGTGTATGCCACCACGCCTGGCTCTGCTCCCAATGTGGCCTTGAACTCACAGAGATCCGGATGAATCTCTGCCCCCCCCCCCCCATGCAAGGATTAAAGGTGTGTGCTACCATTGCCTGACTTCTATGTTTAATATAATGGCTGGCTTTTTCCTCTGATCTTCAGATAAGCTTTATTAGGATATACAATATATTGGGGGACATAATATATCACCACATTTACTTATTTATCTTTTTTATTTTATGTGTATGGGTGCTTTGCCTGCATGTATATCTTGTACATTTGCATGTGGTTTCCACAGAGGCCAGAAGAGCATGCTGCATCTCCTGGAACTGGAGTTACAGACCATTGTGAGCTGCCATGAGGGCGATTGGAAATGAACCCGGATCCTCTGGAAGAGCAGCAAGTGCTCTTAACGGCTAAGTCATCTCTACAGCCCCTCAACTTTCTGGGCTGGCTCTAGGGTGTGTTTAGCAGACTCCCATGGGGTGGGGGGGCTTTGTTCTTGAGCTTTGTTTTCTCTGCCTGCATTGTTCTTCACTGGGGTCATCTGCATGACCTACACCTTCACTTCCTTATCTCCTTTGAGAACTCTAAGTAGACCAGAATACCCTTGCACTGCGCCCACGACCCCACTCCTGCAGAATCCCTTAGTCTCTCATCCAGTTGTTGGTTTCTCCATAGGCTGCCTCACCACCCAATGTGCCATATGCCGACTTGCTCATTGCTGTTCTTTCTCCTCTGCTGATCCTTGTCTTAGACTTGCTCAAGTGACTCACTTCATGTCCTCCGCCAGAAAATTGATAGACTAATCTATGAAATGACAGACATGCTTGACACTCTCTAGGTACCCCAAGGATATAAGCCCCAAGAGGGAAGGGATTTTTGTCTCCTGATATAACTGTCAGAGTCCAGTACCTCGAGTAACATGTGACACACACACACACACACACACACACACACACACATACATACATACATACGCACGCAGGCACACACGTGTGTGTGCACACACACACACAAAAGAAACTAAATTAATTGTTGTGAATGAATAACTAGGACCATTTTAGGATGCCTGGTTATTCAAATACAATACATTTAAGTTATATTCATAAGACAGCTCTAAAAACATAAGAGAGAGGACACTACTGAAGCGGAAGGGGCAGGCTGTGCAGCTCAGTGTCAGAGTGATTGCCTACTGTATACAAAGCCTTGGGTTTGAGTCTCAGAACCCCAAAAAAAGCCAGCAGTGAATAAAACAGCAACAATTAGAGCTATAAAAATAAGTATTGAATTGTTCCTTTGAGTAAACGACTATGCTCAGAAACAGGCCAGGAGCCAATAGGCCGTCTCAAAGTTCTAGCTACGTTTTATTAAAAATCCAGTGGATTTCCTACTGCATCTGGAAGGACATTACCTCAGCTGACTTGTAGTTCGCAGTGCAGTTTGGGCAGCACATGGGTTGCGTCTAAGGCCTTGCCCATGCTAGGCAAGAGCTCTTCCACTGTACTACATCTAATTGCTATTTCTAACTCCTCAAAACACCTGGAGCCTCTGATGGAAGATAAAGTATGGCTGACGCGCACACATCTTGACTTACTATAAGGAACTCCTCTGACTTGTTCTCAACATTTCTCTTACCACAATTGTTTACAATGGTTTCCAGATAAATATTCCAGTTCTTAAAACCAGAAAGTCCACATTCCTGTTGTCACTTGCCCCCTGTGCAAGAAAATTTCCTACAACTTACCATATGCAAGTATTGACACATGGGGCAGAGCCGACAGGCCAAGGTGTGGGCTGCGGACATGACTCCCTTGGTGATTCTTGTCTCAGCTTGTTCAAGTGTCTCCCCATGTCCTTATCCAGAAAGTCAACAGGATAACCCATACGCCTGTGGAATAAAGACATTGTATATGAAGTGATTGTAGTGCTTGGTGCTTTGTGGGTACCTCTAGATGCTAGATGCTCCTCCCCATCTTCCTTTAGTCCCATCCTGCCCCCCCCCATAGTCCTCTTCCTTCTCCAGCAATAGTGCCACCAGACAGTAGGCTGCCTGCCTAAAAGACATGCCACTGTTCTTTTTTTTTTTTTTTTCTTTTTTTCTTTTTTTTGGCTTTTCAAGACAGGATTTCTCTGTGTAGTTTTTTGGTACCTGTCCTGGATCTCGCTCTGTAGACCAGGGTGGCCTCAAACTCACAGAGATCCACCTAGCTCTGCCTCCTGAATCCTGGGATTAAAGGCGTGCGCCACTACCGCCTGGCATACCACTGTTCTTAAACCTGCAACTGTTCCACACATAACTGGTTAGCAGTTCATGTTCACTCTACTTCATGTTCTAAATATTTTGTTCTGAAATGAGAAGTAACTGAGGTTACTTGAGTCCATCAGGGTGAGATGATAGTCCAAAAGGATAGGCATCCTTGAGAAAAGACTCCAGAGAGCAGTATTGCCTTCTTCACCATGTAAGACCATGCAAGAAGGTCTCTGTCTGCAGTCCAGGAGGAGGCCCTACCCAGAAACCCACCATGTTGACACTTTGATCCTGCCTTCTGAACCACAAGAAAATGATACTTTTATTGTTTGAGCTACCCAGTCCATAAAACTCTGCAGTTGGAAGTAATTAACTACACACATGCATGAGGCATTGGAGGAGGAGGTCAGAAGAATTTTGAAGTATATTTTAGAAAGAGCTTCAATCATGAAGGGAATTCTGATAGAAATAAAAACATTGACAGTCATCGTATCAGTAGGAAGGAAGAAAAAATGGGGAGCTGGAGAGAAAATTTTGTCTTTAAGATTATATGAACAATCTCACACATGAACAGAAATAGATGTCACAGGCCATTCTGATGAAGTGTCTGATGGAAACAGGGAAAAGAGGACTTTGGAAACTAGAGGAAAGGTGAGCCACAAAGTTGAAAAGAATTTGCCTGAGTCTATGGTAGTCTGATAGGTGTATAATGGCTCAAATTGAACCAGCCTGCCATTGTGGGTCAGTCAGTACTGGGCATGGGGGCAGGCTCTGTACCCCAAGTCTCTGATGGCAAGAGAGGAAGAGTTGAGGGGAGTGAGGGCTGTAATGTCATGCATTTGGACCCAGTTTTCTCAAACGGAAGCTCTAAAACTCACAGTTCTCAGTGGGCACTGCATTTGGAGAAAGGAAGAACCCACATACCCATCCGATAAGTTAATAGCTCATCCTGCCCATGCCCATCCTCACCTCCCTCCCCACACCATCCTCAGAAGTCCCGAAACAGCAGAAAACTGGCACAACCATTTGGTAGGGAAATCCTACAGACCCTGTCAACATATTAAAAGCACATGTTGCTAAAATTCCTTCTCTTGAGGGGAGACATCACCAACATCGGCTCCCTTCTCCTACATCCCAAGGACAAACTGAGGTGTGATTCCACTGACGTTCACTCTGGGGAACCAGTGAGTTTGTTAGGCTTGCTTACAGAGCAGTGTGTGAGGGGCTACACTGGAACATGGATGACTCGAAAAGCTGCCGCATGACAAGGTCTGTACCCAGCACGCATGTATGCATGATGACTCCCCGGTGGCTGTTCCTCCCCCCACCCCACCCCAGCCCCCCTACTTACCCCCCGCCCCAGCTTTCCCTATCTGTATCCTCTAGCCTTTCTCAGAGTCTGGGGCCACATTCAGTTATGACAGAATTTCCTACAACAACTTGGGACGGGTGGCTACACACTCAGATGAGGGTCCCAAGACCCTCCTTAGCCTCTCCTTCCAAAAAAAGGGGGGCGTCAGCAATCAACAAGCCAAGCTGTGAGGGCCTTTGGTGAGCGGCCAGCCAGCCTCCCGAAGATGGCAGCAGCTTGGCTTGGAGGACAGCCCTGTACAGAAGCACGTGTTCTTGACTCTATCACTCCCTAAGTATTTATAAAGTTGCACTGCTCTCGTGGCTTTATGTTTAAGCATGTACAGTAAATGTACATTATAATTATGTACAGTATAACATTAATAATAATGAGATGGTAGTGAAATCCCTAAGTGTTCATCAATAGAGGAATGGCTAAATGAATTTTGATACTCTTGTATATATATATATCGATTGGAAGAATGAGTGTTCGTAACCTAACAGAAAACTGTGCTGAAGCGTAATAGTCAATGAAAAAGCATATTCCAGAGCATCATGTAGGGTATACCCACATGCCATATACCTGATTTTTCTTGAACTTTTTTGAGACAGGGTCTCACCTACTGCAGGCTGGCTTAAACTCGTTATGTAGCTGTGGATAACCTGAACTCATAACACCTCCTCACTGGTGGGACTTCAGGTGTGCACCGCCATGCCATTTATGCAGAACTGAACACAGGCTGCACACAGGCTAGGCAAGCACTTTACCAACTGAGTGAGCTGCATCCCCAGCTCATGCTATGTACTTACATAAGTGATAAGGACCTGGGGAAATACCTAGCAAACAGTTAACAGCTGGCTATTTCTAGGTAAAGAAATACGTTTTCAGGAAGCTGGAAAACAGATTTTAAAATTACAATATGCTCTAGCTAATACAGCATGCTTTAAGTTTTTAAAGCATGTTTATAGATACATATATGTTTACATATAGTTTGTATATATGTATTTTATATGTATACATATGTGCCTAAAACTGAAATCTGACTTTGAAGGTGCTTAAGTATACGTTACATAAAGAGAAGAATATAATAGCTATTGATTGAAAACAAGCGTGCATTGTTACAAACAAAAGAACAACTCACAAATAGAGTAAGGGCCATAGATTTCATGTGAATATAAAGGAAGCATAATAACCAGCACTAATTTCACCTCAGTGATGTAGCCAGAGAAATACTGAAGTTAGAGAACTTACCAAAAAGGATTTTAACGTAAAATCATTTATCAGACAAATGTATTTATAGCCCATAAATATGAACCACACAAATGACTGTCTCTCTTCTTAAGATTAACCTTTACTCCCACAGAACTGCAAAATAATCCGGCTGAACAAAGACAGGCAAAGTTGTGTCCCCAGGTGCCCTTCAGTGGAACATTGGCTAAAGAAAATGTGGTCTGTTTATCCGATGGAGTACTGGTCAGCACAGAGAAAAGGAAGAAAAGAAAAAGGAAAAAAAGAAACCCTGGTTCGCGTATACATGATGGAAATGAAAGCCATTACGCGGTGTTAAATAAGCCAGACACAGGAAGACAAACAGGGTATACTCTCGCCCACATGAGGAAACACAAACGCCAGTCTCCTCGAAGAGAGGATCAGAAGAGTGGGCACCAGAGGCGGGGGAGAGGGAGTGTGAAGACAAGATAACAAGGGACACAAACACGGGAAAGAGTTCTGATGCGTCTTTACACACGGGTTAACAACCTACAAGATAATTCACAGCGAGAAGAGAGCGATTCCCAACGCATGAAAATGATGACTGGATGAGGAGAGGAAAATACAGACGTGACCGTTACGTATTGAACATCGACTCTGACACATCATCTGGGACCACCCATCAGCATCACAAATATGTGCCAAGATGTGTCAATTAAAAGCAAAAAGAAAGTTGTGGAGCAGTGAAGAAAGAACGGAAATAAAGAAAACCAGGAGTAATGACATGTCCCAAGCGATCGTTTTTTAACCTTCAGTGAGATAGTACTCGTGACTATTAATATTATGATATCATCTGGCATTTTTCCTGTGAGTGGGTGGATTAATACTTTCAGACATAGGATTTACGTTTTTTTTCTCTTAATGTTAGTGATTATGAAACTGACATTTTTCAAAAACTGCATATTTCACTGTAGGTTGTGCATCTGTTTTTAGTGTTACTAACATTATATTTAATGTTTCTGTAAACTTTCAAATTCTTACAAAATCTTTACCCTTTTCTGGTTTCATTTATAGTTTTGTGAATTTTTAAATGTAGGCTATGTTAATAAACACAGAAAAGTAATTTTAAAGGGTATACTTCTGCGGAATCAGGTATTACCAGGCAAGCCTACTGGGCATGCCCAGAGCCTATTGGAAAGACTGCTAGGAACCTCTTTTGCTCATTTCAAAACTTGATCAATTTTCCCTCCCCTTGCTATGTTTATGATCGCTGTGGTAGTTTGGATGGAATTGGCCCCCATAATCTCATAGAGAGTGGCACTATTAGGAGGTGTGGCTTTGTTGAAGTGGGTGTGGCCTTGTGGGAGAAAGTGTGTCACTGTGGGGGTGGGTGCTGAGGTTTCCTGTGTTCAGGACACCCCCCCAGCGTCACTCTACTTCCCATTGCCTGCAAGATGTAGGACTCTCAGCTCCAGCACCATGTCTGCCTCCTCACTGCCATGCTCCATCATGATGGTAGCAGACTGAACCTCTGAAACTGTGAGTGAGTCCCCCCAGTGAAATGTTTTCTTTATAAGAGTTGCCATGGTCCTGGTGTCTCTTCACAGCAATAAAAACCTTAAGACAATCACTCTTTTCGTTTTGAAACATGCATGAAGCACCTTCTGAATATTTGTCAATGAGCCCATAGATCTTAGTAATTTCTTCAGTGTACTCATAGCAGATGGATACTAGTCATTTATCTTGACAAGACCGCCAAGTAACAAGGCAGATTTGATTACTTCCCTGGTGAAGACAACTCCAAACTTTCATCTTCTGGAAACCTCTGCAAATCCTTGTAGAAGATGTTTTCACCACATCGCTAATCTCTTCCTCAAACATACTGAAAGCAACTTGACAAAACCTAGTAAGAGTACATTTGTTCCCTAAATTCGGTAGCAAAGTGTTTACAATCTGTCCCGGATGTTGAAGGGAGTTAACAAAAAAAGAAACAACACAAAACCCACTGTTGCAAAAATAAGAAGCAAATCAAAACTCTTAAGCATGTTAGGTTAGCAACATTCCCGGCCCACCCAGTTTCTCTGATGGTTTTCCTACTTTGGGCTCCTCCCAAGTGTCTGGAAGCCACAGTGGAGAGTCTTGGTCCTTATAGCAACTTCATATATCAAGCTTTCCCAAGTAAGTGCAGAAAAGTGTATCAGATGGTAAATAACTAAGTTGTAAATGATTGTTAGGGGGCCAGATGAGATCAACTTACTCTCCATAATTATTTGGGTTATTGATGTTAATTTGATGAAGAAATCAGTAAAGCCTCTAAAATAGGATCAAATATTTTTAGTGGATCACACTGTGTGAAAAAAGGGGGACCAGACAATCAGTTGTATAAGAAGTAATGTAGAAGTGTTTTGTAATGTGCAATAATAAAACATATTCGCCAACGCAGTATTTTTTAAAGATTTATTTCGGTTTTAATTATGCACATGTCTGTGTGTCTGTGTGTGGGTATTTGCATGTCTGTGTGTCTGTGTGTCTGTGTGTGGGCATTTGCATGTCTGTGTGTCTGTGTGTGGGTATTTGCATGTCTGTGTGTCTGTGTGTGGGCATTTGCATGTCTGTGTGTCTGTGTGTGGGTATTTGCATGTCTGTGTGTCTGTGTGTCTGTGTGTGGGCATTTGCATGTGCACACGTGCTTGCGAAAGCCAAAAGGGTTCATGGATCCCTTGAAGCTGGAGATACAGGCTCTCGTGACCTGCCTGGTGTGTGTGCTGGGAACAAACCCAGGTCCTTGGTAAGCATGCCCCCAACCACTGAGCCATCTTTCCAGCCATAGCTGTAGTAATTTCTTTAACATGATTCAGGTGACTGTATTTTCCAAACCAAAGCTGAGGTTTTATATAGTCTAACTGAAGACTTTGCAGGGAGGCGGGCATAATAATATGTAGATATGAAAGTTAGCCAATATTTTTTTAAAAAAAATCTTAATATGTACTTACATATTTAATAAATACATTGTATTTTTAAAAATACAAATAACTGGAACCATCTTGAAAAATCCAAGATATGTGATCTTCCTAACCCAGAGTAATCTTGAAAATGCTCTATTTCAACAACTCAAGGAAATCATCATTTAAAAATTGTACCACGGTTTTATGTCCTGTATTAGTTAAGTTTCCAATGCTGTGAGAAAATCAAGTTTAAAGTAGGAAAGAATGATTTTCCCTCATAGTTTCAGAGGTTTCTGCTCATGGTCACTCGGCCTCTTCCTGTAGGCCTAATATGAGGGAGAGTGTGAGGGACCTGCTACTTACTGTCTGGTGGTCGGAAAGGAGAGAGGGGGAGAGGAGAGAGGGAAGGAGGAGGAAGAAAAGAGGAGAAACAGAAAATAGAGAGGAGAGAGAGAAGAAGGAAGGAAAGAAGAAAGGAAGAAAGAAGGAAGGAAGGAAGGCAAAGAGGAGGAGACGGAAGGGAGCAGAGTCATGGTCCCAATGACTTGACCCCTCTCCTAAAGGTTCCACCATCTACCAATAACACCACGGGCTGCCAATCAAGTCTTCAACACACGGACCTTTGCGGACCTTTGCGAGTCCAGATATAAACTACAGCAATGACTAGCAGGATTGTGGCAGTGTTTCCTTAACACAATCAACCAGGGTCAGTTTCTGTCCCTGAACCCGGAAACCTCATTACCTGTGGATTCCAGCAATGTGCTGAACAGAGATGATTGATTTAGTCTACAGCAATTTGTTGACTCAGTCCTGATTTTGTTTGGTTTTGGTTTGATTTTTGCCTTTGTTGTTTGTTTTGCTTTGTTTTTAGCAACAGTATTTCAATCATTCTTATTTCAGGCTGGCCTGGAATTAATTAAGAAGCCCAGCTTAGCCTCCAACTCACAGTGGTCCTCCTGCCTCAGACTCCCAAGTGCTGGGGTTCCAGGTATGTTCCATGCCTGGCTGTGATCCAACCCTTCCAACAGCGGTTATTTACTTGATCCATTTCCCAAAAGACACAAATCCACCTATATTTGAAGAACAAAATACTCAACCACACAGTATCAGAGGCGTGTGTGTATACTCACTCTCTTTTATGTGTATTTGAAAACATAATACTTTTATTTTTGCCTAAAATGTGCTTTTGCTAATTGTCAAAGAAAAGTCATGATTAAGCACCCCATCCTTTAAAATTACAAACTGTAAATTTATAGAAAGTGTCTGCCATCTACTTTACAAAGACATGAAATCCCCAACCCATGATTTTCCCAGGGAATATAGGATTCATTGAGGGAGCCGAAGTGTAAGGCAGTCCACAGTCGTCACACTGTACATGGACACAACTGGTTCCAGTTGGTAGCAGGAGCTCTGGGTTGATTTTGCCTCCTCTCAAGGAGAGAACACACATTCTTTTGGCAGGCTGATGATTTCTTTGTATTTGTTTACAAAGCCACCAAGTCTCCTCTTTTACTTTCCACTCTTCTCCACCACAGCAACATTAGCACATCCTTCCCTCAAGGTCTTCTGGGGTATGGCGGTGACTTATAGTGTTCTCTTTCAGAATGTGGATTTTAAGAATATGAAAATAATTGTTCTCCTCCACTATGGCCAGGCATGCTCTCAGGAGTGAACATAAACTAACCAGTTTATTCTTCATAAGGATGGTGAAGGAAGTGATGTCTCCATTTTCCTAAACACGTAGACTCTTAGGTACAGAGAGGGTTTAGCTATTCAGTCAAGGCTAGCAGAGACAGAGCTGGGGTTTACATGAGACTGGCTCCCCAACTCACACATAGTTTTTACAACAAAGGCACGCATATAATCACTTTGATAGTGTATATTTAAAGGTATAAAACTTTTATCTTTGTACAAACAAATAAGAAAGAAAGAAAGAAAGAAAGAAAGAAAGAAAGAAAGAAAGAAAGAAAGAAAGAAAGAAAGAAAGAAAAGAAAGAAAAAAAAGAAAACCTGGGTGGTGGTGGTGCATGCCTTTAATTCCAGCACTCGGGAGGCAGGGGCAGGCAGATCTCTGAGTTTGAGGCCAGCCTGGTCTACACAGTGAGTTCCAGTACAGCCAGGGCTACACAGAGAAACCCTGTCTTGAAAAACAAACAAAACAACAAAACCGTTTACCTTTGCTTACAATGTGCACTTTGTACTACCAACTGTCGAGGAAGGCACAGTGAAGTACCCCATCCTTTAAAAGAACCCCCCCCACACACAGTTACTTGCTTCTGCCATTGTGTATTGTGTTCACCTCCTGAACCAGGCAGAATATGAATTATTGAGACGTAGGTGACAAGCCTGTGGTTAAGTCACACTCCTGATTCCAGCAGGAGGGAGGCTGAGGATGGAGACTCAGGCTTTCTGGCTAGCCTGAGCCACATAGTGAGTTCAAGGTCAGCCCGGGTTTCCTAGTGAATTCCTGTCTCAAAACAGCAACAACCACAAAACAAAGACATATGCTCTCCCACCCCCCACCCCCTCAGGTTTCAACACAAAATTTCCTTTAGAAACCTATCATTCTGAGTCTCTTGTAAATGGGAATGAATAATTACGATATTTGCAGTGTCTCATAGGCGAAGCAGAACAAGTGAAGTGATGCATGTGAAGGTTCTTTGTAAAGTGTTTTAACCCAAAGAGCCATTGTACTTTGGACGAGGTGTGGTTAGGATATGGCTTCGGCCATGTTATATGAAAATGCTGGTAAGCTGGGTCAAAGCTTGAAGACAGTGAGTAGAGCAATGACCCCAAACTCAGGGCTATTGGTGTGTGAACCCCACCCTTCTAACCACCCCATGCATTGACCTCTGATCCCTGTCCGTGTAACATCACACACCTCGCTCGCCATTGTTTCCCTGGACAGTTTACTTGAAAGTAAGAGTGTTGTGAACACCAATCATCTTTCAAGGTTTTCCCATAAGATGCCTCATTGACAGGCTTAAATTAGAAATTCTGTTTTTTTTTTTTTTTGCTTTTTATTAATTTATTTTATTTTACCTTTTTTTGAGATTTGATTTTAATTATACTATTTCTCCCTTCCCTTTCCTCCCTCCACACCCTTCCACACACCCCTCCCTGCTCACCTTCAAATTCATGGCCTCTGTTTCCACTAATTGTTATTATTATCCATAGATGTATCTGCATGTACATAAATATTCCTAAATATAACCTGTCAATCCATATAATGTTACACGTATGTATGTTTTCAGGGCTAACGGTTGGCGGCCCTGACGAGGGCCACCTCTCCTGCTCCTGGCTTCACTCAGTGGCCTGTAGTTCTCTGCGTAGGGATAGGGCCAAGGCCTTCGGAGCTTTGTTCTGTGTGCTTTGTCAGGTTCACCGGTATCCTTGTTTAGCTCACATTTGGGCAGTCACGTTGGTGAGATTTTATGGGCATGGCTTCCCATGCTACTAGAAGACAAACTCCCATCTTCCACAAGGATCCACTGGTACCAGGCTGCCCAACTCTCCGTATCGACTCATGGTTTTCTGTAGTGGTCTCTTTCTGTTACAAAGAGACATATACTTGATGAGGGAGGAAGATTACACTTATATGTGCATATAAGGTCAAATGTTTATAGGTTATTGTTAGGGATTATTCTGGTTTTGTAAATCAGTGGTTAAAGATTCTCCTCCAATAACCATGGTTTCACTAGCACTGGTTAACTAGGTAGGTTTTCTGTACCAGGCATGGAATCTCTCTTGTTGTATGGGTCTTAAGTCCAATTAGAGGACTGCACCAGTCGGGTGGTTATTGATGTAGTTCGCAGGTGTCATAGTTGGGTGAGACTGTTGGTTGCTTCTCTTCTTTGGAAGTTGCATGGCGCCTTCTGATGCCATAAAAGGAACTCCTTAGGGAGGGAGCATTCAGGTAAGTTGCTCAGGGACCTTTGGGTCCTATTTCTGAGGTGCACAATGTCTTTAGCTATAGGGATTCACTTTCTACTTCTAGGGGGTAACCTAGGGTAACAGTGACTGACTTTATATTTGGAAGTCTCTTAGCCCTAGCCAACACCTCAAAAGAGGGCTTCTCCCATCAGGTATTGGGGTTTTGTTTAGTGGTTTGTCTTAGTCAGTATTCTATTGCTGTGAAGAGATGTCATGACCATGGCAACTCTTATAAGAGAAAGAATTTAATTGGGGCTTTCTTACTGTTCCAGAGGTTTAATCCATTATCATCATGGTGGGAAGCATGGTGGTACATAGGCAGACATGGTGCTGGAGCAAGTAGCTAAGAGTTCTACATCAAATCCACAGGCAGCAGGAAGAGGAGAGAGCCACTGGGTCTGGCTTGGGCCTTTGAAATCTCAAAGCCCGCCCCCTCCAGCGACACACTTCCTCCAGCAAGGCCACACCTCCTAATTCTTTCTAATAGAACCACTCCCTGGTGACTAAGCATTCAAATCAAATTACATGTATTATTTTTAGGGAAATGGTTAATCATATGATTCCTTGTGGCTTTTTTAGCCATCTATTTTGTTATTTTACCTCTCTCCCTTCCTCCTCCTATATTGAACTTTCCCCCTTTAAATCAGAAATGCTTACCTCCAACTTATATAGAGAGCTGGAAGAGGTAGCAGAGAAGATAGGTCAGGCCACAAAAGCCATAGGAAAGGTATCCAGGCAACCAGGAACACTTGGTGAGGCGGAGCTTTTCTTCCCTTGGCAAGCTGGGGATGGCACAGGCAAGTCCCTCAGGACGGTCTGATGTGGGAAGCAGCTCAGATGCCCACCTAAGAGGGCAACTTTCCTCAGTCTTGAATCCTCGGGAAGCAGTTCTGGGGGAGCAGTAGCAGGTCTCTGTACACCCTGTCCCTATGACTGTGGGAAACAGAGGTTAACACCAAAGCCAAAATAGATGCCATAAAAATAACACCATTGCCAGGGCGGCGGTGGCACATGCCTTTAATCCCAGCACTCGGGAGGCAGAGCCAGGCGGATCTCTGTGAGTTCGAGGCCAGCCTGGTCTACAGAGAGAGATCCATGGCAGGCACCAAAACTACACAGAGAAACCCTGTCTTGAAAAACTGAAAAATAAATAAATAAATAATAAATAAATAAATAACACCATCACCACTCGCTTCTCACACTGCCCAGCAAATCCCTTCCTAAGAGCTAAGTAATTCTAAGACCACTGTCGTGGAATCTCTTCAAACTAGCCAAAAGTGTCTGCTGGTCCAGCGTCTGCCATGCGCTCCGGGACTCCTGGAAGGCCTTCAGCAGGTCAAGCCATAGCAGGAGTGACAGGCGAGGCGGGGGAGTCATTGCATGTCAGATTTTGTGTCACAGAACACAAACGTAGTAAGTGAAGAAACATGAAGGATTAAAAAGAAAAAGGAAAGAAAAAAGACCTTGAAGAAAGTCTGCAAAGAGAAAGTGCATTAAAGCCAGTTATGGCTGAATACATTGTAATGTATTTTAATTAAAATATGAAATCATTACCAGAGCTTCTTTTAATACATGTTAAACTTAATGTCCTTTTAAAAGTAAAGTGAAAAATTAAGAAAAGTGAATACCCATGTGTATTAGTCAAAGTTCTCTAGAGAAACAGTATTGATAGAATTAATCTGTCTTTATCTCTCTCTACTATCTATCTATCTATCTATCTATCTATCTATCTATCTATCTACTATCTATCATCTATCTACCATCTATCATATCTATCATCTATCTACCATCTATCTATCATCTACCTATCTACCATCTATCTATAATTTATCATCTACCTACCATCTATCATCTATTTATCTACCTACCTATGAGATTTATTAGAGTGGCTTGCAGGATATGTTCTGAATATTCCAACAATGGATGTCTTCTGATGTGAAGTCCAAGAATACAAAAGTTGTTCAGACCATGAGTCTGGATGTCTCAGCTGGTCTTCAGTATATTCAGGAATTCCAAAGAAGGCTCCTACAACAGTGAAGGAGTGAACTTGCCAGCAAGAGCAAGCTCAAGTGAGAGCTTCCTCCTCCTGTGTTCTTCACAGAGGGTGCCCCCAGGTGTGGCCCAGATTTAAGGTGGCTCTTCCTACCTCAAGTGATCCAATCAAGAAAAACAATCCCTCACAGGGTTTTAGGTCCAGATGTAGTCAAGCTGACAATCACTATTAGCCGTCACACCATATATGTCAAAACATAAAACTCAAAACATAAACACCAAATAATTTCCCACCAGACCATACATTGCTATCCATTTGTTTCTCATTCACTTCTTCAGCAGACACTGCTGGCTGACTGAGGGTAAGGGCTGGCTCCGCGGCAAGACCTTAGTCTGTGGTTCCATTGATCATTCAACTAGAGTCAATAACTATAATGAAGACAGAAATAAATTACCCTCTCAGCCGAAATACAGGGAGTGGCAGAACTCACCGAAAGGCTCAGCACTGACCCTCTTCCCTGGGTGGAGAAACACTATTCTGTTATGCTCACTGTCTTCTCTCGTCCCTCTTGCCCTCTCAGTAGGCTTTATCCCCACCCTACCGCAGAGGGGGGAGACAGAAAGAGAACCCTGAGGAGTTGCCTGGGGGAGGGAAAGAGAAGTGTTGAGGTGCCTCCCCGGGTCAGGGTGATGAAGGGCTAGAGTCTGTAGCAGCTAGAAGGGGCCAGGAGGCCAGCCTCCTCACTATTCACTTTACAGATGGCTTATGCTCTTACTCGAGGCCACAGAGATAATGGGCACTGCTGGGGCTAGAACACTGGCTCCCCAACTTCGTGGAAAAGTTTACAATCCTCCTTTCGGCTGGATGGAATCCATAGCCAAAGAGTCAACCCACCACAGCCTTCTGTGGCCTCTTCTGCTGTTATTTTATCTTCCTATATGGAAGTACTTCAACTGGGCGGTGGTGGCACACGCCTTTAATCCCAGCACTCAGGAACTACAAAGAGAAACCCTGTCTCAGAAAAACAACAACAACCCCCCCCCCCAGAAAAAGATTTAAATGAAAGTACTTTATCTCCAAAAATGTAGAACAATTAGCCTAATTACTCGAGGTCTTCTGTTTTTACCAAAACAAAAACAAACAAAACAAACCCTGAAACCAAAACCAAATACACACACACATACAAACATAACATGTACATCACTTGCAGGACTTAATTCTCATACCTTCCATTAGTTTTAAGTGGTATTTATTTACGTGTATGAGTGTAAATGGAGAGATCAGTGGACAGCTTTCTGGAGGCAGTTCTCTACTTCCCCCAGGTAGGCAGGGCTTGGGAACTGAACTTGAGTCCTCAGGCTTCCCTGGTGTCTCTACCCGCTGAGCCCTCTCCGACCCTTCTCAATCATTTTTGCTACCCTGCCTCCCAAGAACAAATTATACTTTCTCTACACTTTTGGAAAGTGAAGCTGGTAACCCTAGCTGAACTTGACGGCTTTAAAGATCTGTTGGGCCAGGCATAGACATGCCAATCTGTTTCTCATTGTGTCTTCCTCTGACGTTTGAATTTTGCTGGCTAGTTATTAGAATTTAAGGACAACATATTCCTCATTTTCACCTTGTCAGTAATGACCTGGGAGATCGTTGACTAGTTACAATGAAGGTGCTCCTTTGACCCTTCGCGGAAGGCGTGCCCTGCCTTTAATAACCAGCTAGCAGACGCATGTAAAGAAGACTAAGCACCTGCTAACAGGATTTAGCCTGGAATTAAGGCAGATCATGTGTCCATCCTGTTCCAGCTTTAGCGTCCCAAGGTCCTTGTCTTTCAGAGACAAGGTTGGCGGTGGCGCCCTAAGGCATCCAAGGTTCTCAGTGGAACCTACTAGGGTCGAACATTTTGTGAGATTCAAACACCCGAGTTTCCCCGGTACAGAACCTCGGTACGACACTGAAACTATTAGCCAACTCATCCCCAGGCACCGGGGGTGGCAAAGCAAGGGCTGGAACGCGGAGCCGACGGGTCTGTCCTGCCGAGCAAGTTTCTGCTTGGGGACGCCTTGCGAAGCTCCGCCACGCCGCGGCGTCTCAAGCTGGGCCGAGTCCCTTGAAGGAGTCGGCTGAGCTCGGTCCCGGCGGCGCCGTCGAGGGCTTCCCGTCCCTGGGGCTCACCTCCCGGTCCTCCAGCCCCTGGCCCGTGCCCGGGTCCCGTGCGCCCAGGGCGCACCTTCCCGGGCCCCCACCTGCGCGCGGGGCGGGGCCGGGGCCCTGACGTCACCGCCCGGGGCGGGGCCTCGGGCACCGCAGTGCAGCGCCGAGGGGGCGGGGCCTGCGGCGCGTGACCGTGCTGCGGGAGCTCGGGGCGGCGGGAAGGTGGGGCGGCGGGAAGGAAGGTGGGGCGGGCGAGCCGGCGAGCGGGCGGGCCGGCCAGGGTGGCGCGGTTCGCCAGGCGCGAGGGAGGGCCGGGCTGCTCCTCCGCCCTCTGGGGCCAGTGCGTGGAGCCGCGCACCTGGCAACGGCGCCGCGTCCCCGCCCGCCCGCCCGCGCCGCCCGCCCGCCCGCGCCGCCCGCCCGCCCGCGCCGCCCGCGCCGCCCCGCACCCCCTGCCGGCGGCGGCCTCGAGCGCTCGCTCGTTGATGCCGTTCTCGGGGTGACCCGGCGCGGCTCCGCGGTGGCGGGGCGCTCGCTAGACGACGCCAGCCCAGCGACGCGGGAGCGGGACATGCTGGAGCTGCGGCACCGCGGGGGCTGCCCCGGCCCCGGGGGAGCGGGGACGCCGCCACCCCGCGAGGGAGAGGCGGCCGGCGGCGACCACGAAACTGAGAGCACCAGCGACAAAGTGAGTGAGTGAGTGAGTGAGTGGGGCGGGGCCGGGGCCGCGCCCCCCGGAGCGGGCGTGCCGCGGGGGTCCTGCGTGTCCGTCCCCCCCTCCGGAGAGTGCGAGCTGCGCACTTGAACCTGACTTCTTCCCCCGATCCCCCAGCCTCCACTCCTCCCCGCTCTGGGGTCGGGATGGAACCCGTCACCGCGGGCGCTCCGGCTGTCTTGTGGCCGCCACCTCTCTCGCCTTTCCCTGGTAGGGCGACAAAGTTGGGAGTAAACTTAAGACGGGCACCTTGGGCTCCGGGCTGTCATTGGAGCCTGACGCAGACGGGCTCTGGAGCTGCTCCAAGCTGCGCTTTCGTTTCTCTGTTCTTTTTCCGGGCAGATAGATTCCGGAGGGCTGAGGCTGTCGTACACCGGGAGCACGTGAGTGCCTGGCACTCAGGGCAGTAGTCGTCCCACCCCTGGTTTTCATTTAAGCGAACAGGCTAATTCCAGACTTTGCGTACCCCTCACCTTTAAAATAGATCAACCTTGCATGCAGAGGTAGTACCATTATTATAGTTAAGGCTGCAAAGTGTCAAGAGTTTAGGTGTGTTTCCTAAACTGGTGCCAGTAAGAACTTTTGGAGGAAAAAAAAAAACTGCAGTTTTATCACCGTATGAAATAGGTAGATTGGGAAATTGGGCCAGAGAATGCATTCATTATAAAAGCTTATGTTTACAGAATTCCACTCCGCTTGAGAAACTCAAAACTTTTGAAACCATTCTTAGAATTCTTTTGTGGAAGATCAGGTGTGGTGGTGTTTGCCCGTAGTCCCAGCACTAGGGGATAGGGAGAGGTGGAGGCAGGGAAATCATTCTTAGCTCTGTAGTAAGCTCAAGGCTGGCCCTGGTATCCAAAAACAAACAAACAAATTACTGAAGTTGCCTTGGGATGGCCCAAGGTCAAGCTCACTGCGTTTTGGTACTGGAACCCAACCTTCCCATCTCCGTCTGCTGTTCTGACAACCCTTGCAGCCTGATTGTTCCTCTCAAAACTTATGTTAATGAACTTGATGGAGCTTGAGTTACACATCTGTGCTAAGATAACACGGAAGCAATAAATAGGAAGGTGATTTTAGGATCCGAACTTCAGACTCAATGAGTTGGCAGCTGCTTTCCTATTCTTGAGGGGCATGAGGATGAAGTGAGAGTCTGGGAAGTACATGTGCCAAGGAAATAGACAGAATACATTTCCCGGCTCTGGAAGGTTGAAAACTGGATGCAGTGGGCTAAGAACAGCCTTTGTGAAAACTGCCTTGGAAACTAGACCAAAAATAGAATTAATTAGGTTGGGATTTTGTTTTAGCACTGGTATCCTTTGGAATCAAGGAAATACCAGCCTCCTCATGTTGACTTCCTTAACTCGAGAAAGCTAACGAGCTCTTATTAAGACAAAGCATGTCCCCGAAAACGGGAAACAGTGCATAAAATAGCTTTTGAATTTATTTGCTTACATTTCAAACACCATAACGTATTTAGGATAGGAATGGCGTCTGTGGTGTCCTTGGACTCATTCGAGTCCTCGGCATCTCCCTTGGTGACTTGTTTACCCCGCTGGCCTGTGTGTTTCTGTATAAGAGCTGTGTTGCTAGCTGTCGTTGATAGAGATTTTGGTGGATGTGGCTTTCCGAGATGAAATGTGTCCATCCGTAACTCGTTCTGTCATGAGTTCTTAGACGAGGGTGAGCTTGTTCAAACTGTGCGGAAATGTCGCTGTACTTCCAGATCCCCGTCTCAAGGAGCCCTTGACTCGCTAGGCTCTAAGGCCTTGAGCTGTATCCTCTGTCTGTCCTTTCTTATCGGGGTGTGTATTTGAACACACCTATATTTCCAGGTCAAGGGCTATTTTTAAATCAGTTGCCTGTTGGAGGCTGGTTAATATTTGGTCCATCGAAACTCTTTAAGTGCTGTTCTGTTCAAGAGCCAGTAAAGAAGAAGGAAAAAAAAAACCTTTTGAAATTAATGCAAGAAGTGGAGGAGGTGCTTTCTATCCTGCTGTTAAAATGCACTCCTGTGCTTTGCCATTTTGTAGCCTTTATAATGGTATTGTTAAGTTGACATTTCCATTGTTCAGGACCCCGAGACTTCTGCCCAGAGAAAGCTCTGTGTCCCAGAGAATTAACGTGTGAAAAAAGTGCTCCTTTACCTCGAGGAGAATGTACCAGGACTTGAAATGGCCAAGCAGTACCCGACAGAACAAGGACCCCCTCGCCCAGCCCTACCCTGGAGCCTTGTGTGGGTTAGATTCAGTAGACAGCTGTGAAGGCCTTGTAAGCATTGGGGGCCTGAATGAACTCTACTTGGAGAATGTAGGAGAAGCTTTAAAGAGGGTTGAAGTAGGAAGTCAAGATGCCTGGGAATTCAGTCATGTGGACTAGGGTTAGGGCAGGGGTTAGGACTGGGGTTAGGGCAGGGTGTTCTAGGCAAAAGGCATACAGAACTGCTTCTTGACTCAGCGTTCTAGGGACAGAACCCAGAAGTTAGTTTGGAAATCCCAGGGCATAAACTCGGCCTGTTTGGAAGGTGGGGTTGAGCGCTGGCCAGCCTTGCAGCCTGTGATGTTCCTCTTTACTCATGGACTCTGGGAAGCTGCTGCGCTGGGCTTCGTTGTTGCTTTGGTTACTGGTTTCCTTTGAAGTAGCTCTTCCTGTGTAGTCCAGGCTGAGCTGGAACCCACCATCCTCTTGTCTTTGCCTCTCTGGTGCTGGGGTTGTGTGTGTGTGTGTGTGTGTGTGTGTACCACCACACCTCTCTTGCCACCGGAAACTTCTGCAGAGACATGCATCGCTCAAGAGCAGTGGTCTAGAAAGTGCTGGAAGGGGGGGACCCCGAAAAGGAGGGCGTTGCAGAGCTGTCTAGGGGAACTGATGGGCCAGTTGTCAGTCTCGGGGAGATGGTGGCCTACAGTGGAGAGAAAGCACGTTCTGTCAAAAGGTGGTGGTGGGACCATGATATCAGTCACGGTAAGACTGAGGAAAGAGCGCCCATGTTAGAAAAGAGTTAGGGATGTAAAGAGTAGCAAAGGTGAAGATCCTGAAGGCTAAAAGAGGAGGGACTGGGGGGCTGGAGAGATGGCTCAGAGGTTAAGAGCACTGGCTGCTCTTCCAAAGGTCCTGAGTTCAATTCCCAGTAACCACATGGTGGCTCACAACCATCTGTAATGAGATCTGGCGCCCTCTTCTGGCCTGGCCTATAGGGATACGTGCAGACAGAACACTGTACACATAAAACAAAACAAAACAAAAACAAAAAACAAGAGGAGGGACTGCTTGGAAGGTGTCCTCAGTAGCACTCTAGAATACAGGCCGAGACACACCCAGGATTTAGCCAAAGATCTTAGTGGAAACCAAGCTCTATGCTAGGGAAGCGAGCTAGGGAAGCGAGAGGAGCACACTTGGTAGCTCTTGTTGGGAGGTGACAGTGTAGGGCTGTAAGATAGGAGGACCAGCCCTCCAGACTCAGAAGAAGAAGGGATGTGCAGAAGAAGGGGTGGAGAGACTGTAAGAGCCGGAGGGGATGGATGGCTCACCGCAGGACTCATGCACGTGTGAAGTCACTGGAGACCGAGGCCGCATGCACAGAACCGGCACAGGTCCAGGCCAAATGGAGTCCCAGCACGGAGAGCCGGGAAGTGGACACAGGCTCCAACCCCTAACCAGGAAACTATCAGCATCGGATACCTACTTGCCAAGAGAAGATCAGCTCTCTCCAGTAGAGTGTCACTGGGTGTATCAACCGTATCCCCGGGCAGGCCCCAGGTCCAGGAGTTGTTGGCCAACACGGAATGAATGAACTCAGTGGTAGTTTTGTGGACTTCTTGTTTCACTTTGGTTTTTTGTTTTGAGAGAGAGAGGGAAAGAACATAAAGTTGGGTGGTTAGGGAGGTGGGGAAGAACTGGGAGGGGTGGAGGGAGGGGAAATGTGATTAAACTATATTGTATGAAAAATTTTTTTTCGTTACCAAAGGATAAGGGAAGATGTTGTTTTCGGTGGAGGGAGGTGTGTTCTTAGAAAGAGGTCAGAGAGAGGTGAGGTGCTGACATGGATGAGGAGGCCTAAGCACTGGGCAGGAGTGAGTGGAGAGCACAGGGCAGTGTACATATATACCAGGGAAGCAAAGACGGACGGACAGACGCTTCTTCATTGAGGGAAAAAAGCAGACATAGAGTCCAGAACCATTTTGAAAAGCAGAAGAGCAAAGATCCAGCTGTTTGCCTTGGGCCCTCCACTTTCTCTGTCCAGTGAGCACTCATGAATCTAAGAAACAAACGAGCTTAGCCGAACACACTGGTGGTTTCCTTTTTAAGACTGGGGACATTAAATGACCAGGAAGCGGTTAACAGATGTGTGCAGATTGTTAGCACCAAATCTGCATGGTTGTTAAGTAAGTCTCAGCATTTGATGTTTGTGAAGGGGGGATCAGTTCCGAGGCTGTCCTGGGCTTTTTCACTTGCTCCTTACAGTGTGTGCAGAGTAACAGCTGAGGGGAAAAGCAGTTGGTGTCTCACAGCGGGAGAGCAGGTGTGACAGAACTGGGATGCCTCTCGATGTGAAGACTCGCTTATGATGGGTCACTGCAATACAGATGTGTGGAGACAGCCAGGAGGGTATTGAGGAAGATCAGCA
The DNA here is from genome assembly GCF_049852395.1 of Peromyscus maniculatus bairdii. Classification (NCBI taxonomy): domain Eukaryota; kingdom Metazoa; phylum Chordata; class Mammalia; order Rodentia; family Cricetidae; genus Peromyscus; species Peromyscus maniculatus. Next base: position 94,388,503 of record NC_134861.1, read on the forward strand.
TCTTTCAACCGAATGTTCTGCCCATCAGCACTTCCTGTTGACAGCTGATGTGTCATTGAAATGCTCCCTCTAGGTCCTCCGAGGATCAGGGCCTTCCTGAGCAAGTGTGTTCAGGAATAAGCTAGGCCACTACAGTCAGTTCTAAAGTTGTGGATGTGTAGACAGAAAGCTGTGGGGAGGTAAGGATTGGTCCTTGGCCATTTAAAAGTCTTTTTTTTTTTTATATTTAGGATTTCTAAAGAGCAGCCTGGTGTTACTGCATGAAGTTTTACGTGTTGGGTCTTGACTTTTAGCAATTCATCTTAGCATTTTGAGAAATTTCCCACAAAATATTATCAGCTGTCTATAACAAATTATCTATTCCACTAGAGTAGACTTTCTGATGCAAACAACCAATATTTGTGCATGTCATAACTGTACCAGGGAAAGGTGGGACATTTTGTTTACTTAGTTAATTTTATCTTAGCTCTTTACAGGTCTTTCATTTTTGTCTACCTGCTATACTGTGAATTCATAGAGGCTGGTCTCCAGCGGCTCGGACTTCTTCCCCTTGGTTCTTGCCAAGTGTGCTTCTCTAGGTGAAGCCGGCTGGCATGTGGGCCAGACCGAGTGCCTCTTTGCTTCCTTCCTTTCCATGACCGTCTCTCCTCACTAACTGACGATGCTCTTGGCTGTTGGAGTGCTAACTATGGTCCACAACCATTGGTTCTCTCGACAAGAATCTTGCTTTACCGTAACAGTGCAAGTAGCACCGCCCCTTCCTGTCCCATCGTGGTGACATTTATGGGGCATCCTTGTGAAGTGTTCCTGGGTCCTCATTAGCACCGTGTCACCCTGTGTTTCTGGAGGACACATGTCCCACACTTCTCTTTCCCTTTGTGTTGGTCACTTTGGCAGTTTACTGGAAGATGATCGTCCTGGCCAGAAGGAGGTGGGGCAGTTTAGAGTGGTCCTAGGAAATGATCTTGTAAACACTGATAGACAACAACAGAGATCATTACTCTGTGTTTATGTATTGACATATCTGCACTCTTATCAGACAGACATTTACACAGTCATAGACGGACGACTCAGCTAAATACATGGGTTGGCTATGTCTGTTTTCCCTCAACTATTCTGTATTTGAGAATTCTGCTTAAAAATATTTTAATTCGGGGGCTGGAGAGATGGCTTAGAGGTTAAGAGCACCGACTGCTCTTCCAGAGGTCCTGAGTTCAATTCCCAGCACCCACATGGTGGCTCACAACCATCTGTAATGAGATCTGGCGCCCTCTTCTGTATACATAATAAATAAATAAATCTTAAAAAAAATATTTTAATTCAGTGCGATGAAACAGGCCATTCAGGATCTTTACCAGCTTTCTGAGACTTAATTTGGTTTTGTGCCGTGGGAAAATGATGGTTACGTGCCTCTCTAAGCAAGGCTCAGGTGAGATGCCACCTTCTTGGCTGACACAGACGTGACCAAAGGTTGCTGGTTGTCTGTGGAAAGTCCCAGGTAGGCAAATCGCTGGGAGTCCTTCACGAGACGGGCGATTTTAAATGGCACGTCCCTTAGTGGAGAGGCATGGGGTGGTGACAGGGCAGCCCTGCGTCTCTCAGACCAGCCAGCGCATGGACTTGTGCTGCAGCACTGGTGTGCTCTGCTCTCCTACGGTCAGATCTCACCGTGCTGTGTCCTGAACTCCCAGAGGACCAGTTCATTTGGGTCATTCCTGAAGGGTGCTGGCATTAGTTGTCTTGATCTATATAAAATATATATATATATTACCCACAGGGGATTCAGATTTATTCTTCTAGTAATTGTTATGTCTGCTTAAGAGTTTGTCAGAACTACCAAGATTTTAAATTTTGTTTTAAATACAACATTGAAATGTACTGAATGGAAGAGTTCAGTCTTCTGTGGGGATCTTATTTATCTTAAATGTTTTGTGAACCTGAAGGCTGCTTCCTGGCTGTGGTGGCTGTCCTTTTGTGTGTTAGGACTCCTGGTTGGCTGACTCACGCTCGGTGTGGGGTGCTGAAGCTCATCTCACTCCATCATCACCTGGCCCACAGGGCACCGAACCCGTTGGCATTAAGATTAGGGCTCACTGCCATGCCATTTTCCTGGTCCAAGTAGGTCGTTTCAAATACATGGAGGTGAATATTTATTAAGCTCATCTTGGAATTAGCATTTCATCTCAATATGTAGAAATCCAGATGAGGAAATAAGATATTTTCTTTGACCTACTTACTGGCAGGTAGAGCCTTTTAGCAGCTGTATGGGATGATGTGCTTATGGAGTTCAGTGAGTGTGGATCCAGCACATGTGGGGTCCAGTGCATGTGGATCCAGCTCAGGTAGATCCAGTGAATGTGGATCAAGTGCATGTGGGGTCCAATGGATGTGGAGTCCAGTGCATGTGAGTCCAGCGCATGTGGAGTCCAGTGCATGTGAGTCCAGTGCATGTGGAGTCCAGTGCATGTGAGTCCAGCACTTGTGGGATCCAGTGCATGTGAGTCCAGCGCATGTGGAGTCCAGTGCATGTGAGTCCAGCGCATGTGGGGTCCAGTGCATGTGAGTCCAGCGCATGTGAGTCCAGTGCATGTGGAGTCCAGTGCATGTGAGTCCAGCACATGTGGGGTCCAGCGCATGTGGAGTCCAGTGCATGTGAGTCCAGCGCATGTGGAGTCCAGTGCATGTGGGGTCCAGCGCATGTGGGGTCCAGTGCATGTGAGTCCAGCGCATGTGGAGTCCAGTGCATGTGAGTCCAGCGCATGTGGAGTCCAGCGCATGTGGATCCAGTGCATGTGGATCCAGCGCATGTGGCACTCGCTGGAATTCTGCACACACTACTGTTTGCACTACATTTAATAAATGCAGGATTGATGCCTGGCACCTTCCAGCCTTTACATGGGTGACTTTTCTTATTCTTTCTCCTGATGGATTCACCACATATGTTTGCATCCTGAAACAGTGTGTTGTTTAGTTTTAAACCTTCCTCCAGATCTACACATAATTTTCATCATCAATATCTAGCCCTTAGTTTTAAGTAATTATAAATAGTCTGCTAAGTTTGTTTTGCCCTGTGATGTGGGCTTGCAAATATTTATTGGTGAATGGCTTGAAACTGAGTTACAGATACGCTGGACACTCACTGTGAGCAGAACCACACATCTATCTCTTCTTTCTCCTTTGCTTTCTTTCTGACACTGACTTGGGTAGCCCAGGCTGGCCTTGAACTTGCTGTGTGGCAAGGATGACCCTGAACTCTGATCCTCTTGCCTCTGCCTCCCGAGTACTGGGATGAACGGGCTATCTAAGCCTTAAATCTCTTATAGACATTTTCCTGCATAGCCACGATACTGTTACAAGTTTAAAAATTAGCACATCTCATGTCACTGGTTACAGTGGCATACACTCATACCTCCGACTAGTTGTTGGGAGATTGAAATGAGAGGATCACTAAGCCCAGGAGTACAGGATAAGTCTGGGCAACACAGACCCATTAAACAAAAAAAAATCCATATTCTAGTTTCCTAATTGTCCCCAGTGCTTCTTTCAGAGCTCCCCCTCCCCCACAGGATCCTAGTGGGAGAGTACCGGGAGCAGGTATAGTTATTCTTTGTTGATTTACTGGGTTTTTGTTTGTTTGTTTGTTTGTTGACAGTGTAGTGATGAGAAAATGGTGATGTCTCTGGAGAAGCATTAATAAAAACTCAGGTAAAGCACACATTTGCTATCGTAATGGATATTAGCATTTGAATGAAGCCCATCAGCTGTCTGAGTTTCTCTACGTTGTCCCCTCAAGGGATCTTAGTTCTAATTTGGGACTTGAGACTTACATAAATGACACCATTAGACATAGTGTAATTTTAAGAATGACGTGTCTCCAGGGAAAGGTTACAGCGAGCCGGAACTGCAGGGACGTCTTAGAACAGGGCCTGAGATTGGGTGGGATGTGAATACGGCCCATGGCATTAGTGGTGTGGCTGCCCAGGAGGCTGGAGCTCCTCACGTCTGTCACAGAGACGGCCATCACCAGCCCCTCAGCATGTCCAGTCCTCAAGTGCAAGCAAAGCCCTGGTGGGTGGAACTCTGGCAGGTGGAGAGGCCGGAGAACTGAGTCAGGTAAACTGGACAGAGAGGCGGTTGCTGGAGGGGTTCTCTCTCTGGCAGATAGGACTACGGGCGCTTTTTGGTGTCTCGTTTCTGATAACTTCTGTGTCTGCCGCCACAAACTGTGCCTTGAAACAACAGCGGCTCACTGTCTCGCGGTTTTGTAATCCTCTCCCTGAAATGAGCCTCACGGACTGAACTCAGGGTGTCTGTCCGCGGGGCTGCTTCTGAAGGGAAGTCCTGTTTCCTGGCCCCTTCTCCTCCTCAGTCTTCCTGCATACAGTGGCTTGTGCCTCCTTCCTCCATTTTCAAAACCCGTTGTACTAGCTTCTGCTCTCATATCTCCTTTTTCTTCTCTCTCCTTGGGATTGTATGTCACCCACCTGGATAGTCCAGGGTAACCTCTCCATCTCAAGGTTGGTTCCTTGGCAAATTTCATCACTGTGTTTCTCCCTTGCGCTGTAACATAATGTGTTCACAGGCTTTAGGACGCAGATGGCTGAGAGATTAATCTGTGTGTAACTCTAAACCATGCTTAGCTCTGTGGGCTCAGGGGCCTCTCTTTGGGACTCCATGTTGAATGGACCATATCCTTCACTACCTGGTCCTGCCCTCGTTCCGATCTTCTCAGTGGTCACTGTTGGGGAGAACCTTAGCCCTGTCTGGACCGTTCCTTTCAGACTCTCCAGTGATGCTCACTAAGTTGAACACATTTCGAATGCCGTGTTGTTAGTTCAAGTTGCTGTAACAGAATGCCACAGGCCGGCCAGCTTCAATAACAGGATTTGTTTCTCACAGTTCTGGAGGCTGGAGGTCAACGTGGGCGCTGTGGCTGCTGTGGTCCTGGGTGAGGATGCTGTCTCAGATTTTCACGAGGCACTGGCTGTCTACGTGGTAGAGAGAGGGCACTAGTTCCAGTCATGAACTGGTTCCAGTCTCCACCCTGTTACCTCAGTATTATAACATTGGAGGTTAGCAGCAGGGTATGACCTGGAGGAGGGAGGGGGAGACAAGCAATCCAGAGCAGCTACAGTCTGAGGAGTTCTGACGTATTTTTTCCTGTGTAGCCATCGCCACAGTTAAAATAGTGAGCATTGTCTTCTGTCCTGTTTGTGGTTCTCGCACTGTCCCCGGTGCCCAGTGCTTTCTAACACTCTAAGTTAGGTTTATACATAGTTCCTGGGGTTTTACACAAATGGAGTGCTAGACATATACACATACACATACACATACACACATACACACATACACATACACACATATACATATACATACACAACATACATATACATACATATACATATACATATACATACATATTTCAACTGGCCCTCTATTTTTTAATTTTTTAGAGAGGAACTAATGTCACTCAGGCTGGCCTCCAGTTGGCTTTGTGACCTTGAACCCCTGGTCCCCCTGCCTCCACCTCCCCACAGCCAAGATTATAGGCATGTCACCACACCTGGGTATCAGGCCTTTTGATTTAGTGTGATTATTTTAAAGCCCCACCCATACATCCCATGTAGCGCTAGTTCACAGGGAGAGTGAACACTTCACTGCATGGAAAACACAGTCTGCCCGTTTCACCTGGGCCTTTGGGGTTGTCTCTTGTGTGGCACTACTACAAATACAGCTGCTATGAGTCTGTGTATACAGACGGCCACGTACAGTAGGCTATATCCTTGCATCTGTCTTGAGGAAGGGCCTAGGAATAAAATGGCAGGGTCATCTGGAGAACATACATTTCATTTTCCAAGAAACTGGCAAGTTGTTTTTGGAAGCAGTTACCCTGTTTTACATTTTCACCAGCAGCATGCAGGGGCAGAGCTTTACAGTTTCCAACACCTAGTGTGGTGTATGTGTTATGCGTGTGTGTGTGTGTGTGTATACTTCTGTGTGTGTGTGTACTTGTGTGTGTATGAGTGTGTGTATATTTGTTTGCATACGTGTGTGTGCTCGTGCATGTGTGTATACTTGTGTGTGTGCATGCGTGTGTGAGTGTGTATATACTTGTGTGCATGCATGTGTATGTATACTTGTGTGTGTGCAGGTATGTGTATGAGTGTGTGTATATACTTGTGTGCATGCATGTGTGTGTATACTTGTGTGTGTGCAGGTGTGTGTGAGTGTGTATATACTTGTGTGCATGCATGTGTATGTATACTTGTGTGTGTATATACTTGTGTGCATGCATGTGTGTGTACACTTGGGTGTGTGCATGTGTGTGAGTATGTATATACTTGTGTGCATGCATGTGTATGTATACTTGTGTGTGTGCGTGTGTATGAGTGTGTGTATATACTTGTGTGCATGCATGTGTGTGTATACTTGTGTGTGTGCATGTGTGTGTATATACTTGTGTGCATGCATGTATATGTATACTTGTGTGTGTGCATGTGTGTGTGAGTGCATATATACTTGTGTGCATGCATGTATATGTATACTTGTGTGTGTGCATGTGTGTGTATATACTTGTGTGCATGCATGTGTGTGTGCATGTGTGTGTATGAGTGTGTGTATATACTTGTGTGCATGCATGTGTGTGTGCATGTGTGTGTGTGTGAGTGTGTGTATATACTTGTGTGCATGCATGTGCGTGTGTGCGTGTGTGCGTGTGTGTGTGTTTGGGTCTCTGTGTCGCCCAGACTGGCCTTAGCCTCTCAGTGCTCCCACCTCCGCCCGCTGGGACTCGGTTGGTGCGCCTCATTCCTGTCACTGCGGGCTGTGACTGTCATCTCCTAGTGAGTGATGGTGCTGAGCGTCTCCCCTTGCGCTTCTCTGCCATCTGTGTGTTACTGTTGGCAGAGAGTGTCTGCTGAAATATTTGTTCCTGGTTTGTGCTTGTTGACTGTTCTTACTGAACTCTGAGAGTCTTTTATGTGTCCTAGCTGTCAGGCCATCGCCAGCTGTGTGATTGACAGGTGCCCTCTCCTATTCTAGCTGTCAGGCCATCGCCAGCTGTGTGATTGACAGGTCTTTGTCTTGTCTTCTGATTCTCTTAGCAACATCTTTCAAAAATCATTTAGTAAATTTTGTTTTCTTTTTTCTTTTATGGATCATGCTTTTGTTACCATATTTAAGAAAAGTCTTTGGGACCTAATCCAGGATTAGAGATTTTATGGAATTTAGGAATTCCTTGACCCGTCATTACTTAGGTTCTGTCTGTGTTGTGAAATCTGGTGAGGTCTGTTTTGTGGTTATTGCAGCCCAACCTCCTGCATTGTCTTTACAGTGCTGCTGAAACCGTTGAGTATGTGTGTGCAAGGTGACTCCTGTGCCCGTGGTGATTCTCTTTTGTTCCAGTGCCACGTGCTCTCGATGACAGTGGCTTCCTAAGAACTTCGCCAACCAGCACCGGACGACCTTTAGCTCTGTTCTTTCAAAGTTGCCTTGGCTCTTCTTCTTCTTTTTGTTTTTGTTTTTCGAGACAGGGTTTCTCTGTGTAGTTTTGGTGCCTGACATGGATTTCTCTCTGTAGCCCAGGCTGGCCTCGAACTCACAGAGACCCACCTGGCTCTGCCTCCCGAGTGCTGGGATTAAAGGCGTGCGCCACCACTGCCCGGCATGGCTCTTCTATTTTAGGTATGCCTGTTAGGCTGCCTCCAGGCTCAGTGTTAGTGCACAGATTGATTTGGGAGCATACTGAGAGCTGGGTAAATGGCTGCTTTGATTAACATCTCAGCCTAGATTTTCTTACTTATGAAATGGAGATGATTATTTCCTTTGGTGATCGTACATATAAATGAATCAACATCTCGGAAGCATCTTGCTCCGTGCTCTAGAATTAGTTTCACTGTAGGAGCCAGACTTGCAGGTGATCAGGGAAATTCACTCAGCTCTCAGACGTCACGAGCAGACAGTTTCGATGTGGGCTTTGTAGCTGGATGAGAGTGGTGCCCCCTGCTCAGAAGTCCTCCTTCCCCCGACATAGGTCCCGAGCCGGCGATTTACCGAAGATTACCTGTAGCGAGAGCAGGTGAGAATTTATTTTAGTGTGAAATGGCAGCAGAGCCAGCAGACTCGGTTCCTTCAGCCTGCCCTTGCTCAGCGCCAGCTCCTTGGCATCGGGAGCTGTGGTAGCCTGTGGTCAGTGAACATCTTCTCTCCACAAAGGGTGTACTAGTAACAAACACAGGCCAGCAGACAGGTCACTGTAGTAAAGAGAGTTCTGGAAGCACAGTTCAAGAGTAGCTAACCTAGAGCTGGGAGTCAGAGAAGATGAGAGTCTAATGATGTGGTCTTGATGGTGAGGTCGGACCATGGCCCTGCAGGAGCCGGGCCTGAGGAATGGTCAGGGAGCTTAGAAACAACAGGCAGGAGAGGGTGTGACTTTACACTTTCGTACAGAGAATGAGCATCCACATGCAGGAGAGAGGGAGGACACTGTAAAAAGTGGGGCCCAAGAAGGAGGCCGCCTGGAGGATAAGGGTCGCTTTGTAGAAACAGCCAAAGCCACACTAAATGATCTGGCTTCATCCTGGTGGTTTTGGTGGGGAGCAGTAGGATTGGACACGTGGCTTTGTAAATTGTCCTGGCTGCGGTGTGCGCAGCAGGTTCAAGGGGGCGAGAGGAGGCTGAGGCACAGGGAAGAAGGGGATGCCCAGGAAGGCTGACGGTGATGGAGGGAAGCCGAAAGATAGGCTTGGTGCTGAATATGTATGTGGACAAAAGAAAATGCACCCCCCCCACCCCCAACCCCCCAACCCCTCACCCCCCGCAAACTGATGCCGGGTTTTGTTTTTTCAGACAGGGTTTCTCTGTAGCCTTGGCTGTCCTGGATCTCACTCTGTAGACCAGGCTAGCCTTGAACTCACAGAGATCCGCCTGCTTCTGCCTCCTGAGTGCTGGGATTAAAGGCGTGCACCACCACTGCCTAGCTGCTCAGATTTTTTTATGTAGTTTACTTTTATTATTTGTGTGTGCATGTACATGTGTGTGCACATGCCCTATCATGTGTGTTGCGAACAGGACTCTGTTCCCTCCTTTCACTGTTGGTTCTGGGGCTGAACTCAGGTCATCAGGCTTGCTTGGCAGGCACTTATCGTCACCGTCAAGCCATCTTGCCGTCCAGATGCTGAGTTCCCGACCGGACCCATCAGTTCACTGGTTTGCCTGTGGCTTCTCCGCCAAGCAGCAAACAGGGAAGGAGGCAGCAGGCTTGGCAGAGGAGGCAGGTCAGTCGCTTCTGTTGCATACCTGATGATTGTCATGGAGACATACGTGGACCTGCAGACTGGGTACAGGTCCCCGGTGTACAGAGAGATGAGAGGAAAGCTGTGTAGGCTCTGGAATTAGGGGCCCAAGATGGAAAGACATTTGAGAACCATCTCTGAACTACGGGCTTGGTAAAAAGCAGCTGTCACGTTGCTTTTCAAAACGGTTTGAATCTCCGCAGCACGCTTTAGTGCTGGGTGGCTGCTTGGTCGTCTGAGGTGATCCTTTGTCCATTCACCTGGTGTCCTTTCAAGTTCACTGTCTTTGTAGCGGAGGATCCATGCCAGGATTCAGTTCTGATGCTTGAATACTGTTGGTCTAATATGCTGGGTTTGGGAATTACTTTTTATTCCTTATTTAGGATGAAATTAAATCTTACATTTTAAATTGTGTTTCTCTAAAGGAAGAAAGATAAAACCTAGAACTTTAGAAATGTAACTGAGAGCATGGCAGCATGGAGGGAGGGGCAGGGCAGTGTTCCAGAGCATGGCAGCATGGAGGGAGGGAGGGCAATGTTCTAGAGCATGGCAGCATGGAGGGAGGGCAGGACAGTGTTCCAGAGCATGGCAGCATGGAGGGAGGGGTAGGGAAATGTTCCAGAGCATGGCAGCATGGAGGGAGGGAGGGCAATGTTCTAGAGCATGGCAGCATGGAGGGAGGGCAGGACAGTGTTCTAGAGCATGGCAGCATGGAGGGGACAGGGCAGTGTTCCAGAGCATGGCAGCATGGAGGGAGGGAGGGCAATGTTCTAGAGCATAGCAGCATGGAGGCAGGGCAGTGTTCCAGAGCATGGCAGCATGGAGGGAGGACAGTGTTCCAGAGCATGGCAGCATGGAGGAAGGACAGTGTTCCAGAGCATGGCAGCATGGAGGGGGACAGAGCAGTGTTCTAGAGCATGGCAGCATGGAGGGAGGGCAGTGTTCTAGAGCATGGCAGCATTGAGGGGGGCAGGGAAATGTTCCAGAGCATGGTGGCATGGGGGCGGGCAGGACAGTGTTCTAGAGCATGGCGGCATGGGGGAGGGCAGGACAGTGTTCTAGAGCATGGCGGCATGGAGGGAGGGCAAGACAGTGTTCCAGAGCATGGCAGCATGGAGGTGGGACAGAGCAGTACTTCAGTTTCATTTCTGTTGCTGTAAAGAAATTTTCTGACAACAAGCGATGTTGCTAAGAGAAAGTTTATTTTAGTTTGGAATCCTCCAGTCCGTCACTGCAGGGAAGTCACAGAGGTCGGAGTCCTGGACTGCTAGCTACACCACATCCACAGTCAAGAGCAGAGAGAAATAAGTGCACCCCTGCTGCCTGCCTGCTGGCTGGCTCGCTTTCTTTACTCGTAGACCGTTCAGGGCTGTCTTAGTTACTGTTCTATTGCCGTGATGAAAAACCATGACCAAAGCAACTTTTTAAAGGAAACACTTAATTGGGGTTGGCTTCCGGTTTCAGAGGGTTAGTTCATGAACATAATGGTGGGGAGCATGGTGGCAGGCTGACATGGCGCTGGAGCAGTAGCTGAAAACTTTACATCCTGATCATCAGTCAGCAGGCAGAGGAGAGAGGCTGAGCCTGGCATGGGCTTGTGCAACCTCAAAGCCCACCTCCAGTGACACACCTCCTCCAACAAGGCCACACCTTCTAACCCTTCCCAAACAGTTCCACCAACGGGGGACCAAGGATGTATACGTATGAGCCTATGGGGGGCATTCTCATTCAGACCACCACAAGGACCTACCCAGGGAATGGATATTGCCTGCAGTGGTCTGGGGTCTCCATGCCAACCAGCAGTCGAGATAGGCCCCCACTGACATACCACAGGCCAGTCTGATCTAGATAATGCCTCGTTTGCATTGTCTTCCGGGTTACTCCAGGTTGGCTCAAGTGACAGTTAAAACCAGCCAGCACAGGAGGTGAAGTCTGAGCACAATTCTGTCACTGTCAACTGTACTTGGATGCGGTTTGCAAAAATGTCACTGATTTGAAGAAAATGACCTGAATTCCAACCCAGTGGTTTTATTTGCAGGTAGAAACTGAAGCCTTCATCCCCTTGGGCTCAGGGGTTGGCCTGTGTTACACTGATCATTTGGGTCGAGGTAGGAGGGCTCCTGGAAGCTCCTGACCCCTGCTCTTGTGCTCTTCTTGCGCCTTTGTGGTTCCTTGGGGAGTCACTTCCTTTGTCCCCGTCCGCATTTCTCCCCCAACCTCTCCGGGTCACTGGGGTCAGAAAAGTGTCAGGAAAAACCAGTGCTTTGCCCCACAGCCCGCCGCCGGCCGCCGAGTCGGGTGACCTGGCCCCCTGGCCACTTGTGGCCGGAGGCTCTTGAGTCGATGTCAGTCTGCTTGTGACCAGTCCGCACTTCTCTGTTGAAGCTGATTGGGGATCACATCTGTCTCACTTGTCATTTTTGGATAGTGACACATGTAATTTTATAACAAAGCTGTGTGTGGTAGACTGAAGTTTGATTCTCACTGTATGAAGTCTGAACATTCTGCTAATAATAATTAATAAATGCTAACGTTTCCTATGGAAAGCCGCCCGAGGGACTGGAAGACTTGATTTAACCCTCATAGCCTGCTGCTTGTTGGACTCTGCTGTATCCTCGGCGTCCTGCTCGCTGCTTCCTCTTTGGATGTAGTTGCAGTTAAAATGGCGATAAAATTTGCTGAAGCTTTGGAGCTGGCCAAGGCTGAGTTTGGGTTGTTTCCAAGCCCTCTGCCCCGTGCCCGTCCTTGTCCGTTGGGAATGTGCCTTTCCCCTGACCTCAGCTCCCTCTCCTTCTCACATCTGGAAATCAAGAAGGTTGTTGGTTGCAGGAGCATGCAGGGCTAGGAGGAAGGGGTGTAGAGGAGGGAAGGATATGTCAAAATGGAACAGCAGATGCCGTGTCTGTTCTTACAAATGCCTTGGCTGCCCTATCCTGAAAGTTCTAGGGTGGCCTTTGTCACAGAGCCCCAGAGCCCCCAGGGCCTACCGCACAAACACAGCGCTTGTGTATGTGCCCTCTTCCATATCAAATGACTTACGTCTGATAACTAAAATAACACTTTTGATCACGTTCATCTGCTGGAAAAATACAGCGTCCATCTGACCTGCTTTACTGGGAGCTAATAAAAATGATGGATGTTAAAATCCATATTGCTACACCCAAGCAAGAGAGCCTTCTTCCTGTCGACGCTGGGATCTTAGTTAAATACAAGCAGACTGAAGTGCTGATTAGAATCTACAGAAGCAGCCCTGTTCTCCCAGTTGAGAAGCAAACAGTAAATATTTGGTCCTGTCAGTAAGCATCTGACTTAAGAAGAAGTCATCTGAGCTGTTCTTATGTCTTTTGTTTAAGGTAATCCTTTATTTTGGAATTTTACCAAAGATAATAAAGCTTCCTTAGCAAGAAACCATGGCAGTGCTTGGGCACTCAGTGTAGGCTGATAGTAGTGCTTTGTCTTAGATTAGGTAACTAAGCTCCGGCACACCAAACAACGAGAGAATGCAGCGACAGGCACGTGCTGTTTAGAAGCACACTTTGCCCCAGGAGCGCTAACACACACCTAAACCCCAACATTGGTAAGCCAAGGCAGGAAAGTCAGAGTTTGAGGACCACAGGGGCGACACAGTGAACTCCAGGCCAGCCCTGGGGCCCTCTCCGAGGCCCCATCTCAAAATAAACATATATACGAATACTTTGTAAACAGTTCTTCTTTTTAATTTTAGGAGACAGATATTGATGACAGGTATGGAGATCTCGACGCCAGGGGAGATTCTGATGTTCCCGAGATCCCACCGGCCTCAGACAGGACCCCTGAGATCCTCAAGAAAGCCCTGTCCGGACTCTCTTCAAGGTATGATGGGTGAGGACAAGTCCCTCTTGATGCCCAGCACAGGCACGTGCTTCCAGGTTACCCTGGCGCGTCCACACATCGTGTTTGACTTTTTGTGGGTTTGGGGCCCCGGGAGAAGAAGGCCAATCTGCAGGCAATCTTTATTTCACTCTTCGATCGTGTGCAGTGGGAGAACCAAGTCCGACAGGCTGGCTGGTGGAGGTTGCGGAGACAGCCCAGGCTCCTAGACTTTGTGGTGTCGAGTCCCTCATAATGAAAATCACATATTGTGTGTTCTTCAAATGCCAGGAAAAAAGAAGTAATTGTTCTCGTTTTCTTTGATGGCTGTTGTTGTTGTGTGTGTGTGTGTGGGGGGGATGTATATATGTGTGTGCATATGGTGCATGTATATGTTCTTGTGAGAGAGAGTGTGTGTGTGTGTATGTGTGTGTGTGTGTGTGCATGTGTGCGTGTGTGCGTGTGCGCACGCGTGTGCATGCATGCACAGGCCAGAGATCAGCATCAGGTGTCTAAATTGATCTGTTCTCCAGTTATTTTTTGAGATAGGATCTCTCACAGAGCCTGGGGCTCATTGATGGCTCCCTCCCTCCTCCCCCCTCCACCCCCCCCCCCCCCGCCCCGCCCCGTGCCGCCCCCACTCTGCAGAGTGCCACTGGGCTTGGCTTTAACGTGGGTGCTGGGATCCAAATGAGACCCTTGTGCTCGCTCAGCAGGGGCTTGTTGCCTGAGCCATCTCCCAGCCTCCAGAATTTCTTTCTTTAACCGAGTCTAAAATTACTGCCTAAAACTCAACAACACTTTACCATTTTGTAGTTGTGCTATTTTAAAGTGTTTATGACCATGGGATTTCAGCGAATTCTATCTTCCCCTGCACTCTGTGCCTCGGTAGTTTAGATGGTAACATTTATGAAGGTGAAGGAAATGTTAGGTTTCCTCCAGGTTACCGTGGGAAGTGTTGCAGACTGACAGCGCTTCACCAACACCTTTTCACTACACCACAGCCGAGGGGCATAGACACAAACATGCTCTCAAGGTTTGCATGCTGTTATTTTGTATGATAGCCTCTGATTTCTTTCTGCTTGATGCTGTTCTTTGGTACTCAACAAGAAATGATGGGCGTTTCTCCCTGACAGGTCACAGCCCACCATTCTAACAGCCCTGGTCTAGTCATGGAGTCAAGGCGGTCCGACTTTGCTTGTTTGCATTAGGAGATACCCATTCTGAGGCTATAAAGGGAGACTCATATTCAACTCAGTCTCTCCTAACTTACCCTCACAACATGGATCAGTCCTGTGAGCTGTGCGCGTGCGTGCGTGCGTGCGTGCGTGCGTGCGTGAGTGAGTGTGTGTGCTCACCATCAGGTAGGCGGTTACATAGCGATCACCCACTGGGTGTCTGCTTTGACACTGTCTGCCTGGAGACAGCAGAGGTGCCAATGGGCTGAGGCACAGTGGGCTCCCACTGCAGACACGATCACAGATCGCGGCCTTCGGAACTCTAGACACGTAGTAACCAGACACGGATGAGTTCCCGTCAACCCTCTCGTTGGGATCAGTTCAGAGCAGCCCACAGGCCCTGAGGAGGTGCTCGCACTGCTGGCTTATTGTAAGGTGTCTTACTGGACTTCTGACAGAGTAGTTGAACAGGTACAGAGGGTGAGGTCTGCGTGTCCCGCTGTTAGAGTCTGTCCCTGTGAGTTGTCGTCACCTCCCTCCTGGGATGCGGAAAGTGCTCCTCCCTCATGGGATGTGGACAGTGCTCCTCCCTCATGGGATGTGGACAGTGCTCCTCCCTCCTGGGATGTGGACAGTGCTCCTCCCTCATGGGATGTGGACAGTGCTCCTCCCTCCTGGGATGTGGACAGTGCTCCTCCCTCATGGGATGTGGACAATGCTCCTTCCTCCTGGGATGTGGACAGTGCTCCTCCCTCATGGGATGTGGACAGTGCTCCTCCCTCATGGGATGTGGACAGTGCTCCTCCCTCCTGGGATGCAGATAGTGCTCCTTCCTCATGGGATGCGGACAGTGCTCCTTCCTCCTGGGACGTGGACAATGCTCCTCCCTCCTGAGATGTGGACAGTACTCCTCCCTCCTGGGATTTGGACAGTGCTCCTCCCTCCTGGGATGTGGACAGTGCTCCTCCCTCCTGGGATGTGGACAGTGCTCCTCCCTCCTGGGATGCGGACAGTGCTCCTTCCTCCTGGGATGTGGACAGTGCTCCTCCCTCCTGGGATGTGGACAGTGCTCCTCCCTCCCGGGATACGCCAGGGCTTTCCTCAAATGGGGGTCTACTGTTCCCTTCCAGGCAAGATGGAGTATTTCCTTACAGCCAGCTCTAAGACAGGAAGCTGTAGGAAAATTAGAGTATGCTTTTAGTTTCTGTGACCTACCTAAGAGAAGAAAAGTCTGGTTGCTGTGGCCTGCCTTTGAGAGACAAAAAGGACCAGTGAAAGGAGCAGGTGAAAGCAGTGGGAAACTTTGCCCTTTGACGTGCATCGGAGGCCTCCCCAGGCGGTATTCATCTAGTCTTTGAGAAAATTAAGACTTTGGGAGGTAAGCCTGGAGCTGTGGTTGAAAACGGAAAAATCTGTCACAGTACCATAACCATAGTAGGATCAATTATTTCAAAGCAATGTTTTCCTGTTTGGTTTAGTTTAATCTGATGGAACAAAGATATGCTATCTTATTGAGAGCATGATTGTGATTTTAATAGTCCTTGTTCCCAATCGTTTCTGTGACCTAGTTCACAGATATATCTTTGCTTTAAAAATCTCATCAGATCTGTGTCACACCGTGTGTGTGTGTGTGTGTGTGTGTGTGTGTGTGTATGCACGCGCGCGCGCGCATACGTGTACATATATATGTGATTCATATAAATGCATATGTGTGTGTGCGTCAATTCAAATGGTTTGTAATAATGATGCTGAATTCCCATGTGTCTTTCTCAGTAATGACTTTTTAATCTACAACAACATAAATAATAGCAGCGATTTATTGAGCATGCACTGTGTGCTAAGCACTACCTCCAGCACATACTAATACATTCTCACAGCGGCCCTGCAACATGGTTATGCTTGTAACTGTTTTGTAAGTGAGGAACCTGAGGAGTAGAGAAATAATATGAGCCCAGGCATAGTGATAGCATGGTGAACCCATGCCTTGTTCTCACCTGTGCTGTGTCATGAGGGGATGGTTCTCAAAATCAGAAAGATATGACACCGTTTATGAGAGACTTTGTTCTGAGAACCGGAACAGTAGGTGGTCTACGGGTTTAATCTCAGGGGATTGCTCTGTAAAAAGTACATGGATGCTCCTGTACAACGTACACTTTGAAGTCTTCTTCTAGTGTAATAAACCAAAATGAGAGCATGTTGTAGAGACTGGAGTTTGTAGATCTGGAGGGTTAAAAACCCCCGCTGTGTGGAAGTTTCTGAGTTGTGGGAGGAAGCCATGACTTCCCAACACATCTATTTGTTGGAGTGCTGTGTATTCTCAGACCCTCGCCTCTGTGCATTGTGTGTGTGTGTGTGTGTGTGTGTGTGTGTGTGTGTGTGTGCTGCAGAAACGGGATCATACTCTGTACCTTGCTATTCTCATTTCATGCAGTGATAGTTAGAAGCAATGTCTCCTATCCTTAAATATCTTCTACCCATTGGGGGGCAATTAATTCGTTTCTGAATTTTCACAATGAAAAACATCTGTATAGTAAACTTTTTTTTTTGTAGCTAGCTTTTTCCTAGAAACATATGATTTTTTGTTAAAGTGAATCCATAATTTTCTTAAAGAGTGGAACTGCTTGGCCTCGGTTCAGGCTCATTTCTGACCCCTTGCTCTGTGATGCCTCAAAAGATATATGCTTTTGAAACTGGGAGAGGCCTGAAAAGTTTCCTTCACTGCACTTGGCTCAGCCATTTCGACATCCAGGTGTGCCCCAGGGGTGTGTCCATTAGCCAGGTAGGTGAGTGTGCTCTGAGGGGTGTGTCCATTAGCCAGGTGGGTGAGTGTGCTCTGAGGGGTGTGATCCTTAGCCAGGTGGGTGAATGTGCTCTGAGGGGTGTGTCCATTAGCCAGGTGGGTGAGTGTGCTCTGAGGGGTGTGATCATCAGCCAGGAGGTGAGTGTGCTCTGAAGGGTCTGCTCATCAGCCAGATAGTTTTAGCTCTCAGTGAATCCCTTTTGGGAACATGTGGCAGTGTTCAGTGTCAGCACAGTAGCTGACAGCTGGTGGTGAGAACAGACCTGGACAGTACAGTAGGGAGGCTCTCATAACAGAGTGATCCGGTCCAGGGTGTTGCTAATGCAACAGAAACCCTGGAAAGATCCAGGGAAGCCTACTGGCACTCTTGAACTTTGTATTGCTATCTCCTTTCTCTGAGAACCCACACACTTCCTGTCCACCTCTGCTCCAGGCTGGTAGATGGACTTTCTCCAAACTCCTGCTCTTCATCAGATGACAGATCCTGCCTGCTCTGCAGGCCCGCCTCTAGGTCCGTATCCTTGCGTGGCCACGCAAGTTCTTGATGACTCATGATGCTTGTGCCTCTAGGAAAATAATTAAAACATGTCATTAACTTTTGAAACAAAACCGACTTGCTGGTTATATTAACAGCCTGACTGTGATTTGATCAGCATGTAACCACTTAAAAGGATCGCTTCTTTTTCCCTGGCTGTATTAGGGATTGAATCAGGACATCAGGTGTGCCAAGTATGGTGTTCTGCCACTGATGTGGATGATTACTAAGAAAGCCAATATAGAGCATCCACTCCATTTTGGCAGCAGCCACTCCATTTTGGCAGCAGTGATTTCCTGCCCTCCATATCGTGCTATGTTTTTTAACTGAGTATTTCAACTCTGAAAGGCAGTTTTTGTTTGCAGGAGGATGTGGTTTAAAGTGTTTCCCACAGTTCACATGTGGAAACTCAACCCCTAGTACACCAGGGCTGAGAGGTGTGGCCAAATAAGAGCCCCCGTGAGTAGATGAGTGCCATTGACATGGGGTGGGGGTAGTTATCGTAAAAGAAATCTTATTCTCAAAGGACTTTTCTTGGTGGCTTGCCCTTGGTCGCTACTGTAGGCTGAAGCGGCAGCATCCCCAGATGCCACACCCTGATCCTGGACTCCCAGTCTCTAGGACCGGAAGAAGTCAATCTCTGTTCCTCGTGAATTACCCAACTTCAGGTGTTCTGTTACAGCAGCAGAAAGAGGACCAAAGACACAGTGCCACATACAGTACGGATTGATAGGGGATTACCTTCTAACTTTGTAGTTTGGGAAAATCTGGAGATTAAGTGAATTTTTTATCTTATTGGGAGAAGAATTAGTATGCAATGAAACATGGTTCTGGGTGAGACTGGGTTCTCCCACTGTTTCTCGGAAGGAGAGAGGAGGAGGAGGAGAAAAACTGAGTTTTACAGAGGAAGGATTTTGGAGGTTCATGGAGCATGATAGGTAGGATCCCTGGGATGTATAAAGAAAAAGATGGATGAGGCAGAAGAGGCAGGCAGGTGTACACAGCTGTGCACACGGCTGTGCAAACGGCTGGTGGGAGGGAAGCAGGAGACTCACGGGCCACATGGGTTTTGTCCTCGCTGCGTGATGCTGGTGAGTGAGCCCACGTGAATAGGCTGCGCAGTCAGAGGATGTCCGAACCAGCAGGTGTGCGTGTTGGGACATGGGAACAACAGAAGTGGTACCGTGGCTTCTCCTCGGCTCCGGAACCCGAAGATTCTGGTGTAGCTAACGTGCCAGGTGGAGATTCCCAACGCTGACCTGTAGAAATGATCGGTGACCTTGGGAGCCACAAACAGACGAGTCCATCCAGGACATCGAAAAGAAAGCAGCTGAGGGGAGAGTCAGCAGGAAACGAGGTCTTTAGGGTGGGAAAAGAAGAAGTTTTAGAATGAAAACCTCAATGAAGCCAATAAAAACACAGTGGAAAGCATTACCAACAGACTCAGCCAAACAGAAGAAAAATGTCAGGGATAGAGGGCAAGGTTAAGGAAATTCCACACTCAGACACCAGTAAAAAAAGAAAATAAATACCACAGTCACAATGTCCGAGACCTCTGGGTTACACACAGAGGTCAGACCTAAGAATACATGTGATGGAAGAAGGAACCCAGATCAACCACAGGAGAGAAAAAATATTCAACAAAATTTTGACAGAAAACCCCAAATCTGGAGGAATGGGTACCCCTAAATAGACATGAAGAGAAGAACCTCTTCATGACATTTTATAATTGAAATATCAAAAATATTTATTTTTCAAATATTAAAAATTGTAAAGGAAAAACAACTCAGTAAAGTTAAACTTATAAAAAACTTACATCTCACCAGCCACCTAAAAGCCAGAAAAGCTTGAAAGGATATATTTCAAAACCCAAAAGTCAATAACTGCCAACCAAGATTGCTGTTTCCAACAAAGGCATCTTTAACTGATGGAGAAACAAGAACAGTTCAAGACAAAGGCAGTTCATGACCCCTGAGCCAGCTCTGCAGAAGAGACTCGAAGAAACACTGCAGATGTGAAAGGAAGAACTGAACAACGGAAATTCATTATGTCCAACACAGTACACCAGAAGACCCCCTTCTGTTAGTAAGGGGGAAAGAAAAGAACAAACAACTCAGCTAGCCAGAAAAAATAGACAGCAAAATTGTTAAGATTCAGTAAATAAGAAGAGTAGGCAGAGTTTTCCTGTCCTGACCACCTGATCCCAAATAACTGTTAGCTGCTTCCCAAATAACTGACTTGGAGACAATGTAAATTGTAAATGCTCAGCTAATAGCTCAGGCTTGTTACTAGCTAACCCTTACATGTAAGTTAATCCATATTTCTTGTTTATGCTTTGCCACATGGCTCATGGCTTGTTACCTCATTTTCTACACATCCTGCTTTCCCAGTGGCTGGCTGGTGTCTCTCTAATTCCACCCTTGTTCCAATCATTCTCATAGTCTGGTTGTCTCCCTATAATTCCTGCCTGGCTACTTGTTGCTGGCCAGTCAGCTTTTTATTAAACCAATCCGAGTGACAAATCTTCACAATGTACAAAAGGATTATTCCACAGCATTTCCCCCTCTTTGTCTAATTAAAATGGAAGGTTTTAACTTTAGTATAGTAAGATTATGTACAAAAAACCAGTTAAGTATGAATTACAATTATAATATCCAGTCCATTTTTATTTGACAAAATTAGAGAAAATATTTTATTATCTATCTTATCTTTGTGAGTCTAAAATTTTATATCAAATTTATCCTAACTCCATCAAAGACCCCAGAAGGATCAAATGTTACCTAATTACAGGAACACCAGGCCACCTGGACAGTCACTCTAGGTTCTTCTGTAACATTGGGGCATCCACTTTGGCCTACAGGCCTAGTGTATCTGACAGACCTTTTTTAGAAGCAGGGAATTTTGAAGGACTGTCCTACCTTGTCTTGGCAAAGTTTGGCAGTTGCCTTTCTTGCATCCTGCTGGTCCAGTTTGGACAGTATATTGTCAATAATTGAGGCAAAGGCAGTTTCTTTGCCCACATGGCTGGCTTTTGTTATAAAGAAAACAAACTCCATGCAGAGTTTTTTCATTGCCCACCATCTTCTCTGAAGTAGATTGGTGCAGCCAGGAGCACACATGTCTCACTGTTATGAAAAGCTTTAGGTTAATAAGCATATTAAATGCCATATTCTATAGGTCTTTGAAGTGTTTGAGACCATCTATCTAAATATATCTGTGTATAACCTTGAAAACATACCTAGCATGACTGTAAGTTTAACTGTTATAGATGACTATTAATCTGTATTTTTATATGCATTATATTTTTAAATGAGCTGCAAAAACACAGTGCCTTAAATAAGCAAAGAAATATACATCTAGTATAACAAAATTAACTTTAAATTTGTATCGATAAGCCAAAATCCATACCAATGTGAAATATTTAATATTAATAGTTGTTTTTGAATTAAAGTAGATTCAATAATCTACCCTTTTATCCTATCATTTCTATATCCCCCCTTCTCTTTTTAGAATGAGATTCCTGAATCTAATCTCCTTTGTTTAGCTTTTTTTCCTGACAGTTATAACAACTTGTAACCAATCCCCCTTAATTGATATTAAATAACTATAACCCATCTTTTGGGAATGTGGGCATAGTTCTCTAGATTGCTTCCTGTTGTTTGTGGGTGCTATTATCTTTGGGGGACCCTGAGAAAATTTAGGATTATAGTTAAGTCCTGACTGGAGTATTTCTGTGAGGCTGGATCGTCTCAGTCAGCATCCTTGAAGCTGTTCTGGATGCAGAATTTTGAGGAGACTGTAACAGAGGCGTTTTGAGATGCTGCATCACCTGGGCCACCTGTTTTCATTCTTGTCTGGTTCCCCTTGCTCTGAAAATACACAAACTTTAAAAAGTAACATACAAATGTGCATTAATACTGTGCATTGTACACAAGTCAGCCAAAGATAATTTTGTTATGTGTTTGAGCAGATCATAGTGGAAAAAAAAACTAGGAATCAATAGCAAAAGAATTTTATATAAACTGCAGGTATGACTGCGAAACTGAACAGTACACCCATAAATGACCAGTGACTCACTGAAAAAAAAAAAAAACCAGAGGAAATTTAAAAATTCCTACAATCAAATGAAAGTAGAACTTCCTGGAAGTTTTGGGATATAGCTGAGGAACTTATAAGAGGAAAGCTTATAAGTGCTTACATTGAAAAATAAAGCCCCGTCTCTTTGAGATGGAGCTCAAACACAAAACCTTATTCTATACACGTCAGGGGCTTAGAAGCACAGGAGCGAGCCAAACCCAAAGCAACACACAGGAAGACGACGACCAAGGCAGAAGTTAACACAGCGGAGATTAAAGAGAGGTGTAGAGTTAGAGCTGGAATTGGATCTTTATAAGAACTGGTAAATGTCCATAGACCACTAGCCAAATTAACCATGAGAGAGAGAGACAGAGAGAGAGAGAGAGAGAGACAGAGAGAGAGAGAGAGAGAGAGAGAGAGAGAGAGAGAGAGAGAGAGAGAGAACACAAAATAATAAAACCAGAGGTAAAAATGGGCGATTCATCAGATTCCAGTGGAATCAAGAGGGTGATCAGGGAATACTTTCAAAACTTGTGCTTCAGAAAGCTGGAAAATCCAAAGAAGTGGATACATTCTTAGACACAACAGACCAATAAGCTATTAGATGAAAATAGTCATTAAAAGTCTGGGCGCCACCACAGCTGGGCGGTGGTGGCGCACACCTTTAATCCCAGCACTGGAGAGGCAGAGGCAGATGGATCTCAGTGATTTCAAGGCCAGCCTGGTCTTCAGAGAGAAATCCAGGACAGGCAAACTACATGGAGAAACCCTATCTTGAAAAAACAAAACAAAACAAACAAACAAACAAACAAACAAAAAGCCTGCTAACATAGAAGAGCCCAGGAGTGAGTGCATTCACCACCGAATTCTACCAAACTTTTAAAGAACTAACTTCTAATATCCCTCTAACTGCTCCATGAAAGGAACTTGAACAAAATCATTCCATGATTATATTGATATCCAAATGAGATAAGAACAAAGAAAACTGGGGGCCACATTTTCTTGAGGACCGTAGACACAGAGATCCTCAATAGAACTTTCCACAGTGGGGCAAGAAAGATGGCTCAGTGGTTAAGCACTTACCATGCAAGAGGGAAGAATAGCAGGATAGAAATGATCGGACAGGGAGATGGGAAGAGGAGTTAGGATGGGGAGCGAGGTGGGTAAAATAACGACAAGATGTCTGTGGAAAAGCCACAAGGAGTCATACCATTAACTGTTTACTAGAAAACCCTGGTATACATTTAAATCCACGTAGAAATCTACGTATGTAGTTACTTTCCTCATCTGGACTGATGGCTCCGAGAGACAAAGACCAGCCGACAAACACCCTAGTAGCAGGCATGGGCATTCCTCCTTTGAAAGGTTGGCCAGGGCTGTCCAAGACACTCCCAGAGCGTACAGCCTATTGCTGCTGGACTTGGCTGCCCGCAGAGGTGAAGGTAAGTCCCTGTTGCTCAAGACACCGTGCAGAACGGGGACTGAAGGGCCCTGAGCTAGAACTGACCTGAATGCCCCCTTCCTGAATATGCATCCTTCCAACCTTGTCCTTGAAGTGAGGTGTTCTTTTTCTTAAGCAAGACCCATTATCTCTCACTATGCACAAAAATAAATCCACAAAATAAATACAATGCAACAAATTTTTTAAAGAGGCTAGAGTGATGGATCGGTGGTTGAGAACACTTACTGCTCTTACAGAAGTCTTGAGTTTGTTTCTCAGCATGCATGTCTGCTCACAACCACCTGTGATCCAGCTCTAGGGGATCCAGTCCCCCGTCCTGTACTCCATGGACACCTGCACTCATGCCTGCACGGACCCACACACAGATACACATAATGAAAATATAATAAAAATCTTAAAAAAAAGAACTACCATGTGACCTAGCTCTACCATCCTGGGTGTGTGCTAGCAGGACTCTTAAGTCAGCACCATGCAGAGAAGTGTCCACATGGATGCTGTTGCTCTCTGTCCACAGTAGCTACGATGTCATCAACAGATAAACGGATCGGGAAGATGTGGTGCACATACACCGAGAATTCTGTTCAGCTGCAAAGAATACAGTTGTAATATTTGTGGGAAAATGGATGAAACCAGAGATTGTTGCATTATGTAAAACTAGCCAGACTCAGAAAATGTGGAAGCTAGCTTTACATTTGTGTGTGCGAGAGTGGGCCTGTGTGCGTGTGTGTCTCTGGATGTATGTGTACACACAGAGACCATGAAAGAGGAGGAGCAGGTGTGTGTGCGAGAGTGGGCCTGTGTGTGTGTGTGTGTGTGTGTCTCTAGATGTGTGTACGCACAGACCATGAAAGAAGAGGGGCAGGTGTGTGTGCGAGTGTGGTCTTGTGTGTGTGTGTCTGGATGTGTGTGTATGCACAGACCATGAAAGAGGGGGAGCAGTTGTGTGTGTGAGAGTGGGCCTGTGTGTGTGTGTGTGTGTGTGTGTGTGTGTGTGTGTGTGTACACACAGGCCATGAAAGAGGAGGGGCAGGTTTGTGTGCGAGTGTGGTCTTGTGTGTGTGTGTCTGGATGTGTGTGTATGCACAGACCATGAAAGAGGGGGAGCAGTCATGTGTGTGAGAGTGGGCCTGTGTGTGTGTGTGTGTGTGTGTGTGTGTGTGTGTGTGTGTGTGTGTGTGTGTGTACACAGGCCATGAAAGAGGAGGGGCAGGTGTGGGAGTGAGTAGGGGAACAAGAGGAGGAGGGGGCACATATGATGGGAATGGAGTGGGAATGTGTGGGTGGGGAGGAAGGGGAGGGCATTGGGGGGATGGATTAAAAATTAAGTATAATAAATATGCATAAACAGCAGTGTATCACAGTGATACTCATTAATTTGGATGCCAACAAAACTTTTCTCTTTTTTAAAAGTGGCTAAACAGAATAGAGTGTGTTCCTTCAGGGCCCAGGCTGTGGTGACTGTAATTATAAGATGATGAGAAGAGAGTGGATGTTTTCCTGATATTTCTGGTTCTCGGCAGCTCAGACCAGACATGGCTGACGTCTGAATGGTGGCGGTCCCCATCCAGGACTGGCTTCTGATACTTCTCTAGGGGAAGGCTAGATATGATTCTGGGTTTCATGCAGACAGGACAGGATTATCGCCGTTGGCTGGGTTAAGGCCCTTGGTTTGCCTCTGCCTGGCTTTATGACTTAGCCCAGTTCCCTAATCCACTCATTAATCTGCAGAGTAACGTCTTTAAAACTAAACAGAACCTTTCAGTTGCATTTTCTGACTGTACGCTGACTTTTAGTTCAGGCCTGAAGTTCAAAGTCTGATGAGAGAAATCGTGATTCTACATATTTTACTAAACAGTAGAGGGAACTATGGTAGGGTAAACTCAGTTTGAGTGCCTCAGGGGAAACCTGGGAAGCTAGCAAAAGCTGTGGTTTTCATGCTGTTGGTGTTTTGGATCCTTGAGTACAGAAATGACAGTGAAGGATTATTTGAGGAAGTGTCTAAATTGTGCAGGATGGGGGGGTGAGGCTGTGCCTTGTCTAGTATGCAGTGCGTGGGTCTTCTGCGTGTGAGCCCCAGTGCCACACACCCCCCATGCACACAAATACTACACTTAGGATTCATGGTTTTTTATGTGTCTAAAAAAATGAAATCAGTCACATAATGTAGGAGAATGGTTGAAAGCAAGCAATATAGCCAGTATTTTATAAGTAGCTGAAATCAGCTAATAATTCTGTTGTAAAAAGAGAGAGGACCTGGGCCTAGAATAAAATGCATGAACTAGACTAAATTGAATCAAAATCTTTTGCAATATAAATTAAATGTTATTATTGGGACTAATAAAAGTCCTATGTGCTGGTTAACTTTAATTGTCGGTTTGGTTAGATTCACAAACCCCCAGAGCATTCATTAGACACTTGGAGTGTGACTGTAACGCGGTTACAGGGAGCCTTGCCAGAGCAGGGAGCTCCACCCTGCACATGGGCAGCATGGTCCTTGGGCTGGACTTTTGGACTGAGTGGAAAGGGAAAAGAAAGACACCTGCAGAGCATTGGCATCCGGCTTTCTGCTTTCTGCTAATCGCCTGTGACATGGCTGTTCAGGTCCCCACGCCTTCTCGTCATGCTGGTTCCCCCCCAACCCCCATTTGCTTTTTGTCGGGGATTTTGTTTGCTGTGACAACTAATGAAAATCTTTTAAAAATTATTTTAAAATGTATTATGTATGTGCACATGTACACATGAGCCACAGCACTGTTGTGTGAAGGTCAGAAGTCAGAGTACAACTTTCTAGAGTCTGTTCCTGCTTTTCGCCTTCACCAGGCCTGCACAGCAAGCGCCTTTACCTGCGGAACCATCTTGCTGGTCCTGCCTGAGAATCTTTTTTTAACTTTATGTCTTATATTTTTTATTAACCTGTTGGGTGGCTCAGTATCTCATCCAATATTTGCTGAGCAAATGCTCTATACAAGATGCATTTGTATTTGGTTGCCACGCCCTCAGCAGACAGTGTAACAAAGGAGGAGTCCGTGTGCAGAGAACAATGTACAACTTACACAAATCATTCCTTCAGTTCAGTATTCAAATGCTCTTTGAATTCGCACAATACACATCCAGCACATGGAGCTGAGGACCTTGGTTTTTACGAAGATTGCTGGTGAAACTCATGGAGGTTTTATTGACTCAGGGGACATAGGAGAAGGGGTTCGAATCCATGGGATCCTCCTACTTTGTGGGGCCTAAAGCCTATGTGGTAAAAATCACTACAATCATAAAGAAAAACAGCGGCGAGTTTGGACCCGGAATGATCTATATACAGGTGCTTTCAGAATCTGTTTGTGAGGCAGGGTCTTGTGCTGCACAGGCTGGCCTCAGACTCCTGGGTTCAAGTGGTCTTCTCATCATCACATCCCAAGTAGCTGGGACGACAGGTGTGTGACTCTGAACCCAGTCTCAGGGATTCTAACATGACCTACAAATGACAGTCCATGGATTAGAATTATCTGTAGCTTTTTGTTTAGTGTCTGCCAGCGTACCTCATGGCATGATCAAATAGTACAAGGACCCCTCCCTCCAAAGGATATTCTTTTAGGGAATAGCATGCGAGGGGAGGGGTGCTCGTCCTTAAAGCAGAGGAGTCAGGGAGATCGGTCCTCATTGAGGCAGGAGCTAGCCCTTTGTCGCTGCCGGGATGCTCTGCTCTAAGAAACAAACCCTGAGTTTCCAGTTGGGAGCTCTGCTGTCAGTACCACCAAAGGATCTTCCTTTCCAGGACTCACTTTAGGCTCCTCCTCCTCCTCCTCCTCCTCCTCCTCACAAAATCCCCGTTGGGATGGCCCGTCCCCACATCAAGGCTGACCACCTAACTCCCCATCCTTGTGACTTATCCCCACTCATCGGTAACAACAATCACCTTCTTTCTTCAGTTAACATAATGTAAAATTTGGTTTGTTTTTTTTGTTGTTGTTTGTTTGTTTTTGTTTTTTGCTTTTTTTTCTTCTGAAGCTGAGGATCGAACCCAGGGCCTTGTGCTTGCTAGGCAAGTGCTCTACTCCTGAGCTAAATCCCCAACCCCCATAATGTAAAATTTCAACTGTTGCTGTTATTATATAAAATGAAATAAAATATCCTTAAAGAACAGTTAGGAGAAAGGCCCAACTCTGCGAGTTAGGTACTGAAACCACACATCCCAAAGCTCTAAAACCACACCATTGAACACTGACTCTATAAACCTCTTTGTAGGTGGAAGAACTGGTGGGTCCGGGGCATCCTCACCCTCACCATGATCTCCCTCTTTTTCCTGATCATCTATATGGGGTCCTTCATGCTGATGCTTCTGGTAAGTGATCGACGCCTTCCTTGTTTTCTCTGTATTTACATACCATTGAAGTAATTTGAGCATATAATAATAAAAAGGTAACCCGAGACTTGGAACAGCAATTTCAGTTCCTTTAAGCAACTTCTAGTTCATGAAATGATTCAGACTAATCTTTTACTGTTTGCAAAATAGTCCCTCAGTGTGCCCGTTCAGCAGAGAGCAAGTGTGCCTTAATACACAGACATCTGTGTGTCCAGTACCACGCAGAGGATTAGGTATGGCAGAAACGCACATACCACTTCCACGTATTTATATCCGACTAGCTCCCTGACTTGAAGGAACTTAGTGTAACAGCAGAAGCACTCAGTCAGTCAGAGGACTACACAGTGGTAAGTCTTGTGACAGGCCATGTTCTGAGCACAAGGGTGGAGCACCAGCATGTCATCCGGTCTAAAAGAGGACTAGCAAAGGGCTTACAGAGAGATGATGCCTAAGCTTGAAGATGACACAGAGAGAGCAAGGTGGAGTTCAAGGTGGATACGCCATGGTCAAGGCAGGGGCTGCTGAGAAGGTGTTACCGCCCTCACAGGATCCGGCTTGACCTGTGGATGGCCGCTAGGGATGAGACTGGAGAGCTGAGTAGACGCCCTTCTGAGAGACTTAGGTGTTGTGTACGGGAAGCCAAACAAGTCATGAGGGCAAGCAGACAAATTAAGCTCTTACTTCATTCATTTCCTAAATGCCTTCAAGGTGACTGGTGTGCACCAGGAATGACCGTAGCACCGGGGTATGTTAATGGTGGTGCTGCTGAGGAAAACATACCAAGCTCTGTTTTGATGGTGCTGGCTGTTTACACTGTAAAGAACTGATTAGCTGCTTCTAATGACCAACTGCAGTGCTTTAAATAAAGACAGTACTGTAAGAGCAGAAAAGGCATTGGCAGACTCTCTGCAAGCATTGCCCAACACTTGATCTTCCATCTGAAGGTTGAACAGGAGTCAAGGGGATGGTGAGAGGACTTGGGAGGGGAGGTCTTCCTCACAGAGTGTATACCTCAGCTGTGGGAGCCAGGAGAAATCCATTTGTTCAACAGATTGATCCAAGTGTTTCCAGGGATCCAAGCATGGCTTAGCAGTGAATAGTGACGGCCATTCTTGGGGGCGCACACAGTGTCCTTCATTATTACTATGTGAGGAGGAGCTGAGAAGATGACAAGCTCTCAGGATAAAACTGTTCACCACCACCACCCTTCCCCGGCCAGTCACTACTGCTCCCACCATGGCAGTGCCCTCCGGGGACACACTTGTGTACCAGGCGGCTGTGGCCACTGCTCCCACCGTGGCAGGTGCCCTCCGGGGACACACTTGTATACCAGGCGGCTGTGGCCACTGCTCCCACCGTGGCACGTGCCCTCCGGGGACACACTGTGTACCAGGCGGCTGTGGCCACTGCTTCCACCGTGGCACGTGCCCTCCGGGGACACACTTGTGTACCAGGCGGCTGTGGCCACTGCTCCCACCGTGGCAGGTGCCCTCCGGGGACACACTTGTGTACCAGGCGGCTGTGGCCACTGCTCCCACCGTGGCACGTGCCCTCCGGGGACACACTGGTGTACCAGGCGGCTGTGGCAGACTCTCCCTTTTCTACTCTGTTGCTTTCTTCAGCCCAGCTCAGCTCATTCAGCCTCTTCCATGTATTCACCCTGCCGGTCTCCTGCCTACAGCAGAGCATGAATGCATCTATCTACCCATCTCCCTGTCCTTTATTCCCGTGTCCTGCTGAGAATGGATGTGATTATCAGCAACCTGGTGTGGTTTTCCTTTTATTAAAAGTACATTTGAAAGTAAAATTAGTCACAATAAAAAAAATGTCTTCAGCTCAGGAAGTCAGGGGATGACGCTGCTCCCAAGAAGGGCCAGACTGCTTTTCCGTGATGAAGTTCAGAACTCTTAGAGATGGTCATCTCACTGTATTTCCCTCGCTGGCCTTGAACTTGCAGTCCTGCAGCCTCCACAGTGCTGGGATCCCAGGTGTGTGCACCATGCTCAGTTGGATCCTGATTTTTAAAGAGGATCATAACCTGCCTAAAGTATTTAGGGTGTTTTTTTTTAACCTTTTCTGCTCTAAAATGGAATGTGAAGCATTGTCTTCCTTAAATCACTGTGCTATTTTTAAACAATCAGGTTATGTTCTGTTTCTTTAATGAGAACATCTTTAATTTTGAACATACTTGGGTGCAAATAAGTTCTGATGTAATAAATCAGATTATCTTCTTAAAATAGGTTCCTAGAATAAAAATAGACATTTTTGTTTGTATAGCCCACAGTCCTGTGTGACCCCCAGCTGTCCTGCATAAATCCGTTCTTCCAGGCTTTCCTTTCCACTCTGTGTTCCCTCCTCATCCTTAGCCATTCTGTTATGGTTTAATGTCCCCTGAAAGGCTCCTAAGTTGAAGGTTTGGTTTCCACCCGGTGATCTAATCATCGAGAGAGAGTGATCACCAGGGGTCTGACCTAGCCAGGGATCCCGGCTGACGGACTTGTCCGCCGGAGCTGTGGAAACTTTGAAAGGAGGGCCGGCTGGAGGAGGTAGGCAGAGCAGCTGTTGGCACTGTATCCTGTCCTTGTCTCTTGTGTCTCATTCTGGGCCTGGCCTGCTGGAGTGAACGGCTCTGTTCCACCCCCCATCTTGATGTTTTACCTCACCACATATCCCCAAAAGTCTGAACTAAAACCTTGAAATAAATTCTTGCATGCTGTTTTTGTCAGGCGGCACATTCCCAGGTTCCGTCGTCACTGACTAGTTTCTCCACGTCCCCGTGACGCTCTGCTGGTTCGGTCATGTCACCTAGCCTGAACTACTGCCTGCTTTTGCCACCTTGACATTCATTAGTGCCCCGCCCCCACCCCATTGTCCCAAATATTCATGTCTTCTCATGTCATTCCTTTGCTACCGTCCACCACTGTGTATCCTCACAGCTCTGAACTACTTATTCATACCCTAACGGGCCTCAGTCATCCAAGACACACCCTAACGTGCCTCAGTCATCCGAGACATACCTTCAGTCATCTGAAACATACCCTAACGTGTCTCAGTTATCCGAGACATAGTCTAATGTGCCTCAATCATCTGAGACATACCCTAACATGCCTCAATCATCTGAGACATACCCTAATGTGCCTCAGTCATCCAGACATACCCTAATGTGCCTCAGTCATCCGAGACATACCCTAACATGCCTCAGTCATCCAGACATACCCTAACGGGCCTCAGTCATCCGAGACACACCCTAACATGCCTCAGTCATCCAGACATACCCTAATGTGCCTCAGTGATCCGAGACATACCCTAACATGCCTCAGTCATCCGGGACATACCCTCAGTCATCCAGACACACCCTAACGTGTCTCAGTCATCCGAGACACACCGACTGCCTATTTCTGTGCCTTGGTGCTGCCGCTGTCCATCTGTCCCCCACCACAGGTGTGTGTGGTTAGTTCCACATGCCATTAGAGTCGCATGCTTCTTCGCAGACTGTCTGGAAGCAAATGCCGGGAAGCATTTCCAGGAGTCCTCATGGCTAGTGAAGTGGGCTGCTAAAGAATTGGCTCTTGTTTTTAAGGCTCTTAAACACATTAATTGGACCAGTGGAGTTCTTTCAGTGTTTATTTCTACCAGTTTCAGTGGCATGATGTATCAATTTCTGTGTAATCTCCTAGTCCTTAATACTGTAAATATATTTTAAAGAGTTTTGACTCTAGTGTTTGGAATTCCTTATTTGGTTTTCCCGGACATTCTGTATCCTCCTTGCCAGCTGTAATGATAAGCACACAGATAACATGGCTGTTAAATAAAGCCCCTCTTTTCCTCCTCTCAGGAGACGGTGCAGTGCTGAGTGGGTGTGTTCATAGAGATTGCATCACGACACTGGATATTTTAAAAGCTCTGTGTTCTGTAAACAGTGTGGTTTGCCATTTTGTCTCCACACTGAACTTTGTCCCCATTCTGTGATTATTTATATGAAAATAACCTTTTATTTCATATTTACACAAAGATTATTTGAAGAATGACCTTTAAATCTTCTTTGTTTTTGTAATACACTAATGACTTGTGCTACCAGTACTTCTTGTACTTTGGGATAATAAATACTTCTTTATTATGTGGCAAAAGAGAACATTTACTTTTTTAAAGTATATGATTGGACATGTAATAAATATCTGATGGTAGAATAGCTTAAAAATATCCTGAAAGACAGACTTGAGAAGGCTAGTTTACAGAAACCTCTCTCTCTCTCTGTCTTTCCTCTTGTGTGCATGTTTGTGTGCATGCACACACGTGCAATTTTGTGTGTGCACTTTCCTGTGTGTGCATCCTGGAGGTGGAGGATTGCTGTTGAGTGTCGGTCTGTCTCTCTGCGCCTTCTGTTTTGAGACAGAGGCCTTTCCCTGAGGTGGAGCTTGATGTTCCGGTAGCCTTTGTCTGGCCCACGAGCCCTGGGATGCACCTGCTGTCTGCCCCGCCCCTCCCCCGGTGCTGGGCTTTGAACTTCATGCAAGTCAACTTAGGTCCTCATGCTTGAGCAGTGGGTCTCTCTACCCACTGACTCATTTCCCCAGACCCCAAGAAATGTTCAAAACTACAAACCTTCAAACATGAGTTTGGAAACCTTTTTCAGTGAAAGGCCAAATAGTAGTATTTTAGATTCTAAGTTGCAAATTGGTCTGTTATAATCTTTGATTTTTAAACTCTTTAAGCCTATAAAAGTCTTATTCTTGTACAAGATTGCACAGTCATAAGCCCTTGGCTGTGCTGTTGAGAGGAAAGAAAATAATTTGCTGTGTTCACCAAGACTCTCCCTTTTGGTTCAGAGGTTTTCATCGTGCCTTTTGAGTCTTGGAATTGGCCAGGCTTGAGTAAGATGTTGAAGCTGCACCTAGATCTGTGGGTTTGTCATTGGGAGGGGCCATTAGCAGAACAACTCATGAACACAAGGACGCCTTGCAAACGAAACTCCACCAAGGTTGTTGTCTGGGCCAAGTGTGCACGTGTGCCAGACTGATGGTGACTCTGCTCACACTGACCAGAACTGTCGCTGGCTGTAGGACAGTCTGCTCAGCTCTGAGAAGGAAGAGTGGAAGATGGTGTGATTATTCATCCTGGACATCATCTGTTTTTTTTTTTTTTTTTTTTTTAAAGGTAGAGTCTCATTATTTGGCTGTGGCTGTCCTGGACCTCACTTATGTAGAGACCAGGAGAGCCTTGAACTCACAGAGATCTGCTGTCCTGCCTCTTGTGTGCCAAGATTAAAGGGCCATGCCACCATCTTTCTAAGTGTGCTGGAACATGTGATTAAAGATACACATACACAAGCAGACTTGGCTAAGCCAGTGTTTTCCTATAGTAATCCAAGCGACAGAAATGACGTGTCGTACCTGTCATTGTAACACAGGAGGCTGAGAAAGCGAGCGGGGGAGTTAGAGGCCAGTCTGCCCTGCAGTGTGAGACCCCGTCTCAAAAGAGAGTATCCACCTTGAGAAATTGTGAATACATGGAAATAAATAATAAAAATAAATGGATAAGGCCCGCCAACTGCCCAGGAGACGCTGCCCCTGGCTCTCCTGGGAAGATCTCAGGCCTTCATCTGAATATTCCTTTGCTGCTCCATTAGGCACGGTTTCCCTTGGAAGAGTGGATGTTGCCTCTTTGCTATTGCCGTTTAGTAGGAGTTGGTAGATTAAGAATTGTTGCTTTAAAGTAACACAGCACAAACACAAACACTGGAACTCACGCTACCTCGTCTTATTTGCAGGTTCTGGGCATCCAAGTGAAATGCTTCCACGAGATCATCACCATTGGGTACAGAGTCTACCATTCCTATGACCTTCCGTGGTTTAGAACGCTGAGTTGGTGAGTGACTGTGAACTGCTCTGGTTATGCAAATCTGATTCATTTCTAAATGTTTAAACTGCAGAATGATTTTGGAGAAAGAGAAGCACGCTGAAACTGTGTTTGTACAGAAAATAACCTTCGCTCCTCCTCCAGCACAGCCTGCTGCAAGCTTGCCTTTCAGGCTTTGTAATGACGTCGAATTCATGATTAATATATTTGCCATTTTATTTTCTTCCTGGCCATAATTTTATGAAAAGCTTTCTTATTATTTTCCCAGTTGATGAGAGAACACAATATATTTGATATGTGCATATATGTATAAAGTTTGCCTTATGTATTTTTTTAAACATTTCAGGCACTCATTGCTGTCAAGACCTTGAGTAGGAAACATTGCGTAACAATAGATCCTAGTCGGGCTGTGTGGTCATACCTTTAAGGAAGTAACGCCGTAACACTTCCAGGAAGTCACTGTCTTCCTAAGATAGATGTATCTTACCTTTGGGGCTTAGAATAGTCTAAGTAGTTCCTAACCTGAGTGTGGTGGCTTGTGACTGTGACCCTGGTTCTGGGATCCAAACCACAGCAACTGGCTCAATTGCTGATTGTCTGAGGCAGGAGGACCGTGAGGTCAAGGCCAGCCTGAGAGGTCAAGGTCAGCCTGAGAGGTCAGGGCCAGCCTGAGAGGTCAAGGCCAGCCTGAGATAGGTAATAAGATCGTAGAGATGGGGAAGTGGAGGGGTTAGTACTGATATTGATGAGGGAATTTTATCCTAGCGCTTTTCTCCACTTCTCATAAAATATATGGGAAACGCACACACACATTAAATCAAAATAAGAAGAACCAATCGGGGTCCTCCTGGGCATTGAGAAGAACTGAGAAAGACATCAGAACTATGTGCAGGGCAATGGTGGCAGGGAGGAGATGCTCATCCACCTCTCCCTCCTTGCCCTCTTCACTTGCTTCATGAGGTGGGGTTGTGTCCTCGCTGTTAGTTATCAAACAGGAGACCACGGAGCAGCCAGGAGTTAATTTTCATTATAAACTTAACCCTGTGTATGTGTGTACAAGGCATGTGTGCATCTGTCTGTTCATTATAAACTTAACACTGTGTGTGTGTGTGCATCTGTCTGTCCATTATAAACTTAACACTGTGTGTGTGTGTGCATCTGTCTGTCCATTATAAACTTAACACTGTGTGTGTGTGTGTGTGTGTGTGTGTGTGTGTGTGTGTGTGTGTGTGTGCACTGTTCTATTTTGACATTGTCATCTCTGATACTGTATTTTGAGTTAAACACAGGAATTGTCTTTGGTGGATTGCTGGTTGCTATTGGCTGATGGGTTTGAAATTAAATTTAAAATGAGAAAACAGCATTTTGGTGGAGCATATTTTGGATTGATCACCTGAATTTGATTTTATCTTAGTATTGCCATCAAAATGCAGGCAGTGATTCTGTCACATTTGAGGGGAAAGCCTTCCGACGCATCAAGCTCATGGGTTTGAATTGCAGGTACTTCCTCCTGTGTGTGAACTACTTCTTCTATGGAGAGACGGTGGCGGATTACTTTGCTACGTTTGTTCAGCGGGAGGAGCAGCTGCAGTTCCTCATTCGCTACCACAGGTTCATATCCTTCGCCCTCTACCTGGCAGGTAACTTGAGGTCGCTCTGGAGGGACCTGCGGTTAATGTTTTCCATGTTTGCTTTTACTAAGGCTATCTAAGTGCATTTGTGTTCTTTTTTCTGTTACATTTTTTTTTTTTTTTTTTGTTTTTCGAGACAGGGTTTCTCTGTGTAGCTTTGCGCCTTTCCTGGAACTCACTTGGTAGCCCAGGCTGGCCTCGAACTCACGGAGATCCGCCTGCCTCTGCCTCCCGAGTGTTCTGTTACATTTTATTCCGGGCTCTCTTTAGATTATTTCTCATATATAAAGCTATTTCTTCCATTGTGGTCTTAAGTAGTATTTATTCCCTAGTGGTAATTAAAAAAAAATCATAATTATACCATTCCATGTTCCTGAAATTTTTCTTTTCAATTTATAATTTAAAAAAGCCTTTGTAACATAGAGTATTTGTTAATCAAATATAATTTACAGAGAAAATTTTACAAATATGTATTTATAATTGTCCCTCGGGAATAAGGTTTTTTCTAGAGCAGTGGTTCTCAACCTTCCTAATGCTGCGACCCTTTAATACAGTTCCTCATGTTGTGGTGACCCCCAACCATAAATTCACATCATTGCTAATCCTAACTGTCATTTTGTTACTGTTCTGAGTCCTAATGTAAACATTTTTGGAGACAGAGGGTTGACAAAGGGGTTGTGGCCCACAGATTGAGAACCACCGTTCTAGATGAATCAAGTGGTCTGCTGGACAGGGCATATTATGTGTGCAAGTTTGCTTCCAGGACGCCAGTGCCTTTTTTTATTGCTGTAGATTAAAAGTCAGCTGCCTAAGGAAGAGTTCTAGTTTTAAGTAAGGTCCCTCTGTCCTTAGCCTCTGACCCTGGGATGTCAGGACATGGAACACAGTGTGGAATGATGATGAGCACTTTTAGAGAATGAAAGGTTTTTCCTAAAGGATTCCCTCATTTTATATCTTCATCCGATCTGTTTTCTGATTTCTTCCCTTAATTTAAAAAGTTATATCACACACCTTTAGTCCCAGCACTCTGGCAGGCAGATATCCGAGTTCAAGGCCAGCCTGGTCTACAGAGTGAGTTCCAGGACAGCCAGGGCTACACAGGGAAAGCCTGTCTCCAAAAATCAAACGAGTGAGGTTATTAATGGAGGTTGGAGAGATGGTTCAGTGGTTCAGAGCACTTGGCTGCTCCTGCCGGGGACCCAGGTTCCCGTCTCAGCAAGCCCATGGTGGCTGGCTTACAGCTAGTTGTTCGGGGTACCTGCCTTCATGACTTTCCCAGGTCCCACCCCGCAGAAGCAGGGCCTGTGAAATGGTGCAGAGGAGAATGCATGTGTTCATGAGGTCCTGGAGTCTCTTCAGTCTGTGCCTGACTGCCGTGAGTGACCGGGGCTCTGTGCCTGCTGCTAGTCCTCTTACTTGATGCCTGTCCCCACTGACCTTCTGTGTGGGTTTTGGAAAACACCTTTGGTCAGCCTGCTGTCTCATCCTGCAGAAGTTACCCGACTCCAGCTTTTGAGTCTCGCAGAGGATTGCCTTCCATTCTCTTTGTTCTGGCCGGTCTCCATCTTCGTGTCTGTCAGCGGCATTTCAGCGAGCTGCCAGGGCTGAGTAGAAATGAGTGGACATGCTTTACCCGCTTTTCATTCTTCCATGTTTTCACGTGTCCATCAGGTTCTCAGTCCTGGGGGCTGGCCGGGATAGGCAGCCTTTCTAACCTAGCCGCCCCTAAAGTCAATGGAGTCTGAGGAGTGTGGGAGAGCTGTGCCTGTGCCGCTGCTGACCGAGACCTGCTCTGCACCTCTCCATGGGCTGCGGAGGAATGAGAAGCATGCCAAGATTCTAAGGCAGTCTTGTTAAAGATAGGATGTTTTAAAATATATATACTTTATGTGCCATAGTAAACATTCAGAAAACAAAGGAGTATTCCGTGAGATCATCTTGATGCGTTAGAGCCTTACTTACGGTCTCCAGGGGCTTCTGAGGTTATGCTAGAATAAATTCTAGATATTTCCAGAGCATTCAAGCTTGTACACCCCTGTCTTCCCTCACCTATTGTCTTAGACAGATGAGAGGCCATTATTCTGTGGCCCATCATTTCCAGTTAACGTAGCTTCGGGTGGTTGTAATAGTAATATATCTAAATCAATCCCAGCGTCTCCTGATCTGTAGTTGTACCGGATTGCAGCTTGCAGTCCGGACGGGTGTGATGTCCGCATGTATGAGGCAGACGTTTCCTCCCCCTCCCCTCACTGTTGCTGGCTGTAGCTCGTGCTTGAGAATGGCCTCTCTGTTGGGCAGAGACAGACAGTGGGCTGATTTTCTTGTTGTTTCTTTTATACATCCTACATATCATCTCCCAATTAACTCCCGTTCAGTGACTGTTGTATACATTAAAGATTTAGAATCTCATAACGTAACTGTTTGTCCTTTTTCCCACTGCTGTACTGATTTCTGCCATAGACATATTTTACCCCAAGGTAATAGGCTCAGTGATCACAGAAGCTCATTTGAAAGTCACCATTTATTTTGTAAACAAACATTCCCGTGCTTCCCAATGCTAGGGCCTGAGTGTGGCGGTACTGACAGCATGGGGGGACATAGCAGATGACCTCATCCCGTGTGTAAAGCCTGTGACTCTCAGTCCACCAGCTCACTGTGGAAGCATGACCGAACAGGACTAACAGGAGCAGGAAGAAGAGGCCTTGCTCTGAGGAGGGCTGGGCCACCACGGAAACCTCGGGAAAGAGGTGTCTGGTGCCGTGAAAAGTGAGGATAGGTGGGCCTCTGGCATTCGTTCTGGGACCCGGGGACAGAGCTGAGATGGTGGCATGTCCAAGCTTGAGTCCCGAGAAGCCGTTTGTGTCCCAGGAGGGGTTTGGACTTGTCCCAGGGAAGCCACGTGGGGTTTCCACGCCAAGAGAAGATAAAAGCAAATCTGTGGCCAAGTGAGAAATGGGTTGGGAGCAGTGAGCAGGGGAGCAGTGAGGAGGCAGAACCTGAGCCCTGCAGACTTATGCTCAGCACCAAGGGATATAAACTGCCACAGTGGACAGTTAGCTGGTCCTTGGAACCCAGTCACTATTTTATGACAATCTATGAAAAAATTGCTCTGTGTCCCTGGTTATTGGCTTAAAATGTACCTTTTTAGTTGAGATATTTCTGTATCCATATGTAGTTGTAAGAATTAGCTGGGCAGTGGTGGCGCACGCCTTTAATCCCAACCTTTGGGAGGCAGAGGCACGCAGATCTCTGAGTTCGAGGCCAGCCTGGTCTACAGAGCGAGATCCAGGACAGGCACCAAAAGTACACAGAGAAACCCTGTCTCAAAAAACAAAAGAAAACAACAACAAAGAATTAACATTTCCCTTTTGATTTTGCCCAATTTCCACCAATGTAGCTTTCTGGAAAGCCCTCACATCTGCATAGGAGGTAGATACTGTCTGTTACAGTTCTACAAAACCCACACACACAGCAGCTTGGAGTGAGCTGGGAGCTATTAGGTCCAACTGTGTGGCTCTCATTTATTCAATTCCCAGAGCGCTCTGCTGAGGCTGGCAGTAAGTTTCCCAATACCTTTGTGTTTGCTGAACTGTTAGAAGGCTGAGGATGTGTGGATTCACACACCATGCCTTTGAGCGCTGTTGCCTTGGCCTCTCTGACTTGCTTGCTGTCTTGATGTGAGTCTTTAAACTGTTAGGCAGTATTGTGGGTCTAACTGATGGAGCTGGACTTTGAAATGGTATAAGGAAATAGGAGGCATGCTGTGTTCTTTTATCGGTATTGTTCACGTGATAGTGTGAAAGGGCGCTGTGGAACGCTGGTTTTATTGCGGTGACCAAAGGGCTTTGGAGAGTGTATGTCTTAGCTGACATTAAAAGTAAAGACAACCTAAGCTGTTCCATGGACATTAAAGTTTATTGAAATAAAATGTAGATATCTCTGTCCCCCTCATCAGAGCCCATGACCTTCAATGACTTGCTTCCTGTCATATGAGGTGACTCACTGAGTAGTATCTGACTTAGAAAAGCTTGTCACCAAATGAATTTGACTAATAAGAAAGAAGTCAGCAAGACTGAAAATCATACAGGTTTCTCCAGAGACTAAAGAGCGTCTCCCGGGCGGCTTGGTGACTCGGGTTTGGGCTGTGTAGGACTGAGAGCAAGTGTGTGGTTACAGGTTGTGTAATGGTGGGTTGATGCGTTCGGGGTGGTTGGCCCCAAAACATAGCAACTGCAGTCACGTGGGTGTTGTTTTAGCAAATGACCTTTCTGCTTACATTCATATGTGCTTGTTTTGCTTCCTTTAAAATTCTTAAGCTATCTCATCAGTGTCCTTTGGCAGCTTTGCCTTTAAAATTCAGTTAATGTGACTCTTTGTGAATCAGTTTTTGAATTTCCAATTCATTTAACCTCTGTGTGAACAGCCCAGCTGTAGTCTGGGTGTGACGACCACACAATGCAGTGTGTGTGAACAGCCCAGCTGTATTCTGGGTGTGACTAAACCACACAATGCCGTGTGTGTGAACAGCCCAGCTGTAAGTCTGAGTGTGACTAGACCACACAGTGCAGTGTGTGTGAACAGCCCAGCTGTAGTCTGGGTGTGACTAGACAACACAGTGCAGTGTATGTGAACAGCCCAGCTGTAGTCTGGGTGTGACTAAACCACACAATGCCGTGTGTGTGAACAGCCCAGCTGTAAGTCTGAGTGTGACTAGACCACACAGTGCAGTGTGTGTGAACAGCCCAGCTGTAGTCTGGGTGTGACTAAACCACACAGTGCTGTGTGTGTGAACAGCCCAGCTGTATTCTGGGTGTGACTAGACCACACAATGCAGTGTGTGTGAACAGCCCAGCTGTAGTCTAGGTGTGACTAGACCACACAGTACAGTGTGTGTGAACAGCCCAGCTGTAGTCTGGGTGTGATTAGACCACACAGTACAGTGTGTGTGAACAGCCCAGCTGTAGTCTGGGTGTGACTAGACCACACAATGCAGTGTGCCTATGAACTTATTTAAGATGATGCTACAAGTTTGCATTTTGGCAAGTAGTGCAGCCAAGTAAAGAGTGAGGAGGAGTGAGTCCGTTAGCGCCTTGGTCATACCTGGCCCCCTCCTCATGGCTGTTGCAGAATTGATGACGCCACATGTTTACTGAGTGCTTACTCACTAATATTAAAGTTTTAGTTTTCTGTTTTCTATCTCTTTAACTGGACAGCAAACTCTGTAATTCTCACGCCCTTTCTCACTTCTTTTTGTATCTTGCATCTGGAATTTCATAAATGCTTGATAAGTTGTTAAGTTGTTAACTCATTTTCTGAAAGCGCTGTATTGTGTCTCTTGGGCTTTTCCAGTATCTGTTTTTCCTTCACTGTTCACAACCTGCTCGACCATCTCATTTGCTTTTGTTCTTTGCTGTAGACCCTTCTCTTTGTCTGTTGGAAACCGGCCCTTGCTGCCACCTGGGGAGTGCTTGGGATGGGAAGCAGGATGCTCATATCTGCGTCAGCACCTCCAGCTCAGCCGGCACAGCTCCACACAACTGTACCGAGAGCTGTTCCTCACGGCTGAGTGTGTTAGGGACCTGCTCCAGTTTGTCTTCGGTTGCTGCGTTAAAACACTGAGCAAAAGCAACCTGCGGAAGCAAGAGTTTCTTTGGTTTGTATTTCATGCGCGGGCTCCATCTTTGAGGGAAGCCAGAGCTGGAGCCTGGAGGCACGGGGTGAAGCGAGACCACGGAGGGCGTGGCTTGCTGGCTTGCTTCATTGCTTGCTCAGCTGCTCTCTTATGCACTCCAGGGCCACTTGCCCAGGGGTGTCACTCATACGGTCAGTCATTCATCACGAAAACACCCACAGACATGTCCACAAAGCCAGTCTGATGGAGGCAGTTCCTCAGCTGAGTGCGCCTCCTTCTAGGTGACTCCAGTTTGTGCCAAGTTGACGAAAACTGCCCAGCACAGCAGCCTTTCTAGTGAGTGCTGTTATTGGTGGTGATGTAATAAAGCCTATGATTTTTATTGATAACATAGCTGTGTAAATATTTTTTAGTGAAGGAAAAGGTATGACTGGATCCAAATGTATAAATTATCCTTAGAGTTATTAAGATATAATATATACACACTTTTATGTTTTAATCATAAAATATTACATAGCCATGTGTTGCGAATGATAATGATTCTTATATTATATATTTTTAAAAAGAATGCTTTTCTTTAAAAATATTTAGCTTTAGATAAACTTGATGTCTTAGTCGTTGTTCCATTGCTGTGAAGAGACACCGCCACCCAGGCAACACTTATAGAAGAAAACATTTAATTGGTGGCTTGCTTACTGTTTCAGAGGCTTAGTGCGTTGTCATCATGGCGGGAAGCATGGTGGCATGCAGGTGCTGGAGCAGTTGCTGGGAACTACATCCTGGTCCACAGGCTGAGGAGCCCATCCTCTGTGACACACTTCCTCCAACAAGGCTGCACCTCCTAGTCCTTCTAATCCTTTCCAACAGTTCCACTCCCTGGTGGCTAAGCATTCAAATATATGAGCCTATGGAGGCCATACTTATCAAACCCTCACACTTTACACCTCCTCCCCTGAAGTCAGAGAAGTGTGTGGTCTTGATGTGTTTAGTTCTTGAGTATCTGTATCCTGTGGGTGAGACTGGACCAGTCAAAATGGATGATCAGGATTGTTTGGGTGAAATGTCCATTGGGAGAGTGCCGAATGATTCTGCTGATCCTTTTGTTTGATGCATCTCAGCTAATGATATCAAGAAGTTCCGATGCTGTGCCGGGGACTGAGGGATGTGCTTGTGCAGAGAGGGGAGTCCGGCAGTTCCCAGCTCTGCCTGGCCCCCATTAGCCTTTGAATCCAGGCCGGTGGACATGCACAGCGCACAGAGGTCCCGTTCTGACCGCACTGCAAGCTAGATCCACCTGCTCTGGGAGGCGTTTCAGCTTTATTTCTGTTGTGTGATGAAATTCCCTGACAAAAAACAACTTTGTTTTAGCTCTCAGTTCTTGGTCAGTGCCCTATTTCGGGGAAGTTAAGACAGGAACTTGAAGCAGCTAGTCACCCCCACAGCAGGGGCAGAGGGAAAATGCCTGCCTGTCTGTGCTCAGCGCCCTCTCTACAAATACACAGTCCAGGAGCCAATTAACATAAAAGAGTCGCCCACGGGCCACCTGAGCTAGAGTTTCTAGATCCTC
Source organism: Peromyscus maniculatus bairdii (assembly GCF_049852395.1). Classification (NCBI taxonomy): domain Eukaryota; kingdom Metazoa; phylum Chordata; class Mammalia; order Rodentia; family Cricetidae; genus Peromyscus; species Peromyscus maniculatus. The sequence goes on from NC_134861.1 coordinate 94,430,740, forward strand.
CTCTCAAGTGATTGTAGATTGTGTCAAATCACCAATTAAAAATAGCCACCGTAGTTTATGGCCTTTGGATAGAGCATTGTTACCAAAGAGGCATGAATTCATTTAAACTGCACCCCCCCCACACACACCCCTCACACATACACATGCCACACACACATATACACCGCCCATGCCCACATATACACACCCCACACACATACACACACACTTGCCACACACTCCACACACACTCACCACACAGATGTACCCCCCCCACACACACACACACACTCACCACACACACACACACACACACACACACCACATACTCACCACAAACTTCACACACATACACACACACTTGCCACACACTCCACACACACTCACCACACAATCCCCACACACTCCACACACAGATGTACCCCCCCACACACACACACTCACCACACACACACATACACACCCCACACACTCACCACATACTCCACACACACACCCCACACACATACACACTTGCCACACACACACATGACACTACACACACATACATATCCCCCACACACCCCCCCCCACATACACATACCACACACACACACCACACACACACTCTCCATTTCCTTTGGCTTTGTCACAGGTCCTTGGTGTTGTTTGCCCCCCTCCCTCTGTTTCCTTCCCTTCTCCCTCCCCAGGTGAGTCCCCCCCCCAGCCCATTTCCCCCATTTCCCCTCCATGGCACCTGTATCCCTCTAGTCCTCTCTAGAGCTCCCCCTTACTTCCTGGTTTCCATGGTTACTGCAGATAATATACTCACACCTGAAGACGGGAGCTAGGATCTGTAGATAAGAGACTATGTAGCCTCTGTCTTCCTGGGCGTGTAAATGCCATGGAGTGGCTAGCCGGGTCATGTGGTAGATCTGATTTTAGCTTTTTGAGAATTGTCCACATTGATTTCCACAGTGGCTGCACCAACTTGTAGTTCTACCAAGGAAGTGTGGCTCTCCTTTCCTGTATCCTCACTAGCATCTCTTGCTAGCTCTTTTCTTTCCTTCCTTCCTTCCTTCCTTCCTTCCTTCCTTCCTTCCTTCCTTCCTTCCTTCCTTCCTTCCTTCCTTCCTTCCTTCCTTCCTTCCTCCCTCCCTCCCTCCCTCCCTCCCTTTTCTCTCTCTCTCTCTCTCTCTCTCTCTCTCTCTCTCTCTCTCTCTCTCTCTCTCTCTCTCTCTCTCTTTGTTTTCTTTTGTTTTTCAAGACAAAGTTTTTCCATGTAACAGCCCTGGCTGTCCTGGAACTCTGTAGACCAGGCTGGCCTTGAACTCACAGAGATCCACCTGCCTCTGCCTCCCAAGTGCTGGGATTAAAGGCATGCACCACCACCGCCTGGCTCTGTTTTCTTGATCTTAGCCATTCTACTGGGGTAAGATGAAATCTCAAAATGTTTTGATTTGCATTTTCCTCATTGCTAAGGATCTTGAACACATTTTGAGATATTTCTTAGTCATTTTTATTTCTTTTGGGAACTCTCTGTTCAGATCCCTGGCTGGGTTTTTAATTGGGTCATTTATTTTCTTGACTGTTTTGTGAGTTTTTGTATATTCTTGGTTTTAACCCTTTATTGGGTGAGCAGTTGTCACAGATTGTCTGCTCCGTGGCTTTCTCTGGACTTGACTGATTCTTTCCTTTGCTGTATGGAATTTTTAGTTTTGTGAGGTCCCATTTGTCCATTCTTGGCCTTAGCACCTAGGCAAACAGAGCCCCCTTCAGAGAGTACTCTGCTTCACCCACATCCTGTGGGGTACTGGCTGTGTTTCCTTAGAGTGGTTCCAGCATTTCAGGTTCCACATTTAGGTCTTTGATGCCTTTGGAGTTGATTTTGTACAGTGTGATAGAAAGGCTCCCATTTTGTCTACATGTGGACATCCACGAATTTGAGGAGTTGGGGGTCGTAAGAGAAATTAGAGAGAGGGAAAGTGATAACTCCAGCATTCACACACGAAATTCTCAATAAGGAAATAAAGGAAGCAGAATCTGGTCATCCCAGAAGGAAAGCTTAAAAGCAGTAACTGTGAAGCGAGACTTTTCCACGCTTGGCAGCCGCCGCAGCGCGGACGGACTCCGTGTTCTTAGTTCTTTTCCTCTAGTGCTCATTCCCTATCTGCTCCCCCCCCCCCACACACACACAATGTTGTTAGAGCTCTTGGGTGTTTCCCATGGCCCTGCAGTCCAGGAAGCCCGGTTACTCTGTACTGACAAACGGGAGGTAGGAACTGTGGTCACTTTCCCACTGTCTTTACTTTGCCATAATCCTTCATGTTGGATATTTAAAAGTCAGTTGTCAAATTCAGAGTCAGCTGCTCTTTGGGTCTCTGCCTTGAGGAGAGATGCATCCTTGGTTATAATGCCTGGTAAACTGAGTCCAGCGATGCAAAATCCAGTGTTCATCTCGTGTGGTGTCGGTCAGTTGACACACAGATTCAGTGTCTGCGTCAGATTCTCTCTAAACACACTGCAGAGTGTGGCGGCTTATCTAAATTAGACTCGGTTTCTGCATTCATTTTCAGTATCCACCTCTGCTAGAAACATGTCTTTATAAGTTTCCTGGTGTTCTGAGAAAGCGCCTTGTTGTGTTAGCACATGGTTAGGGAGGTTTACTGAACGGGCAGCCGCAGCACATCTTCCTCGTAATAAATGTATGATGCAGCTCAAACACTGGGAATAAGAAATGACTTAGGAGCATTATATTTTACCACATTCATACGACTGGTCTGAGAAATTCAAGTTACTCTTTGTACTTCAAGTTACTTGAGTTTCCATGGAACTGGGCCTTGAGGGCCAGGGGCATCTAAACATTTCTTTTAATTCTGTAATCCTCAGTGAAGAAACAAACCCTTTTTCTTCATTTGTGAAGAGGAGATGATGAAGGCCAGCTACTCAAGATATTGGAGGGATCGAATGAATACATGGAAAAGCTTAGATGGGAATTAGGAACATAACGTGTTTAATAGACATGCGCTGCCATAATAGTCATTCATGTTTTGCCGTATAGGCATTGAACACAATCTGTACACACTCTCAAGTCAATCGACATTTCATGTGGTGGGATTTGCTGTGCTGAAGATCCAATGTAGGGCCCCCAAACACTCTAGGCAAACAGTGGACCACTGACCTACCAGCTTGCTCTTGATAGCCTGATAATTTAAGACGTTTTTCCAGCTTCCATATTAGCAAGGGACTAATTCATTTAGTTAATGTAGGAGATAGTGATTGAATTTTTTCCCATGGAGTGTACCTGGCACTTGAGAGATTTCAAAATCGTTCCTCCAGGAAGCTACTTAAAATGCTTATTGTTAAGTAGGAGAGGTAGCGTTGAGTGACGGCTAAAGTGTGCTTGGACGTGATACAGGAAACTGGTGTTCTGGGGGGCGTGGTGTTCAGGGAATCGTGTACTCCATGTAGAATCACACAGCATGTCTCTTGTTTTTGAACAGGTTTCTGCATGTTTGTGCTGAGCTTGGTGAAGAAACACTACCGCCTGCAGTTTTACATGGTGTGTATCACAGCTTCCCATGGCCGCGCTCATCCTTGGTCCTGGACCCAAAGAGACAACAGTCCCATTAGCTAGTTAAGGTCTTGCCTGAGCCCGGAGAATTTTTCAATTTTTTTTTTTTTTTTTTTGGTTCATTCGATTACAAAATATTGAAGTTGAAAAGGTTTTGAGATTTAAGACATACAGCAGTCCCTAAAGTGATCCTGAAACATTTTTAAGTATTTTCAAAGAAAAAAATGTGATCTGTTTGAATCCCTTAATTGTGGGAATTCATCCCTGGGATAGTTGCTGAAGCCTGGCAAGTATGTGCCGTGTGGTTTTGTTGAAGTTGACCTTGGGCACCGTCTGTTGGCATCAGCCTAGTGCAGAGCGTGTGCTTTCGTGGTCGTTAGGGTCATCACAGGTCTCCCTTGCACTGAGATACCTTGTTCAGTGGAGAGAAGTAGTCTGTGTTTCCTGAGATCCATGACTTGACACAGTGAACTTCTCATCTTCCTAAAGCGGAGCGAGTACTGAGAGGTTACAAACTCATGGGTCAGCAAGGCTTAGTCAGGTTGGATCATACTTCCCACGTGGGCTTTTCCTTAAGAAAACACTCTACAAATTATTATTGCTAAGAAATTTGTAGTATTTCCCACCTACATTTCTAATTTCAGGTGGTCCTAGAGTAAAATCTTAATGAAATCTAAAATCTTCAAGACAGATTGAAATCTAAAATCTTCAAGACAGATCGGAAATAGTCCAATCTCCCATCAGGAACTTGGTTCTAGAATCTTTATGAATAGCAAACTTTATGCACGCTCGAGACCTTCTGTTTCCCTGTGGCCCACTTGTGTCCTCCTCTGCTCTTGAAATCATTCTAGTTAATTACAAGACTTAACATCATCAAATCCTATGGAAATCGTTATTGCTTAGGGAACAGTGGCAAGAAAAAATAAGTGTGCATTTTGATCCATGTATGCATGGCTCCTGAATATGGGTGTAGGACTTACTGGATGTAGAGTGAAATCTATAATATAATAGGGCCAGTTGCCTATTGAAAAATTGTATTTTAAAGCAACTAGTACAAAGTACTTGGTTCCTTTAAATGTGTACCAGTGGAGCAGAAGAAAACAACCAACATAAAATACCGTGCTGAAATGAAAAATAGTGTTTAAGAGTAAATAAGAATCTGAATTATTTGAAAAGTCACTTCATAATTGCTGATCAAGTCTGTCAGGTGAGTACATAGAATGGCTGCCTTGGGCTCACATTCTGCCCACAGTAATTGTGCTGACAGTCACTAAAACAGCCATCTCTCAGGCTGAGGGGAGGCGAGGGATGGTGTGGGGATGGTGATGAGGCAAACAGCACAGGACTTGCAAATTTTGAAATTGCATAATGTCATTGAACAGACCCAGAAAGATCAACTTTCAGCACGAAAAGGCAGTTGAATCCTGAGAGTTTTAAGCACTTAGAGTTAGGATAACTCTTTCCAGGGGGAGGTTGTCAGGATACTGAGGAAAGAAAGGAGCTTCGGCATGCCCACTACGAAGCATTCAGAGACTGCCACTGTTCTCCACACACCACAGCAACACTGCCAGCTCCTCAGCAATTTAAATGGAGTCATCCAGGATCATGCTTTATTCCTCCGTGTTTCTAAAAACGCAATAGTGTGTCTCACTGGTAGTAGCATTCCCTTTATGTATAAATGACAATTATTTTGCTAAACGTTTTCGTTATTTCAGGCTTTAGCAGACAGTGTAATTTACTAACCACACTTGTTTTGTTTATATGACTTTATCTTACAAATTCTCATCAGAAGTCATGGCAGAAAATTTGTGTTTCAAAATTGCTCTTGCTAATTGGCTGTCTAATGAGCTGTGTTCGCTAATTTTTGTGTTGTTGGGCTATTAACAGTTCGCATGGACCCATGTCACTTTACTGATAACCGTTACTCAGTCACATCTTGTCATCCAAAATCTGTTTGAAGGCATGATATGGTAAGGGATTACGTTGTTATGCTGCGTTCTGTTTTTCTGTCTTGCCCTTTAACCCCCAACACCGGCAGGAGCTTTGCGGTTTCCGCTACAACCCGGGAACCACTTGCTGTATCCCATTAAAATTACCGAGTTTTAATTACTGTCTGACAACTGATCACAAAATGCTTTATTAATGATGGGAAACCTTTCTTTTAGTTCCAAATAAAAGGCAGAAAGTCTTCCTCAAGACCCACTTCCATTTTTCGATGCTGATAAGCCCCAGCATTACTTTTTAAGAAACAAAGATTAGATGTTATTTATGTGGAGTTTGAAGGCATGTGGCTTTCAATAAGTGGGTTGGATAAATGCCTTTTCTCCGGGCGACAGTTGGGTGGGTCCTGCTTCACATCTGGAAACGAGCAAGCTTCTAGACTGTGTATGTGCAGAGCTGTGTGCTCCACGGCACGGCAGACAGCATTTTTATTAATTAAAAGTTATCCAAATTAATAGTTAGAGATGATCTGGAGTGGAGAAAGGCTTGGTGAAGTTCTCTATACATGTGCATAGATGATGAAAACGAGGCTTCTTCCCTCACATCTGTCGTGAAGTCGGCAAGTAGAATCTTCTCCAGCTAACTGGAGTTTGGCCAGCCTAAGTTTTACCCTCCCGACAGCCTACCAGAATGTGCATGTGTTTGTGTAAACAATCTAGTTTAGGGATGGATGCCTTGTAAAACCTTTAAATTGAGGGGAAAATGTTGCTTATATAAATAGGTTCTGCAAACTTATCAGAGTTTGGCACAGTCATAGGCTAAGATAGACCTGAAATTAATAATTTTCCTGAAAGAGAATTTGCATTAAGAGCTTCGTGTATAAGCTTGTCACTTTAGTCTCTGGCTGCACAAGTGACTTGTCTTGCATCTCACAAGGCTGCTCTTCTTAAAAGAAATGATGATTTCTTGAAAGTAGTTCCTTATATAATGACATTTTAAATGTTTGTAACTATAGCAATTGGTTCTTTAATAGTTTCCTTAGCAGCGTTCTCCAAGTGTCTTAGTGTAGTGGTAGGCTTTGTTCCATCTCCTGGCTAACTGAGCAGGCTTGTGTGATATTTTCTGCCTCTCCTGGGCCTTGCCATGGGCTGTGCTTTGCGCTGTCCACTGTGTGATCTAAAGGGTCGTCGTGTGGGTTCATTCTGAGCCGTAAATTGTTTAATCACACACTTTTCTCTGCTAATGTTTTAAAGGTTCCTTGTTCCAATATCAAGTGTCATCTGCAATGACATCACTGCTTACCTCTTCGGATTTTTTTTTGGAAGAACTCCTTTAATTAAGGTAATGGGAAATGTTAGAAGGAAGCCCTTCCCATAGACTTCAAGCCAGGCCACAGAACATTGCAAGTGTCTGCTCCTCTTGCACACTTTTGACTTCTAGGCCACCACCTTGATGTTCCCACATGCAGCAGCTTGCCACAGTGCAGGGCTGTGAGCTACTGTCTTAGGAGTTCGCTCTGAGTTTCCGTCAGGTGTTCAGCTGGGTCCTCCATGGGGCCGGACTCCATTTTCTTTCCCTTGTGAGAACTCATCTTCCTGCTGGTTTCCCCTCCCCAACAGTTGCTCAGTTAGTTCTGTAACCCGTTCCCAGCATTCCCACAGCTCGCTAACCCGTCCTTCCCCAAACTTCCTAAAAGAGCAAGGTGCACGGTCTTTCTGTACTGTCATCCGAAGACTCCCAGGTTCATTATAAATAAGAGACCGGGGTCCCACAGCCATCGGTGGGAAGTCGGGACAAGGGAGGAAGGCACGTGTGAAGAGCCCTGTTGTTTGCCTTAGATTTGCTTCTGTGTATGGATGGTGGAGGCAAGGACGGGGATTAAATTAGTCAGATCTCAGTTTGGGCAAGAAAGAATCCATTTCTTCATGAAAAACCCAACCTTTTCCTTTTTCCCTTTTCTTAGGACTGGTTTTATTTTTTTAAAGAGCTTTTTATGTTGGGACTTGATGTAGGAGTCAGTTTCCACACTGAGCAGAGTGTTTAATAGGAAGGAGTCTCACAAATATGTTCCTTGGCTGGGATGAAAGCAATTATATGGAGGAACTGGTGGAGTATGGATTAGCCTTGTGCTGTTGAGAGCGGTGTGAGGAAGGGTAGTGCTCCTGGGGAGTGTGTGGGTGGCCCGCCCCTCAGGGTGCCGCCATCAACTCTCCACTTGTGGGTGGTCACACAGCACCAGGCCCAGCTGCAGGGCTGCTGACGTGCACGGTGCGGATCTCTGAAATGTCTCAAGCTGCTGCAGCAGAGAACAAGACAGTGTGTTCACGGTGCTTGCATGGGCTGAACTCTAAACCAGCGTGCCTTGAGAGACTTAAGGCCCACACAGGAATCCTAGGGACTGGTTTTGAATACCTTTCAAGTGATTTCACCAAAGATTATTTGTATGATACGCCCAGGAGGTTGGGCAATTAACTTGTGATCTGGTATGAGTCAGCTTGAAGCTCTCTTAAGTAGTCAGCAGACACTTTGAATTTGAGTCCACTCGATGGCACTAATACAGACACGGGATTATCCCAGGAAAAGGTGCATTCGTTCCTTCTTTGTGGTAAAGATGTCACCAGATTTGTTAAGAAACCATTGCTGCCAACTAGTTTAACTTTGAGGTTTCTCAACTTCAAGATAAGTCTGCAAGGAGCTCAGGTAGCTGGGGCTGTGACCCATTCTTCCCCCCTGAGAGTTAGTGCTGTCCCTACCAGCCCACTGGTCATGTACATTCTAATGCTTACCTTCCGTGGCAGCTTTGGTGCAGTTAGGACCAGAGTTTTCTCTCCTATCCCTTTACACTACCAAGTTCCAGACTGACTTCCAGATTTCCCCCCCTGAATGTCTCGTTGACTGGGAAATAATAGCCAGACTGTGAAACATACCCAGTGTCTATTCTCAGCAGCACAATATGTTCCTTTCTGTCTAAAGGTAGACATAGATTACGGGGGTGGGTGCGTAATTTAAGGCTGTTGAATATTTCATTTCAGAAAGAAATCTCCTATGTCTTGTAAATCAGGACTGAGCTGAACAGGCTAGTACAAATTTGTAATCTCAGACTTGAGAGGCTGAGGCAGGAGGGTTGCGAAATCTAGACCAGAATGGGTTCCACAGTGGGGCCTATCTCCCTAGTCTCCTTGACAGCGAAGAGACAGCCTGGAGTGTTGAGTGTCCGTCCGTCTGTCCGTCCGTGCCTTGTTGTGTTCCTTCTCTTCTCTGGTCAGTAGCAGGTCAGCACTGGCGATGTCTGTGTAGGATGACTAATAATCTCATTCCAAGAGAAGCATGCCAGTCGTGAGAAAATTATTTCAATATTGAATTTATAGCCCTTTGAAAGGAAAAAAAAGGGAACGAACTTGAGGCTGCTGAGCAGAGATGAATAGATGCTGACAGTCTATCACGGGTGTTTGAGGGGCTGGCTGCATTGGGTGCTGCTCGAGACACTTGCTCAGGTCAGTCATGACCATGCCATGAACAACCGGAGTTTCAGCCCGTTCTAGTGAGAGGAAAGGAAAGAGATGTGCAGGGTATTGGGGGAACTCACTGGGGCTCTTCCGCTCCCTGGCTTTGTACATTTACCAACCCTCCATCTTACCCTCTTTAGCTATCTCCCAAGAAGACCTGGGAAGGATTCATTGGCGGTTTCTTCTCCACAGTCATATTTGGATTCATTGTGAGTTTTACTGGGATTTTACTTTTATTTATACTCTGAAAACTCATGTTAGGTTTTAGCTTTTTCTAAAATGCCAGTCATATTGTTATTGAAACTTACTACATAGGCACCCATAGTCAGTCATTCTCTGTGTTTTGATTAGTGTTGATTCTGTGATGGTCTCCATCTGCTGCAGAAAGAACTTTGTTTGATAAGAAGTGAGAGCCACACTTACCTGTAGATATAAGACAGGCTGCCCGTCCCCACCAGGACATCTACAGTTTCACCTCTATACCTGAGACTCTTAGAACATCGCCGAAGAAGGAGAGAGCCAGGATGTCTGCTGCAGGATAGTGTCTTCCATATTTGCCAGGGAGCTGCACCCATGAAATCTTAGCAATGATCATCTAAACAAGAACTGCACAATGACAGCACACACAAGAGAAACCTCACAAGGCCTCACTTAGATGAGGAGGGCAGGCCATTGATGGCTGCCAAAAGAGGGAGCATCAGTCTTCTCGAGAGACGAGACCCTTACAGGTCATCTGATCCCAAGTGATCAGCCCTAAACATGTATACATATGAGCAGGTTGCATTTGTGTGTGTGTGTGTGTGTGTGTAGGTGAGCATGTAAAACAGTGTAATTGAAGAAGATGAGTTATGAATTTGAGACATGATGGGGGGGGGGACACAGGAGGAGTTGGAGAAGGGAGCAGGAGGCCTGGAAGTGATGTACTCGTGTGTGAAATACTTCAAACCAGCAAACAAAAACCCCAGCCTACTAAGCATAACCAACTTTGAACACCAGTACCTGTCACTCTGGCTACAGAGCAGGTCACGTGGAAGCTTAAAACTCTGTGTCCCAGAGGGATCCAGACTGCTGGACTTGGTCAGGTGGTTCCAGAGTGCCTCCACGTTGTAGGCCCACATGGTGCCCTTTGTTTTGTTCCTTTCTGAAAGCTTCTCTGCCTGTTAGGAGGGTACAGATGCTGGGACAGGTGTCCTCTGAGTACTAGCCGGGTGCAGATGGTGTTCAGGTCTGCCTCCCGACACACGGTGCCCACCGGCTCAATGAGTAGGTCCTGCCATGAGCCCAGCCTGGTTAAAATATCAGGTTGCGGTTGGGGGTTTGAGGCAGTGTTGTTTTATTTGGTTTTGGTGCTTGGGATTGAACCCAGGACCATGAGCATGCTGAGCAAACAGTCTACCACTGAGCCACATCCCTAGCCCTAGAGCTGGGGTTTAACTAAAGGTATCTAGTGACAGTACTGGGGAGGCAGAGGCAGGCAGACCTCTGTGAGTTCAAAGCCAGCCTGGTCTACAGAGCGAGTTCCAAGACAGCCAGAGCCATACAGCGGGACCCCGTCTCAACCTCCCTCTGAAAATAACAATACAATTACTACAGTAAAATATAGTGGGACGATTTCCTGTGTCCCAGCCTGCCACTTAACAAATCTCTCCCACTCTCGCCCCCCAAGTAAACACACAGAGGTTTATATTAATTATAGCTGCATGGCCATGGCTCAAGCCTTTTGCTAGCTAGCTCTTACATCTTAAATTAGCACATAACTATTAATCTGTGTATCGCCACATGTTCCGTGGCTTTACCTGCATTTCAATACATGTTGCATTCTGCTTTGTTCTTCAGGTTGCCTGTGTTGTCCAAACACCAGTACTTTGGGCAGCTTGCTGGCATCTCTCCCTGCCTTCTTCCTGTCTCTTTGAATTTCCCACCTGCCTCTAAGCTGCCTTGCCATAGGCCAAACAGCTTTATTTATCAACCAGTCAGAGCACCACATATTCACAGTGTACAGAAAGACATTCCCCATCAGTAAAAGGTATCAATAAAGGGACTGTACATGACTAAATAAAAGAAAAATATACAAAAAGATTACTGTTAGGGAATTCAAAAATTTAAGTCTAGTCCCTGAGAACTATAGTTGATAATACAAAATCACAGCCAGGCATAGTGTAATAATAACAACACAAAGCTTTGGGAGAGTAAACATGTAAATAAGTGTGGCTTTGTCCTATATGGGGAAACTACCCCTCTATTCAATTAAAAAAACAATTCATTCTCAAAGAAAATTCTAGTAGAATTTGGGGGAAAAAAGCAAGTTTTGAGGTAGAATGTTAGTAATGACTGATACAAATGAGTCTCCCTATTGCCACCATTTAAAGCACCTGAGATGCCTTCCTCAGAATGTTTGGTGTGCTCTCCAGTAGAGAATCCAGTCCTGCTTAAGGTTTGTGTATCAAAAATAAAATACCAAGTTAAATAATACTGTAAGAGTTTATTATTTAGAGATTCTATATGGAAAGCCCTGTCACTGGAAGAAGGCAAGAGCCCTTAAAATGTAACGTACACCCAGATAAGAAACTGGCTCACAGGGAAGCAGAAGCAGTTGGAATCTGTTCCTAGCAGCAAGTTTGAATTCCCGCTGTTCTTGAGCTAAACAGTGGAGTGAGTGGCTGCCAGAGAAGTGGGATCCAGTGCACATGAAGATGTTTTATCTGGTCTCCTTTTCCATGGTTGGAGATGGCTAATTTTAAAGACCTCAATGATGAACCGTTGAGTCAGGCATCCTGGGCTGGTAAGGGGCAGTGGTGCCTCTCACCTGCACTGTTGTGCACTGTTTGCTTAGAGATTGTGTATCAGCTGATGAGATTAACTCGTTATGTGTAGTAAGTCCCTCTGCACAGCCCACATCTTCATAATTCACCCCTTTACCGTGCCTTCTTAGGCCCCGCTAAGAGTGACTATGTAGACTTTTAAAAGTAAGGTCTTGGGCTGGAGACATGGCTCTGTGGGTAAAGGCACTGTCTGTGAAAAGCCTGGGGACCCGAGTTTGATCCCCAGAGTTCACGTAAAAGGAGAAGGAGAAAACTGACTCCACAGAGCAGTCCCCTGGCAGGTGCACACACACCATGCACACGTACTTAGCATAGTAGTAAGATAAAGTTTAAAAGTAAGATCTCCTATACGGCTCCTTTAAGACCGTTAGCCCCGCCCCTTCTGAGGTTGTATGGAGCGCTCATGGCTTTCAGTCAGGGTTTCTCCTGGGACCATCCTGACCTAGCTTTGTGACTACCTAGCCGAATGCCAATGCAAAGACACTCGGGTCTGGCTCCGTCCTTTGTGGCACTCAGCTCCTTTTACTTGGGCAATATCTCATGCATTCTGCTTTGTTCTTCAGGCTGCCTACGTGTTGTCCAAATACCAGTACTTTGTGTGCCCAGTGGAATACCGAAGCGACGTCAACTCTTTCGTGACAGAATGTGAGCCCTCAGAACTCTTCCAGCTTCAGAGTTACTCCCTCCCTCCGTTCCTAAAGGCGGTGTTGAGACGGGTAAGAGCAAATGGCTAGCTAACGTGATTGGAGAACTACCCGTTCGACTGAGCTCTGTTCAAAGGGGTGTTCTGCTTCTTTTTTGTTGTTGTTGTTGTTGTTGTTTTTCGAGACAGGGTTTCTCTGTGTAGCTTTGCACCTTTCCTGGAACTCACTTGGTAGCCCAGGCTGGCCTCGAACTCACAGAGATCCGCCTGCCTCTGCCTCCCGAGTACTGGGATTAAAGGCGTGCGCCACCACCGCCCGGCCTGCTTCTTTTTTTAAAAGATGTAGAAGTGGATTGTATGTCTGTCATCATCTTAAACATCAAATGGGTATTAACATTTCCAATCGTATGTTTGTGCACTAGGAATTTATTTGCATAATGATTTAAATACTGATAGTAATTTACTTTATGTTTTTTAAAGTATTTTAAAATATAAATAAAATTTAAAAATAAATATAAAGATTTTTAAAAATCAATAAATACAGGTTACTGACATGATTTGAGTAAGTATAAAACTTAATTAAGACCCGTCAGTTGAAAGAGCCCTTGTTTTTAGGGGTCATTTTAATATAGAAATCCTCTTAAAATGAGTCTCCCCATTGCCACCATTTAAAGCACCTGAGATGCCGTCCCCAGAAGGTTTGGTGTGCTCTCCAGTAGACCCCGCCTGTCTGCTGTTGCATCCTCAAAGTGGGAGACGGTGGGCTGAGTAGTTTTTACCCGGGAAGAGGGAACCTCAGCTGAAGGATTACCTCCATCAGATTGTCCTGTGGGCTTGTCTGTGGGACAGTTTCCTAATTGCTGATTGATGGGGAGGGCCCAGCCCACTGTGGGCGGTGCCATCCCTCGGCAGGTGGGCCTCAGGAAAGGCGCTGAGCAAGCAGGGTCCCTAAGGCTCCTGCCTTGGCTTGCCTTGGTGATGAAGTATAACCTGTAAGCCAGATTTGCTTCCCCTCACAGCAGCAGAACGCAAGCAAGGACATACAGTAACTGTGTGCACATACATGTGTGTGTACACTGTGCTTCAGACTCACAGCTGCAAGTTGCTAGAAACAAGTTAGCCTACAAATAATTTCTCTCTTTGAGTGCTCAATGTTTCGTTTCCAAACATTTTTTCACTATCCATGCTTCCTGTTCTATTCAATAAACCTTTGACTGGTACCAGTCTAAAGTTTGGAGGAGTGTTGTTCTTTGAGAACAGATCCAAAACTTTGTGGGCTGAACATCTTTTTGGACCATATTCATCATGTGCTGCTTTTAGTTCATAGTTACTTAAGGAGGAAAAGAGCTGTACACTCAACTAATTTGAATATAAAATTCTGTTCAGATGATTTCACTAAATCCTTGGCAATCATTTTGTTCATGTTCATTTTGACAGGTCTTGTTTTGTTTGAGTCAGGGTCTTACCATGTAGCCCAGGCTGTCCTTCAATTCGAGGTACTTCTGTGTCAGCTTACAGAGTGCATGCCACTACCCCTTGACAGTTTTTAAGAAACTCATTTCTGAACTGGGCAGTGGTGGTACACACCTTTAGTCCCAGCACTCGAGGTCAGCCTGGTCTACAGAGCAAGTTCTAGGACAGCCAAGGTTACACAGACAAACCCTGTCTTGAAAATTAATTTTTTTAAAAAATTAAAGAAGAGGAAAAGAATTTTATTTCTGTGTGTTTCTATAGCTTTCAACTTAGTTTTGGTGATAAAGACAACTTTTTGCTATTTCATCATTTAGAATTAGCTAGCATTATAAAATATAAAATTAAAATAAATCCTATACTTATAAGAACAAAGTATTATGGCCCAAAGAGCAAACGTAAACTAAAGTGCGAATCCCCCACACAGCTGTTTCCTAAGCCCTGGATGAGCTAGAATTCTACCAGGTGTGCCAGTGAGGCCGTGGGTGATGAGCAGGGCATGGGGACTGCCGATGATGGCATTTTTATCCCGTGGTCTTTAAGGCAGGAGACGTTGACAGAAAATGTGGCCTGTTTTGACCTCCTGTGTCTGCCGTGGTTCCTGGGTCACATGGCCTGAATGAGTGCGGTATTAACACAGCTGCTCCTCTCCACTTCTTCCTCCTTAGGACACCGTGAGCTTGTATCCCTTCCAGATACATAGCATTGCTCTCTCAACGTTTGCCTCACTGATTGGCCCATTTGGAGGCTTCTTCGCCAGTGGATTCAAAAGAGCTTTCAAAATCAAGGTGTGTTTTACATTCTCTGCTACGCTGTTAGTGCACATCATTAGGAGCCATTTCGTCATCGGGATGTGGTCCACAACTGGCCACACTGAGCCTGTGGGAGCCGGCTCGCTGAAAGCTGTCCCTGCACTTTAGTAGAGCAGGGTCATCCTAAAGCGATATCATCACAGCCTTCCTCCCTCGCCAGGTTAAGGTAGAATTGGCTCATTAAGGGCTGGCATGGCTGTTGAAGATGTGTTAACAGGTCAGGAACGGTGCTCTGAGGAGGTGGAATTGGAGCTGAGATCTAAAAAGAGAGTAAGTCTTACTGGAAAGTCTGAGGAAGAGACTGAAGTGAGGACAAGGAGGGAGTTGTTTGTCGAAGGGGAGCAAGGACAGAGCGGCTGTGTTAGAGAAGGCCCGAGAGCACAGTGTTTGGAAACCCGACCACATTAGACCTCAGGACGGCCAGGGAAGCAAATGAACTCAGGGAGCCTCTGCCCTGCACAGGGTGCTGTTGGGGGAGCCGGGCAGATAATACACAAAGCCTTCAAGGTCCCTGGCCTCAAGGTGCTCCCTCCCCACGGGGGGAGGGTGGGAAACAGTCCAGTCTGCAGTGGCAGCTAACTGAGGCTGCATGGGGGGGGGGCGGTAACTGCCTTGCAGTGGGATCAGGCCTCTGGGGCTCCCTCATGCCTCAGTGGGCAGAGAAGGGAGGAAGTGGGTTGGCAGAAATCAGTCATAGGTATTTAGAGTTTGTTTTGGTTTTGGTTTTGTTTTCAACGGTCTCTAAGGTTCCTCATTGAAGAGAGGGGTCTTTTCCTCTTTCACATCTGAAGGTACAGTTGCTGTTGATTGTTAGGTGCCCTGGTGTGCGAGAAGAGCCACGAGTTACTTGTGTGAGTGACTTGTGCTCTCCGGGGTCCAGGCAGTGAGTGCAGCTGCAGAAACCTCACCCCCTAGCCTCACCTCAGGCTGGCTGAGGTGTTCTCAGTGAGCCGCTGCGCGGTTCTTCCGCTTACCTCAGTGCTTACTGATGTCTCTTAATCACTGCAGTGTGTGTTCCCGAACAAGAGCTGTTTGGATAAACATGAGGTGGAAATGCTTGTGCATCTGTGACACACCGAGGCAGCTCCCACACGGCTTCTGGCCATGCGGGGGTATAGGCAGTTACAGAATTAGATAAGGGTAGTTGGTAGACTTTTTAATTTAGAAAAATTACATTAATGAGAAAAAGTGCTAGACTTAATTAATATTTAGTGTTATTTCAGTGCTGTGGGCCAATTCAGAAATCATTAAACAGGGAGCGGAGAGTTGAAAAATACCATTTTAATCTGGTGGTATTTTCTAATTTATTTGTATTTGTTAGAAAAAATTAATAGTGAAGTTGTTTTCCTTGTGAAGTCTGTAAAGCTGAAAAGACATTCACGGGTCAGAATTTGGCACAAGTGACACTTTGGCACATTGTCTGTTTCTGCAGGATTTTGCAAACACCATTCCTGGACATGGCGGGATAATGGACAGGTTCGATTGTCAGTATCTGATGGCCACGTTCGTGCATGTGTACATCACAAGCTTCATAAGGTACTGTTCTGTTAAACACAAAACCAAAACTTTTCATTGTATGACTCTTGAATTCCCATTGGTTTAAACTAACTGCTTCTGTCAATGGTAGTTTATAATGTCAAGTTAAATGGAATTGTAGCGCTAAGTAGTAGGGTCCAATCTTCATTGTTTTTAATACATTTGAGCAACTTAAAGGTAGTATATACACCATGATTGTTAGCAGACTCAATTAAAAGACTCAATAAAAAAGACCCAGTTAATGTGACTCATGCTAGGTTCAAAGTACAAGCAGACTGCATTTCTTTACTGTGGGTATTTCACTGAACGCTGCTAAGGAAGAGGAAGGACAGTCCATTCAGCCCAGTTCTTGCATGAGTGTCTGTGACATGTCTAGGTATGACTAGAGCACAGAACATAGCAAAGCGGACCCCTGTCTTCGGGGCTGCTCACTGTGATCGGAGAGGTATCAGGGAGGTTAGCGCTGGCTGTGTGAGGGGCAGAGGAGGCGGCTGTTTAGTAAACACTTGGTCTTTTTAGTAGAGAAGACTTTCAGATCTGCCCTCCAGTGGCAGGTCAGCACAGGAAAGCCAACAGAAGTAACAAAGTGATTTGATGATCTCCTTGGTCTCCACAGGGGCCCAGAAGGCCACGGAAAAAAAGTTTTCATCAGAGTTATTGAGAGGGAAACTTACATTTAGAAATTCATAAATGTACACTTAAAACTATGTATCCATACCAGTGTATGAATTTTTGTATAGTTTTTTGGGGGAGGGAGGTTACAGTCTTAAAATTTACCAACTTCCTTCACCTTTTCAAAGAACCAAGAGGTTTTTAGTTTTCTGTGTGGTCTATTTATTTTCTCCTTCATTGATTTATACTCATTTTTTCATTTCTTTCTATTTTTAAAGTTTAATTTGTTCCTTTTCTAGCTTTTTAAGATGGAGCCTGGGTGGCTGATTTTTCACCTTCTTATCTAAGGCTGAATCAGAGCCCCTCTGTGACGCACTTGGTTCTCGTCCTGTGTGTTGTAGCGTGTTTGTTTTTGTCAGTCAGTGGCGAGTGTTCTTCAGTTTCCTGTGTCACCTTCTCCTCTGACAGTCATTTAGAAGTATATTGACTGATTTCCAAACAAAGCAAGACTTTGTTGTTCTTTCTTTATGGATATTTGCCCTAGTCTCATTGTGGTTAAAAGAACCTAATTGTTGAACCTTGCTTCGTGGCTCAGCATATCATCTTTTCTGGTACACGTTGCGTCCGCACAGAGGCCGAGGCCCACCTTGCAGCGTTTAGACGCGACACTGTGTCCGGTGTAGTTCTGCTGAGTGCCGAGTGCGCTCGTTTGTGTTGGGAGCGCTTGCTGTACCTAACAGAGCGCTGTGGACTGGCTTTCCTGCCATGGTCGGCTCATGCCCCTCTCTGCTTTGGTAGAAATGTGTGAGTTGGAAATCATCTCTTTCGAGGTGGTATTGAGATGCAGTGACACAGCGTGGTTTCTCTGTGGAGTTCCTCGTTTGGTCGCTGTGCCGCCATCTTTTCCCGCCTGCCCACTGTCTGCGCCGGCGCCCTGAGGATGCTCCAGCAGCTTCTGTTTCTCTAGTGCTAGCACGCTGGTTCTCTATCTTTTTCATTCCCTTGTGCTTATTTTCAACAGTGCCTTTCTTTTCTGCTTGTTTTCGTTCTTTGTGACTCCATCAGTGGTCTCTGTCTTTTTATATGGCGTTTCCTTGTAGATGGAGTTTGGCATTAGTCATTTATGACCAAGTCCCTAAAAAACAAACAAAAACAACAACAGCAGCTTCATTTTTTCCGAAGATGGCATGTCTTTAAGGCATTAATTCACACTCTCTGTTTAGAAAGGAATTTATCTTGTGCTCTCTCAGCGGCAGAGTCACGCTGAGCTATGTCCCTGCCTTCTGAAAGCAGATCCGTGGCCTATTTGGAAGGCAGCGGTGTCCTGGATCCAGCTGCCGGGAAACCGCCCGCTGACATCACTTTCCATTTAGCTGAGCTTGCTGGGATGGCTCCTTTCTCTGTGGGCGGCTGCTCCAGGTTATGCCATGGAATATAACAAGACAAGCCGGGCTGTAATTTGAGTGGACTTTGCCTGTGAGGGGCACACAGCCACAGGCTCTGCCAGTTTGCCTTGAGATAGGAAGGTGACCCACGGGGCGGCTGCTCTGTGCTCTTGTGTAGCTGTTGTTGAAGGCAAAGATTTTTCAGAGTCACTTGTGCCTCTGTCCTTCCCCATTGTGATAATTCTATAGAAGGCATTTCTGTGTCGCTGGAATTTCCATTTCTTACCATTCTGTTTTTAAAATCTATCTTATAAGTCATTTACTTACCTTTTTTTAATGTGTGTCTCAGAATTCTGTGCCATCCTTCCTATTTTGCTCATGGGATTTTCCATTTAAATCTCAACGATTGTTTGCACATGCACCACTCTGCAAATGCATGGAGGAAGACTTAATGGCAATAATTATACACAGATATTTTAAGGTGATAGGTTTTGGGGGGGGGTTGCTTTGTTGTTGTTGTTGTTGTTGTTTTTTTTTTTTTTTTTTTTTGAGACAGTGTCTTACTCTGTAGACCAGACTGACCTGGAACTCACTATATAGTACAGCCTGGCTTCCAACTCGTGGTAATTCTTCTGCCTCAGCATGTGCAGTACTGAGCTTACAGGTGTAAGCTACTACGTCTGTCTTACTTCACAGACCGTTGTTTTACAAAAGCACATATGGAATGTATAAATGTGAGCTCTCCGGGCCCGGCTGTGGGCAGTTGCATTCCCATGACTGCGGCAGTGTTACCAGAAGCCAGGGGGTGAAGATGGACCCCTGCCTGGAGTTCCTCTGAGCTCTTTGTACCTCAGCTGGGTTGTACACTGAAAGGCTGGGGCAGGGGTCCTGGAAGAGTGAGCCCAAGGAGAGAGGGGTGGTGGGCTGGGTCATGGCCCAGAGGTCACGTAGCTGCTCCCCGGGTCCCTTCTTCCTGCATGGACTGCTGTGGCAGGAGAGCAAGAGACCAGGGCTCTCCTCGGGCCTCTGTTCAAAGAGCAGAGGGGGGTCTTCCTACTCTTTGCTTCTTGGCATTTCCCTGGGACTTGGAAGAAGGCATCGACACCATGGTGCATTCTGGGTAGGAGCTTTGGAGCAGGACTTTAGTGTTTTGTCTCTCATATGAGTGGTCATAGTTCCCTGATGGTATTTCCTCAGCGAAGCACCTTCCATGGTCTAGAAGTCTCTTTGAGGCTAAGAATTTTAAATTTCTTTGTGTGCGCTCCTTTCTGTTTGTCCCGCGTCTCCTGGCCTGCGGGTTTGTTCTTACCAAGTTGCCCTTAAGAGAATGTCTGTAGAACTTAGGTCTCTGTCCTGTGCCTGCTCTTCCCTCCACGCCCACTCCCCTTGCATCTCTTGGCACAGTCATTCTGGCCCTTTGCTCCCCTCCACAGGAGCGCTGGGCACTCACCTGGGATCCTGTGAAGAGCTGTTTCAGTTCTGAAAAGATGGCTGCTTAGCACGGGTCCTCGGGAGCACCTGCTCACTCAGCCCCCCATGCAGACAGTGTGACCCTGTCTTCTCTGCTTCATCCTCAGGGGTCCCAATCCCAGCAAGGTCCTCCAGCAGCTGCTGGTGCTTCAACCAGAACAGCAGTTAAACATCTACAGAACCCTGAAGACTCATCTCACTGAGAAAGGAATCCTGCAGCCCACCTTGAAGGTGTAGCTGCCCGGAGAGGATGGACTGCCAGGGAGGAGCTGGTCCAGCAGCTCTGAAGTCTTGCACTGAGCCGGCGTGGGGCTAAAAACACGACGGATGCAGGTTTTACAGATGCGAAGGTTTCTTTCTCTGAAATTACTGTGAATATTTAACCAACACGTGATCTAAGTGATGAGCGCATAGCAGGCATCCGCCCCTGAAAGCTACTAGACTTTTCCAATGCTAACTTCTCTGCCCTCACTTGCTGGGTTCCATAATTTAGGACACTTGTGTTTTAAAGAGTCAGAGACTATAAATTGAGGCCCTCTTAGGGTTGTGCCCGGCAGTGTGGTCTTTCGCACAGACATTGACCTTTGCACTGGGGACAGCCTCTCTGTGGCCGGATGCTTGCTGCAGACACAAGGGGAGCCAGGTCTCCGGGGCTTCCTCCCCTTAGAGACTCAAGTATTTCTGAAGGCCTGAGTTAGATTAAAAAAGAATGATTGTCCACTTTTTTCTGTTTTCTTTTTTCCTTTTTGTTTGTTTGTTCATGGTACTGGGGATGGAACCCAGCGTCTCATACACACCAGGCAGGTGCTCCATCCCTGGGCTCCGTTCCGACTGGACCGCCTGTCCGAGAAGTAACAGTCTGCTGAGTGAAAACATCTTGATTTTAAGTAGTTTCACGATTCCGAGGCTAGAGGTTGAAGCCTATGCCGATACTGATTCGTTTAAAAGCGGGTGTCTGAATCCACTTCTGATGAAACTTTTTGAAAAACGTAACCCAGCTTCCCATGGCTTGGTGGTAGCTTCTGCTTTTCTTAGTTCCCTGGAAACTGATTTCACTGAGTCCCACGAAGGGGGGGGGGGCATGGCTGAGGTGGAGTGCTGGCAGGCTGCCTGGGGTGAGGCACCTCCTGGCAGTCCAGGACCTGCCTCCAGCTCTCTGTACACCTCACCTGGAAAGAAGACCCAGGCCCTGCCGACTCCCTGGTGGCGATTTTTCTTTCCATCATGTCATCAAATCCAAGAGTAAAAATCAGGCAGAAATAATAGCCATTGAGAAGAAAAGCCTTCCTGAGGTGGGCCGGACATTGTGGCCGCCTGGAGGAAGCCTCCTCTCAGCCCCTGGACATGGGCTCCTGTCGCTGCCTGTACTCACAGCCATACTCCGCACATCCGAGGTGGTTGGTCACACTCGGCAACCATGTAGATCTGTCATCAGTGTTCAGAGGGGAAATAGAGGCACTGTAAAGGCTATTTTGGTAATGAAAAGAGTAAATATTTTGTTTAAATTAGAAATGGATTTCGGTTATCAGCATTTCCTTCCTACTGTAGACATGCCTGGGTTCGGAGGATAAGCCTCCAGCCGTCCTGAGAACTACACTCACACCCGGTGTGTGGTGAGCACAGCAGAGGGTGACCTCAATCCGAGAGTGCGGTCACTGTCGGGTCTGGTCATGTGACCTGGGGCTGCCCTGCCTCATGACAGCCCTACCACAGAGGGCGCCACTGTTGAGTCGGGCCACATGTGAGTTGTGTCCGGCATCCCCTGCTTCTGTTAGTCCCACTCCCTTCTCCAGAGGTTGACCACAAAGAGTCGTCGCAGGCACCCAAGAACCGGCGGAAACCGTGTGATAGGAACACGCACTGAAAACATGGCCGTGCGCACAAGCAAGAGCTGCTTGAGGGTGATGTGGGTCTCCTAACCCACCATGTTTCTACGGGATTGGTGAGGTGTGGCGGGACAGAATTATGAGAGCATTACATATTCACACCTATTAAAAACCAATATTCTCCTAAACAAAGACTATCGGGGTTTCTGTAAAAGCTTTTCTCAAGTAGACTTTTAGGTTTGGGTGTACATCATGCCATATAAAAAACAAGTTCTTGATTTTAACAGAGCTCTGAAGATGAACGTTTCTAGCATACTTTTGTAGCATGTATATAAAAATGGACTCTATCTTAGCCGACAATCACCAGAAGAGCCAGACTCTGATCGGCATTCTATCTGCACCAGAAGAGGCTTCAGCTAATGTAGTGATGAGGTGGACAAATGAGAACTGGGAACGCACAGTGATGCCTGCACTGGAAATCTGCTGTTTGGTACCCACTGTCTGGCTTCTTCACCTGCGGGCTGTTGATGTCTCCTGTTCTCCTCGTGGTGGCCCCCATCCGGTCACTGTCTGAGATGAAAGACCATCTCCTTTTGGTTATCCTTCTCTCCTCATTTGCACTTTGCTTTGAACAAAGGTAACGACACCTAGTTCATCGGTAGCAACACTGTATATACACTGTACATGGGTGAAAGTTTATGATGTGTGTCAATCAGTTCTCTGGATCTTTTTACTGAAACTGGGATAGAAAAATAATAAAAAAAATCGATGGTATTTTGACTTTGCTGTGCCCTTTTCTCATTGGAGAAGCATTTTGGAAGAATTGGGTTTCTAAAAGAACAACTGCCTGCCCCATTCTCACTTTTTTTTGGACAGCCCCATCCCTTGACCCAGAGTGTAGACCAGGCTGGCCTCGAACTCACAGAGATCTGCCTGCCTCTGCCTCCCGAGTGCTGGGATTAAAGGCGTGCGCCACCACCGCCCGGCTTGATTTTATATGCTTCTAAGGTGAGCTTCCCTGTCCCTTGCGGGTGAGACAGCTCGAAGGGGCCCTGATTTGTGTCCATCGAGGAGTGGCCGGTTGGTGATCCTGCCTGTGCCTCCCTGCTGCCCATATCCAGTGGGCAAGGTCAGGCTGGCAGGGCTGAGCTGAAGACCAGCTGCTGCTTTGGCTGTGGCTGCTCCGGTGGGATTAAGTGCTTCCTGAGGGGTAGACAGCTGGCTCCGTCTTCACTTGAGCAAACCTGGGATGCCTCTGGTAATCCCTGTAGTACAGTGCGTCCTGGAAACAGCACGCTGGGACTTAGAGTTCTCTGCCCTGCTCAGAGGGATGGGGGAGGGGGTGGACAGTGGCGACAGGTGCAAACCCCAGGTTCATGGGGGATGGGGTTCCACATGAGCTCCTTTGAGAATCTCCTTCCCTTTTTTGAACCTTCATGGTGAAAGGACCTATGTATTTGGGAGCTTATGAAGCTGCCGCAAAGAAAATCAGGTCTAGACAATTTACCCTAAAACCAGTAGCCATCCTGACAGCCTGGTGTCTTCACGAACAGATGTGGTGTGCTTTGTGGAATCATCAGTAGCACATCCCGGGTCACTTAGTGGAGATCAGTGACAGGCACATTCTGTGACAGTGGTGCAGAGTTCTCCAAAAGGAGCAGCGAGAATCGGTCCAGGTGCCTGAAGTGTAGAAGGGGGTATGGCTGATAAAGGGCTTTGTCCACAGCCAAAATCCTCGAGACAGACCTGCTGTCCGAGGAACTGGGAGCATGGAAAGCCACTTTGTCCTCTTCAGTGGAAGAACGGGGCCCCAAATCGCTCTCCGCCCAAACTCACAAGGTATGGGCTTTGGGCTGTTTATAAACGTCCAGTCTCCTTTCTACTGTGGGTCAAACTTGAGTTTAGTAGATCCCAATGGTTTTTCACCTTCAGATGGGGCCTCGAAGAGTGCTCAGTTAGTGGAATAGTCTTGAAAAGTCCTGTAAATACATTTTTTATTAGTTTGATAAATCCCTCCAAAGTTGTGATGGAATGAGAGAACCAGAATATTCAGCCAGTCCAGGTAAGATGGACATATTTCTTGGTAAGCCTTTTTTCCCCAAAAACTTTGTTGAAATATATATTTACACGCCAGGCTGGCTATGATAATGCATGTTTGTTATCCCAGCATTAGGGAGAGAGGCAGGATTATCAAGAGTTCGGGGTCAGCCTCAGCTATGTAGTGATTTCCAGAGCAGCTTGGGTCTCCATGAGAACTTGCTTCAGAATAACGAGAAAAGCAGTAGTTTATGTACCCAAACTCATTCAACCGTCACTAAATGCAGTTGGGAATCATTCCCATGTTCTTCCCGAAAGTTCCTGATGTCCATTTGCAGTTACCTATTCTGCTGCCCAGCCATGCTGACCCTGAGCTGCTTAACCTGTATCACTTGCCTTTTGTGGGCATTATGTATTAATGGGAATCATGGGTATGCGGTGTTTTGTATCCAGCATAATGATTTCACACGTATTACTGCTTTCCTTTTCATGGATATTGAATTGGACAACCCATTTACCACTTGATAGGCACTTGTATTATTCCCAGCATGGGGAACTAAGGGAAGAAACCATGAAGATGCTGCTCTCCACGAGCTTCTGAGTAGACAGGAAAGCTGAGGTAGGGAGATAAGTGTTGGATTGTAGTTTCTCATGACTTGGTGTGTGTGTGTGTGTAGGGTAATGGTAAAGTGAAAATTAGATCTGCCTTAAGTAGTCCCTTCTGGGATCCAGACACTTGGAATTTACAGAAGAACCAGGGAGCAGAGGGAGATGTGATACCAGGCTATCTATCCCTTTGGTTTAAGCTTCACTACACAGGAAAATTCATGGTTCAGCACATAGATGGGGTCTTCTTAATGACTTGGTGCTAGAAACTTCAGACAATAAGGGAGGATCATTCTTCCTCTTAACTGCTTGAAGTAGAAAACTGAAAAATTAGCTATTTCAAAAGTTATCACTGTGTCCTTGATGTATGTTATTGTCAGGGTTGGCTTCTGGTCATCCCAACACATGCCAGAGTTACCTGGGGGGAGGGAACCTGTAGGCAAGTCTGTAGGTCATTTTCTTGATTAAGGATTGAGCTGGTCGGGGCCTCGCTCCGTGAGGGTGGTGCCTCCTAGGGCACCTGCATTGTGTAAGAAAGCAGGCTGCGGGCTGGAGAGATGGCTCAGCCCAGAAGGGCGAGGCTCACGACCCAGAAAGACACAGGCTGAACACACCGGTAAGCCACATTCCTCCGCGGCTTCTGCGTCAGTTCCTGCCTCCAAGCTCCTTCCCTGATGCCTCAGCGGTGGACTGTGATAGACACGTAAGTCGATTAGCCCTGGGGTTTTACCACACCAGTAGAAAGCAAACTAAGAGACAGACCAGCTGAGCCTGCGGTGAGGGAAAAGCCAAGGACAAGCACTCCGTGGCCTTTTTCTGTCCTAGGCCTTGGTTCTGTTTTCCATCTTATTATACTTTTCTAGGGAGAGGATTGGCTTAGATTTAAGTCAGATACAACTAGAAGCCCCACTCTGACAGTTCTGGTTTGGTTGTTCTGTGTGTTCAGGGGAGGGGGAACGAATCCTAATTCAAATACATTGGCCCTGGTTAAGGAGTAGAATGTAGTCACATTAAAAAATGTCAGGAAGCCTAGGCCAGAAGGACTTGACGGAAGGAAGTTCCAGGCGAGTGCACACTGAAGTAGACATCGTTCTTCCAGCTCCAGACAGCAGAGGACCACTGAGTTCCCCATTTTCCTCAGTAGAGAACACTTGTAGGCACCAGGAAGAAAACGTCTCAAATTCCAGCCTGATGTCGTTGGCCCATGCCTGAAAACACAACACTCTGGAGGCAGAACCAGGATTGTGGAGTTGAAGCCAGCCAGGGCTCCATAGAGAGACCTGTAAAGGGAAAGGAAAGAAAAAAATACGTTGCATGGGGGTTGGAGGTGGGGGCGGGGGCGGGGTGCGGATAACACTGTTAAGAATATTCATTCCCACCATCCCTGTGCTGGGTAGTTTTATGTCAACTTGACACAGGCTAGAGTCATCTGAGAGGATGGAACCTCAATTAAGAAAATGCCTCCATAAGATCAGGCTGTAGGCAAGCCTGTAAGACATTTTCTTAATTAGTGACTGATGGCGGAGGGCTCAGCCCATGGTGGGTAGTGTCACTCCTGGGCTGGCAGTCCTGGGTTCTATAAGAAAGCAGGCTGAGCAAGCCATGATGAGCATGTCAGTAAGCAGTACCCCTCCATGGCTTCTGCATCAACCCCTGCCTCCAGGTTCCTGCCCAGTTTGAGTTCCTGTCCTGACTTCTTTCAGTGGACTGTGATTTCAGCCTAACTAAGACAATTCCCAAACTCATAGTTGCTGAAGGGTGGATACCATTTTTTCAGTAAATGTGCATGAAACAATATTTGACGGGCATCATCACTTTAGTACTCACATAGCTAAATCCACACTCTGCCCTCAACATGCCAGGTCAGCTGGGGAGCCCTGGAGCAGATGCTAGGTTTGCAGTCTACTCCGGAAGGGCTCCTAACCTTGGCTGGCATTAGGGGTGACGGGCGGGAAGAGCAGGGCACCAGGGAAAGCTCTGGTACACTCTGCTGGGACAGACTGCCACTGTCACCTACTTTCTTAGCAGACAATACTGGACAGTGGACCGTGCCCGGGTTAGAGATGTGTTGTAATGGGTACTTAGTAGCCGCACAGAGGAGTGTGGGTGGGTGGTGCTGGTCCCTGCGAAGAAAGCCCACTGGATGCCCGCTGGGGGGGATGGGAAGAGGGGCCACATAGCTAATATATGAGCCAGGAGTTTCACTCTGTGAGTCACTGACGAAAATGGAAAACGTACACTAAAAGTTGTATACCAACCAGTCTTCGTGACTGTTATTCACAAGAGCAAACAGTAGAAACATTGCTGGTTGATGGGTAAATCAGATGTGGTGTATCAGTTACACAGTGGGCCTCTGCTTGATGGTGAGGGATGCACGTATACATGCTGCAATGTGGATGACCAGTCACAAATATACATTATAGATCTGTAGGAACACACAGACACAGATGCTAAATTTTGTGTACTCGAGACTCTCAGTCTATAGCCCTGGTTGTCCGGTTAGTTAGTCTGTATGTAGTCCAGGCTAGCCTCAAACTCGTCACCATCCAGCTTCAGCTTCCTGGGTGCTAGGATTACAGGTGTGGGCCCCCAGGCCTGCTTATGGTGAGGATATCTCAAAGTTCTTCATATCACTTATCGTGGTACCTGTATTATGGGGTGTGGAAACAGGCAGAATGGGTGGGGGCACCCAGGACTGAGGGTTGGAGGGCTGATAGCTGACCCCATTATAGACCTGCAACAGGTGCAGACAGTGTGGGCTGACTGCTGGGCCGGGTGGAGGCAGGGCTGCCCCGGAGTAGTCCACTCTCCCACTTGAGCAGGGTTAGTCAAGGTGGGGAGGCTTTCTTTTCTGGCTTTGGGCAAAGATGCTTGTCCCTGAGAGAATGGGCATGCTGCTCACGGACCTCTCCGGGACTAAAGGACTTTGAAGGTTTAGAATCAGTTGTCTGTGAGAGTTTCAAACATGGGTTTTCAGGCATGCGATCTAGACATGGGAAGGCTCAAATCCAACGCCACGTGCTCTAAGATTTCTATGAAAACTGCATTCAAGCTTTAGCAGCTACCCTGCCAGGCATGCTTGTAGAAGCTCTGCACAGTGGTGGACAGGCTGAAGTTCTAGATCTTTCCACAGCTGACCAACGGCTGCAGGGCAGGGCATGTGGGGGAGGTGTGCAGGGATGTGGCAACCGCTGGGACCACAGAACACCCCCTGCCGTTAGGAGTGCTGGAACCGTACTGAGAGCTTCACTAATGTCCCCCTGAAGGGCCATCCAAGACCTGAAGCAGATGAGGAAGGAGCACAGCACAGCTGTGGAATGGAGAGCTGGGGATACAGGAGCCAGGCAGGATTTTAATTGGCATAGTGATGACATGGCTTTGCTGCTGCTCTGTGGAGGAGCTGCTGGGAAGCAAGCAGACCCCCCCCCCCGCCCCCCAAAGCACGCAGTTCTGAGACTCACACTGTTCCCTGCAAGTGGAAAGTGAGTGGAAGAGCCATACCTGGACAGAAGAAGGTGAAAATCACTGTATGAATAAAGGCAAGCAGGTAAGAAAGCATGTCGTCTGAGAGGGAAAGAGACCTGGGAACATACGAGAAGGCTTTATATCATGACTGTTTAAAACAGGACCAGTTCAACAGAGGGTCAAAATCAGAGTAACGAGATGTTATGAAAATGAAGATTGCAGAGCCAGAACCAAAACAAACCAAACCAAACCAAAACAACAACAACAAAACGCCACACTGGCAGAGAACACTTCACTGAATGTTAACAGTGAGGCATGGAAAAGACAGACATTGGAAGGATAATTGGAGTTTCTATGTAAAGGCCAGGCTGTCGTAGGAATGTTCTAGAAGAGGGTTTCTGTCTTACTTGCTGATGGCCCAGCTGAATGTATATCAGCATGAACACAGAGACTGCCACATTAAAAGGAAAAGCAGCATTTTCTTTTTTTAAAAAAAATAATTTTTTAAAAACTATTTTTATTTTTCAGGGTTTCTCTGTGTAGCTTTGCGCCTTTCTGGGAACTCACTTGGTAGCCCAGGCTGGCCTCGAGCTCACAGAGATCTTCCTGCCTCTGCCTCCTGAGTGCTGGGATTAAAGGTGTGTGCCACCATGCCCGGCTAAAATATTTTTATAATTAATTTTACATATCAGCCACAGATTCCCCTGTCCTCCCTCCTCCTCCCATTCTCCCCAATCTATCCCCCATTCTCACCTCCTCCAAAGCAAGGTCTCCCCTGGGGAGTCAGCCCAGCCTGGTAGATTCAGTTGAGACAGGTCTAGTCCCCTCCTCCTTACACCAAGGCTGAGCAAAGTGTCTCAGCATAGGCCCCAGGCTCCCAAAAGCCAGCCTGTGCACCAAGGACAGGTCCTGGTTCCACTGCCTGGGAGCCTCCTGAACAGTTCAAGCTAATCAACTGTCTCACTTATCCAGGGGGCCTGGTCCAGTTCCATGGGGGCCCCTCAGTTATTGGTTCACAGTTCATGTGTTTCTGCTAGTTTGGCTATTTGTCCCTGTGAAAAAGCAGCATTTTCAATGTGTGGATTTGAATTTGAACTAGAAGCATCTTCGATAATGTGGCCAACTCAGGCAGCAAAGGCAGACATGATAGACTGATACGCAGCTGCACAGTCACAGCCTGCTTGGGTTGAGCTTTGCTCCAGGAGTACTTTCCCAAATCAGTTTGCAAAGGAATGGTTTCCTGTTAGGAGGAGAAATGGTGGTGACTATTATATTTTGATACTGGGGGTGGAAGTTGGAGATTGCGCCTAAGCCCATGCTCCGTCACTGCACACTGTGTTCCTAGCTAAGCTTTCTCAAGCCCCATCGTCTGTTGGAAGTTGGTAGTAGCAGTCAAGGTAAGGCCACAAACAAGTTGTTCTAATTGGAACAAATCTTATCTCTTTCTCCCCTGGGATGAAGCTTGCAGTTTCACTTTGCCTCTGAGCGGGAAGCCTGAGGGATGAAGGTCAGGGTTGAAGTTCTAATGCTTTATCTTCCCGATAGGGCCAGACGTGATTCTGCACAGATGATATGGCAATCATTGTAAGTGGACTTTCACCGCAGTCATCAAAAAGGACACAGGGAAAGGTGAGAGCTAGGAGTAGACACTGGATGGAAGAGGGAGGAACCACACTTCAGGAACACAGATTGCTCCCAAGCAAGGAAGGCTGTGTGGGCTTTGGCTGCCAGGAGCTCTTTCCACTCCACCCAGTAGATGAGATGGGCGATCAGTTCTCTATCGATTGGCCTTTGGGTTTCATATTTCAGTACACCATTTCTTGATAACGTCTGTGGTGGTTGGAAAGGAAATGGCCCCCAAAGGGAGCGGCACAAGTAGGAGGTGTGGCTTGTTGGAGTGGGTGTGGCCTTGTTGGAGTGGGTGTGGCCTTGTTGGAGTGGGTGTGGCCTTGTTGGAGTAGGTGTGGCCTTTTGAAGGGAGTGTGTCACTGTGGACACAGGCTCTGAGGTCTCCTATGTGATCAAGCCACCACCCATTGTCTCAGACCACTTCCTGTTGCCTGAAAGATGTAGGACTCTCAGTTACTTCTCCAGCACCATCGACCTGCATGCAGCCATGTCCCACCATGATGATAATGGGCTAGACATCTGAAACTGTAAGCCACCACCTCAATTAAATGTTTTCCTTTATAAGAGTTGCTGTGGTCATGGTGTCTCTTCACAGCAATAGAAACTCTAATGAGACAATTTCCAAATTAATGCTAATGTGTTGAGGACATACATACTTTTGCTCTTTAGCTACCAAACACCCAAACTTTAGGGCACTTCTTTGAGGAGCAGATGTCTTGTAGTTGGAAGTTTTCCTGTGTCCCGCCCTGTCCTGCAGCTGCTCAGACCCAAGTAAACACACAGAGGCTTTTTATCAATTATGAACTGGATGGCCTAATGGCTCAGGCTTCTTGCTAGCTAGCTCTGATAACTTAACCCATTTCTATTAATCTATAAGTTGTCATGTGGCTGTAGCTTACTGGTATTTTCACATCTTGCTCTTCCTGGTGGTGATGGCATCTCCTGACTCTGCCCATCCTCTTCCCAGCATTATCCTAGTCTGCTCACCCTGCCTATACTTCCTGCCTGGCTACTGACCAATCAGCATTTTATTTATTAACCAGTTAGGGCAACACATATCACAGCATACAGAAAGACATCCCCCAGCAACGTCTTAATAAATTTTCATATAAGAAACTCGGATACAGAGAAATCATTCACTCGAGTGAAAGAACAGAAACAGCTCCTGGCCTGATCAGTATATTAAACATATGAGAGCTGTATGCAGTATTTAAATGGTAGCACTAACAGTTTTATATGATCAAAATTTTGGTTTTGTCTAGGAAAATAGTGTGATTTTCAAAAGTCCTTATTAGATAAACCAATACTTCCAAAGTGTGCTATTCATATTGCTTCAAGTTATAGAAGGGAATTCTAATAACTGGTTGTAGCTGCCAATGCCCAGTCCAATGTGATGGGGTCTGGTCTTAACATTTGGCAGGTTGGAGCCCTGAGAATGTGCTGGCATCTAATTAGCAAGCAAACAAGATTGCATGCATGCATGCATGCATGCCACAGTGCAGGCAGCAAGCACTTCCTGAATCTTTGCCTTGAATTAGCGGTTCTCAGGTCTTCACAGCTCGAGTCCCGAAACCTTTTTGGTGGGTTAGCATGAGGTCTGCTCTCCTAATACTGATATCGGATTCACTCTAATCATTGTACTGATATTTGCCCTGCAGTACAGGAGTGCTGGAGAAAACTGGAGTAGTGGTGGCATGAACCATTTGTGAGCATGTCTTCACCACCAAGCTCTGGCGACAAAACACAAGTGCCAGCTTTGATTAAGAGCAGCCTTGAAGGGGCTGGAGAGATGGCTCAGAGGTTAAGAGCACTGGCTGTTCTTCCAAAGGTCCTGAGTTCAATTCCCAGCAACCACATGGTGGCTCACAATCATCTGTAATGAGATCAGTCTCCCTCTTCTGGCCTGCAGGGATACGTGCAAACAGAATACTGTATACATAATAAATAAATAAATCTTTAAAAAAAAAAGAATGGCCTTGGAGCTGGGCAGTGGTGGTGCACATCTTTAATCCCAGCACTCGGGAGGCAGAGTCAGGTGGATCTCTGTGAGTTCGAGACCAGCCTGGTCTACACAGTGAGTTCCAGGACAGCCATGGAAACATAGAGAGACCCTGTCTCAAAAAACAAAACAAACAAGAATGGCCTTGGTGAAACAGTAAAAATGAGGACTTTGGTTCAGTTTTGACCTTTCAAGAGTCACAGTGACACGCCAGATGCTCTGGAGAAGCGCTTGGGGTTGAACTGTAGTGTGACTGGCCCCTTTTCTTACAGAACACTGTTTTTACCACAGAACAAACAACGGATTCTGGCTCTGTGGCAGACATGATCAGAGATGAGCCTGCCACTTCAAAGAGAACAGTAGATGGTGTTGATGGCTAATGACTAAAGATTAGGTGGGAAGGAAAAATTAGAATCTTGGGAAAATAAGTATCTACTGCCACAGAACTCAGACTTTCCTATGGTGCTGGTAATATTTTGGCTCTCTGTATGATACTGTACCTTTGGGGACATCACATAATGGAATATATGAGCACCTGGTGGGTCTTCAGATTCTGCAGCAGCAGCACACAGCTCCCTGTGACACTGGCCACTAGCATTCTTGTAGCACGTCATGAGGCTTTATGGTTATGGAAAGGGACACAAGACAGACAGATGTTATGACAAGTTTGTTGTCACAGATACGGATTCTTGATAAAACTCAGTCTTCAAGAAACTTAGAGCCCAGTGTGGTGACACACACTTGTGATCATGGTACTTGGGAAGCTGAGGCAGAAAGATTGTTGTGAGTTTGAGGTCAGATCGTACCACATAGCAAGACCCTCTATAAAACAACAAATCAGGGGCTGGAAGCTGGCGTAGTGGCAATGTCTGCCATGAGCCATGAGCCCTGAATTGGGATCTTCAGAAGCACCCACGAAAATGTCAGGCATGGTTGCCCATGACCACGGCGCTTGAGAGGCAGAGAAAGCATAGCTTGTTGGCTAGGTACAGTGAGAGCCTGTCTCAAAGGATAAAGGAGTGAGAGGATGGTTGTAGCTAACGGTGGTTGATGCCAACCCTGAAAACCTGAACAGAACAGACGCTCCAGGTTGTCTGCTTCCTCATATGAGTCATGACATACATGCACTCGAGGGTGCTTGAGTGCATGCATGTGCGTGCATGCGTGGGTGCAATAAATCTAAGATAATGGTTTTAATAAAGTGCAAAGATAAAAGTCTTCCCTGATGGGCTCCGTTCTGATGTTGATCTGTGGCCTCTGCATCTGCACACCCATATGTACACACAACATACACATACCCTCAACAAAACCCCCACAAACAACAACCTCCAAAGAAAGAAGCTTAAAACTACGAAGAAGCACTTATCAGGGAAAATTATTAGAACATGTGTTAGCCCTGTTTTCACTTGTTCAGTGAGGAAGAGTAAAAGAAGAGCTGGAATTCAGAGGCAGACCCGAGAGCCCACCTGCCCCCTAGTAAGCTAGACATGAAAGAGCTTTGTACAACTACAAAACAATTCTGGGCCAGCGAAACACCTCAGTGGGTAGAAGGGACATGCCACCAAGCCTAACAGCCTGAGCCCAATGCCTGGGACCCACCTGGTGGGAGGAGAGACCTGAGAGTTCTCTGACATCCACGTACACACAACACACAATAACGACAACTCCATTCTGTTTCTGTTTGTGTGGGGTTGTGGGTGGAGGCCAGGGGTAGACATCAGTGTCTTCCTCAGCTGCTCCTCAGCTCATTTTTCTGAGCTGGATCTCTCATCGAGCTTGAAGCTGATTTGGCTAGAGTTTGACAGAGTCCGGGGAGCCTGTCTCTGTTTCTCTAGAACCAAGATGGCTCAATCACTGCACTTGTGGGTCCCCCCCCCTTTTTTATTTATAGACACATGTAATTTGTTAACATGGTTTCATCATTGTTACTTTAAAAGGAGTTACTATGCCAGGGCGGGTGGCATAGGCCTTTATTCCTAGCACTTTGGAGGCAAGCAGTTGGATCTCTGAGTTCCAGATCAGCCAGGGCTACATAGCACGGCCCTGCATTTTCTTCTTCTTTTTTTAAATGTTACTAAATATAATTTTACATCTTGGCTTTTACAAGACTTTAAATATTGATGTATATTAACCATATGAGAAAAAGCTATTTGAGGGGTAAGTCTAAGACTAAAAAGCTGTGTGTTATTCTCCCATGCTCTGTATGTGGAGGGCATTCGACAAATGAAAAATTGAGACCGTCTAAATAAACCTAAAGAGTGTTCTCTATTTGTTTCTTTCCTGGGAATGCTGCTACCTTAAAACCAAATGGCTAATGATGAGGATAATGATAATACCAGTAACGGGCTGTGAATCTCAACTCTGGGAGGTGAACTGGAAGGCACAGCTGCTCAGAGTGGCTGCAGGACTTCAGAAGACGGGTGGGGTGGGACATGGATGGACACTCACACACACACATACACACGGACACACACACATGCACACACAGTTGTGCTTTTTACAATGACAAATAGAAAACAATGCTCAGAAAAAAAAGAACCAAAATCATGCAAAAAGGTCTTTTTTTGATAGGCCAATTCAAATTTGAAAGCATGTCCCCCAGAAGCCACTGGCCTCCCTTTTCTGCCACCCCCCCCCCCAGTCACCAGCCTGGGGAGCCCAGTATGGCTGGGAATTGAGGATGTAGAAGGCCTGGTTCATAAGTGTGGATCAAACGGGAACTTCAATGTGACCCTAACGGCTCATCTCTGCAATTTAAGCAGAGAGGAAAGAAACACGAGCAACCAGGAAAACATTACATAAGCGTGGAGGAGAGTTAGAATCACTTGTGTTTTACTTTTCTGAAGAACTTAATTTAAAACAACTTAAATTTCTTTTTGTGGTAAATAGTAGGTATTTATTTGAAATGAAAAAAATACTTAAGTACCTGGACTATTGCATTTCATCATGGATTGTACTTGTCTACCTTTTTGCATCAGACAGAGATACAGTGAACACTCAGAATCACAGACTGCACACCAGATAGGAGTTCTGCAGGCCTTTTACATAACCACCGGAGAAACAGATATTGGATTCTGCAATACAGTAC
Organism: Peromyscus maniculatus bairdii; assembly: GCF_049852395.1. Classification (NCBI taxonomy): domain Eukaryota; kingdom Metazoa; phylum Chordata; class Mammalia; order Rodentia; family Cricetidae; genus Peromyscus; species Peromyscus maniculatus. Next base: position 94,465,119 of record NC_134861.1, read on the forward strand.
AAAAGTCCACAATCAATCCAGTCGTAGCCAGTATCTTCAATTTACTTCTGTTGCTGTACAAATAATTGGCCAGTACTAGGGCTCACAAGTTAACAACGGGACAAAAATATACATCGCACTGACACAGAAAGTCAGCTCTGTTAATCATGGTCATGCAACAAGTAACCAAACTTGCTGAAATTAAAAATACTTTCTAAAAACATTTTAACAGCATAAATAGTTTATACACAGTTCCTTTACCAAAACAAAATGTATTTAAATGATACAAAGCAAAAATAAGTTTCTACCACCTTTATACATAAGAAAGTGCAAAATAACTTATCTAGAGTGTTTTGCTATTCTCCAGAGGGCTGGCTGCTACGGGCAGCGACTTCTCGTCTTCAAAAGCATGACGTTACACTTGCACGCTACACACGGATGTGCCAGAGTACATGGATGCGTAGGGATGGATGGATAGATGGATGGATGGATGGATGGATGGATGGGTAGAAGGATCAACAGAGATCAGGCTGGAGCCCCGTGAGGTACTCAGAAAAAGAATACAGACCACAGCAAAGTGGACACACACAATGTTGCTAAGCAGATTGGCACAGAACACAGAGGAATTACCAGAGAAGCAAGGAGCCAGCGGACGTGAGTGAGTGCGCTGCCCTGTGTGAGTGACTGTGACTTCTGCAGAAGTGAAAAGAAAACAAAAACCAAAGCTGATGGAACAAACAAGTTGCCCACAGCACCAGCTGCCAGAGGAAATCCTACTGTGAGGGGTTTGGTTCCCACCTACGAGTTATGGAAGTTGTGTCTGCAAGTGTAAGAGCGTTCATCCAATAGAACCGTGGGCTAGGCAGAGGAACAGCCTCAGGTGGCTACACACACATTCCTAGAGTCCAGTCCTGGGAACACCTCTGCCATGGGTGTGGGGAAACGTGGGTCATGGGCCAAAGGAGGGCGCTTCCTTTAAAACGTGTAGAGGAACACTGCTACAAAGCGTCCAGAGGCAGACAGGGCCAGCCCACCACCATGCAGCAGCAGCAGCAGCAGCAGCAGCAGCAGCAGCAGCTTCTGCAACTGGGGAACACCAGCGTCTGTCTAAGAACTCGATGGGGAGATGGCGGTGCGTGAGACAGAAAGAAAAACAAAGCAAAAGCAACTTTTCTTCAAGTGAAGAGTTAATGCCGACGACCCTCCTCCCCGCGTCTAGCTGAGCGCTTAGAAATGGAAGCGCTGGAGTCAGTTTCGCTATGGATCAGAGACTGCAGGCTGAAACCTCGAAAGGAAGGTTTAAATTTGGGAAACATAAGGCACTAAAGCAGCCGTCACGGTTTCTCCTGGAGACCTGCTGATCAGGAAGAACAAGCTTGTTCTGAAGCTGCTTTCAGCCCATCGGGTACAAGGTCACTGTTGTACCAAATGCCTATTTCTGGACACATGTGCATATATGTGCATTTTAGTGCATAAGTGTGCCTGTCACCAGGGCTAAAGATGGAGAGTTAGGGAAGCCAAAGCCACTGTCCTTTGAATGATGCCTCCCTCTGTGGGGGTGCCAAGGCCTGTCCTTCTCGGGCCATTAGTGATTCTACATTGTTCAAATCACAGGGCTTTTAGAGTTGTTCATATTATTAGCACTAAGTATCTGAAAATGTTAAAATCTAGATTAATTGTTTTATTTGATTTCATATATATATATTTATATTTATGTACATAACACACATTTTAAAAAAATCCCACCACCAAAGCCGTTTCTCTATAAACTTATCTCTTAGCTCCCACCAGCTTTAATCCTCCTGGATTTGTGTGTTCTGTATCCAACTAGTAGAACAAATTAAATAACTAAATATTAAAATACTGTAATTATATTCATAGCAAAACCAAAAAAATAGACATCGATACAGTATAAATCTCACTGTTTTCAGGTAGATGGCCTTAAATGGAGAAGGTTCATTTTAAGCAGTTCTGACATGATCCAGTTTTACAAGGTTTAAATGTTAATTCTGTACACTTTTTTTAAACTCTTTTTTGAAAATAAGATGTAGTAGAACACAGTGTCTCCAAAGACACACACTTGTTATGCTCTATGCAGAGAAGCTAATTTGGGGTCACATGCAAATATATTTCCATTAGCTGAGGCAGGGCTGTGCTCTGCCTGACATTGGTCACCTGATCCCCTTTAGGCGATGCTGAGGTGTGCTGGGACCACGCAGCCCACAGGTCAGTTTACGGGGCCCGTCACATCAGAACAACACTGTGGCGGTATGCAGCCAGAACACGGTGCTCAGGTATTCGCAGGTTACCTCATGACCACACTTCTTTTCTCCCACACTAGCTCCTAAAGCAGGGCTACAATATTTTGGTTACTAGCCTATTTTTAAGTGGAGATACTGTGGGCAACTTGAAAGAAATGGTATCAGGCACACAGGCTTGGTTTGAACAGGAAAAAAATATTACAGATAATGTCTTTGAGGATAAAAAAAACCCATATTTATAATTGAGAGATGTTAGACAAACCTTAAATAGTTCATTGAGTTAGTGGCTTAGTTTTAAGTCTCATGTTACAGGCAAGTAGGTCCTTATTTAGAAAAAAAAAAGGCCTTTATACCTATTTACAATATACACAGCTGCTTGCAAAGAAGTCAGATTTACAACCGTTTTCTAGAAGCCTTATTTTTAAAAGTTTTTGTTGATTTTTTTCCAAATAAGGATGAGTAGCTCTATAAAAATGAGATGCAGGAGACAGCTGGGAGCCCGGCGTTTGCTCTTGGAGACAGCTACACTACGGGTGGCCCGGGCTCTGAAACCCTCCTGGGAACCACCTTGCTTTCCGCGTGTGCTGTTCACTGCATAGTGCCTGCCAGTCACCGGCCTCGAACCCGTGATCCATGATCCCTTTGAACTCGACACTTCAAACACTCAGCCTGAAGAGGTGGGTAAACGGAGCCTGCTTCCATGTCCTCAGAGCCATGGCAGGACCCAAGGAGCTCCCCAGGCCACGGTCGCGTCAGCCCCCTCAGTCCCGGCAGTTCCGAGGTCCATCTTCCATCCCTCTCTCGTGCTGCAGGCTGTAGTAACAGTTCTGACAGACACGCACGGGAGAGGAGATCTTCAAGCGCTTGATTTCTGACTGAAATCGACTGCACCTGAAGGAAGGGAAGAGAAGTTAGTCATGGATCCTCTCCACGAGCCACCAGTGGCGAGGACTGGAAAGCAGCCGCCTGGTGTCAGAGAGCAGGACACCAGAACACGCCCAATGCCACGCTGGTTGGGGGCTGGTTGGGGCTCCTGTTGCTGGCCCAGGACCAAAGAACACCGCAGTGAGCAGCCTGCAGAGACGCCAGGAGAAAATGAGAAAAACACAACAGAGCGAGGCTGCAAAACTGCATCCACCCTGAGGCCAGGAGCTTTTAACTGCTTGGGAACCCCTGCTCTTCGTCAGGGAGATGGCTGGTGGGGGTGGTGGAGGGGAGCCTGATGACCAGCCAGGAGATGGATCGGAGTCTCACCCCTGAGCTCCACAAGGTGGAAGTAAAAGACCGACCACTGCTGAGCTTCCCGTGACCTCACACACGAGCCGGGCGGTCCCCCAGGTTCTGGCTATGGGTGTGGCAGGTGTGGCAATGTCGGCATTGAACCTAACCTTCCCCCTTTGATCGGAAGACTCAATGGCCATCTTGCCCCACTGCCCACTTAGATGCGTTTCCTTGTTTTGAATTTCTTGCCTCCTAGGAACTGCTCATTTTATTTCTGTCAATTTATATTAGTTACATATTTATGGATGGCATTCAGGGATATTTCTAGACACGTGCAAGCACACACTATCTAACCACTCATCTCTCCTGTCTTTGTCTCCACCCCCAGCTCCTTAACTACTATCTACTCATCACTACTTTCAGGTCAGGCCAACTCTCATTTATTCACTTTTTAAGTCTCAGGATATGGCCTTGGCTGTGTGATGTGTTTGTCTTTCTCTGTATGGCCTACCTCAGTTAGCACAAATGCCCTTCAGCTTCCTTCTGTCATCCTTTAAGGACAACTAATACGGTGTGTGTACATATGCACCGGAAATTTACGCCATTCTTACATTTTATTTAACGTGTGTGTGTGTGTGTGTGTGTGTGTGTGTGTGTGTGTGTGTGTGTATGCAGCACACGTGGAAGCCAGAGGACAACCTCTGGGAGTTTGCTCTCATCTTCCATCATGTGGGCCCCTAGATTTGAACTCGGCTCATGTGGCTCATCTACAGCCATTTTGTAACTATGAATCCACTCACTCGTTGCTGGATACCTAGGCCAACCCTACCCATGGCGTCTGTGACTAAAGCTACGATGAACACGGCTATGCAGATCTCTCATATGCTGGCTGACTTCCATTTCTTTGGATGTATACTCAAGGATAGCTGGGCCACGTGGCCGTTCTTCGTTTTCCATCCACTGCACTGATTTACATCTCACAACAGTAAATAAGAGCCTCGTGTCCTCCTGTCCTCAGGGACATTTGTTACTGTTGTATTGGTGGCAGCTATTCAGACTAGGGTCAGATGGAATCTCACTGTCACTCTGATTTGTATTCCCTAATGCCTAATGCCACTGAGTATTATTTTATATATTTACTGGTTATCTGTGAAGCATCTATTCGGATCAGTTTTTAATCTAGATTTCCTAGTTTTTGTGAACGTGTTCTAGATGTGAATCCTGTGTGAATAGCTAGCAGGTTTTCTCCCATTCTATAGGCGGTTTCTTCAATGGCTCATCGCATGCTTTTCTGTGCAGAATCTTTAGTGTGATGAGATTCCATTTGTCACGTTTTGCTTTTGGTGCTTTGGAGTCTGATCTAGAAAATTGCCTAAACCAGTAACTTTTTTTTCCCTTTGATGTAGCCGTGGCTGTCCTGGAACTTGCTCTGTAGACCAGGCTGTCCTTGAACTCAGAGATCTGCCTGCCTCTGCTGGGATTAAAGGCGTGCACCACCACCGCCCAGCCTAAATCAGTATCTTAAAGTATCTCTCCTGTGTTCTCCTTTGGTACATTGAGAGTCATTTGAGCTGACTTCCATACAAAGTACTAGGGAGGGTCAAGCATTAATCTGCACGTGGTTACCTGGTTTTCCAAACCCAGGGTTGAAAAGGCTGTTATCTTCAGTGTGTGTCTGGCAACTTACCAGTCAGCCACAGTGCACAGGCTTACCTGTGTGTCTGCAAACTGGCCCACTGGCCCACCAGTCTTTTATTTCAGCACCACGCTGCTGTAGCTATTATGACTGATTTCTTTTTGTTTCCATATTAATTTTAGGGTTGTTTTCCCTAGTTCTATGAAGAATGCCATTGGTATTCTGAAGGGGACCACCATGAACCTGAGCTTACTTTGGGTGGCATGGACATCTTGACAATATTCATCTTCTAGTTTGTGAGCTCGGGAGGCCTTCCAGCCTTTTACTGTTGTCTTCTTCCATGTCATCCTTCAGTGTTCCATGATTTCCACTGTGTGTGTGTGTGTGTGTGTGTGTGTGTGTGTGTGTGTGTGTGTGTGTGCAGGGCAGAGGTCAACCCCAGGTACTGTTCCTTAGGAGCCATCCACTGGGTTTCTGGAGACCACGCATGGACCAGGCTAGGCTGGTTGGTCCCTCAGCGCCTGCAGCATCAGGCTCAGCTTCTCATGTGGGTCCTGGGGTCCAAGTCTGGTCCTCCAGCTTCCATGGCAACCACTCATCATCTGAAGGGTCTCCTTAACCAGTCTTCACGTTCCAAGTTGTTGATTCCCAGGTACGGAAGCTTGCCATTCATCTAGATGCTTTGGTATGTTTGAAGCTGACTATTTCAGAGCTATGCCACTGAGGAAACATCACATTACACTGGTTTTTCATGCTTTTCCTCTTCTTATATTGAGATCTGTACATCTCAGAGAGGTGTACCGGCTAGTTTTAATCATCAACCTGACGCATCAGTCACCTTGGGAAAGCGAGTGTCAATGGAAGGACCTTCATCCAGTTGGCTTGCGGGCGTGTCTATGGGGCATTTTTTTTTTTTTTTGATTGCTAAATGAGACAGGAAGGCCAAGCCCACTGTGGTCAGGGGCATCTCTGTGCAAGTGGCTCCGGGCTGGGTAAGAAAGCTAGCTGAGCGTGAGCCAGAGGAAGCCAACTGCGTGTAGCCTTCCTCCACGGTTCTCCCCAGTTACTGTGAGTTCCTGCCCGGAGTTCCTTTTGGAAACGAACCTTGAAGTGTAAGCCAACCAAACCCTTTCTGACCCAATTGCTTTGGTCATGGCATTTACCACAGCAACAGGAAAAGCAAGCTGGGACAGGGGCGAATATCTCCACCACTTTCACGAGATAGGGAGAATTCTACGGCTATGTCTCGGAGTATCCAATAAGCGCTATACGGCAGCCTCGCGGTGGCCTCTCTGGCTTCCACTAGTGATGCTGGGCCAGGACCTCCTGGATGGAGGCTGGCGTGTGATCAGGTGTGGAGTAGATGGCGGAGTGGGGGTGAGCCGTGACTGCTAAAGGGGCTGGAGGTCTTCTCAGGCACTGCTGCGGATACTGCCACCTGTAAGGATCTGTCACCGGCGGCACCTGTGTGCAGTCGGAGGTCTGAAGGATCTCCTCTGACTGAGGTACGGCCCGGCTTGTTTCAGAGGAAGAGCACCCCCCCCACGGCCCTCACCCCCTCACGGCCCTCACGCCCCCCTTCGTCAGCGGTGCACGACCAGACGGTGTGTGTTTCTATGATCACGGCAGGGACCACCACAGCCGTGTGGCCAGCAGGGGCTGTTACCCCGCTCTGCTGCTACTGAGGTCACGCCTGCGCAGAACGAGACTGCAGCCTCCCTCCTCCCCACCCTATGCGTGGGGGTCATCCAGGAAGACCTGGGAGCTTGCCTCTTCCGGGTTCGGAAATGCTTGCAGGGGTGGGTGAGAGCAGAATGCAAAAATCGCTGGCCAAGTCCAGGCATCCAGAGGCTGTGTGTCCCCGTGGCTGGGACTGTGGCTGCTGCTCTGCTAAGGCCCTCTGGAGGGTCCTTTGTGTGTGGGGACAGTGGAACCACAGAGTTCTTTTCTTGGGAACTCTGTGGGAGGGTGGGAGTCAGTGTGTCCACAGCCTTCCTCCTGTCCAGGTCCCCGTGTAAAGTGTAAAGCTCCTCACAACTGGCCACACCCTGGAGGGCAGGCTCCACTATCCTTGATGCCTCTTCCAATCCGTGCTGACATCTGCTTTCTAATTAACAACTCCTAACACTGGGTGTCAGGGTAACTCTGCTGACCCATGATTGGTTCCTGAGGCAGCTACCCAGGAGCCAATGTGGCGGAGTATTTGTGGAGTCTTGATTCACGGTATTCTGACCTTGGAGCAGTCCAAATTCAGTTAACGGGTCTCTTTTCAAGATGGCTCCTGGCGGTTCAATGGGAGCTGGAGCGATAGGTCCCTGTGCAGACTCAGGTTTCCAGGCCAGCTAAGCTGCACGCCTGTGTGGGCTGCGGCGCTTCCCGGGATCTCCCATGGCTGCCTGGCTGCTTTGCTGTGATTCTCCTTCCTCTCTACCAGGTAGAGAGCAGGCAGACTTCTCTTCCCCGGCACCACAGCAGCGCAGGGCAAGGGGAGGGGTATGCTGGGATAGTTGCTTCTATGTTGCCTTTGCCTCAAATCTCAAGGTTTTATGAGGTTTCCGTTTCTCTCCTATTGATTTCCAGCGTTCACTCACAACCACTCAATTCGGGATGTGATACCCATGATGCTTTGGGTCTGTGGAGAAGCAGGTAAATACTGGACGGTTCTAACCAGCAATGTGCTGGTTAACCACTGCCTGTCTAAAAGGGCGCTTTGCACAAGTTTTGTCCTTCAACATTTTGCTTATCTCCTTGACCATTTTTCTTTTCCTCCTCTTCCTCCTCCCTTCTTCTCCTTCTCCTCTTCCTTCTTCTTTTTTTTTGGCTTTTCAAGACAGGGTTTCTCGGTGTACTCCTGGCTGTTCCTGAACTCATTTTGTAGACCAGGCTGGCCTCAAACTCACAGAGACCCACCTGCCTCTGCCTCCTGAGTGCTGGGATTAAAGGTGTGCGTTCCCACACCCAGCTGATCATTTTTATTCTTCTGTACTGGAGATCGAACCCTGGAAAGTGAGACTGTTGGTTCCTCATAAATAGGAATACAGCGTGTCCCAAACATGCTAGCAATTGGTGCAAGTAGACTGCATCCCGGTTCTGCAATCATTTCTTAAAAGCAATTTCTTTGGCTTTTCTTGTTAAGTGCAGTGCCTGCACAGGCCACTTAGCATTGTCTTTCAAAATTACCGAGGGTTTCTTTTCATACACTAAAGTAGGAAATGACGCCAGGCATGGCATTAAAAGTCACTTTGAGCTTGGACTCTCACAAAACAGAGATGCAGATTCATATTGTTTACTTGGTTGTCAGAAACTAAACCAAGTGCTTAAGAGGGTCACTGGACTGACACCATCAGGAGCAGAGGGCAGGAAGGCTGCAGGCCAGGCTGCTCCTTCCTCCCCAGGCTCCTCCTGGGCCTCACTTAGCACCAGCAGTTACCACTTAGCCAATGCTCTCAATAGCCTTCACCACACATCTGAAAGCCATGGATAATTTAACAAATTACCTATACTTAAGATTTTGAAAACACTACAAGGAACAGGTATGCGGCAGTATTGAGCACCACACTGGGGTGCTCCACCTGTAATTAAAAAATCAAAGCACAGTGCTACATGGCAGGACCCTCTGCCCCACCTCATACAAGTTCCAGTCAGAAATGCTGGCAGTGACATTCCTGCTAATTCACTTTCAATCTACTTCCAAGAACAGGGGTTTAAGAAAAAACAGTAATTAGAACACCTTAAAATCCCAGCTATCCGTTGTCTCTGCACTTGCTATCACTGGGTACTCTCTAAGCTCTAAAAGCAGGCTGTCTTGATCCATCTTTCACACACAGACAAGCTCAGGGAGCTTCAGTAACTTGTGAGCATTTGGTCAGAGTCAAGGGAATGGCCACCACCTCCTCACCTGGAACCATATGTTGCCTATGGAACCTCAGAACTTGCCTTAGAAAATGATTATGTAGGTGTCTTTTGTGGAAGTGTTTACAGTGAGGCAATGTGGGCATCAGAGTGGCATGTGCAGGGATCTCCTGTGTGTGCAGGGCAAGGGAGGCCTGCTCGTGTGAGCACCTTCATCCTGCCTTACCATAGTCAACTTATACTCCAAAGGGATCAAAGATTAAATGTAAAAAGTAAAACTTGGAAACTTTAAAAGACACTAGTTTCCTGTCTGATCAAACTTAGGACACCCACATCCTAACACACATGCACAAACTGCACGTATAGTAAATGCAACCAAAACTGAAGCCTCTGCACCAGACAGTACAAATGCAAAGTTAAAACAGAAGCCAGAGACCTGCAGAGTTTATCTATTCTGTTTCCTGGGGGGAGGATCGGCACTTAGAACGGAATATTCTGTAGCATTATTTATAATGTTTGCAAAACGGAAAGGTAACACCAAGACTCCTTAGGAGGCAAGGATAAGGAACACGTTCCTACAAAGTCCTGAAGTAAAATCCCCGGCACACTGTTAAAGCAAACATACTAGAATAATGGTCATCTGTGAATGGGTTAGAAGCCCGAGGACAACTTTACAGGAAAGTGCAAACAGTGCAGCGTGTAGAGCTGAGAAACAATAGTGTGTGTACAAATGCAGAGGTGTGTGTACAATCAGCAGAGGTGGGCTGGACTGAAGGCCTACGTGTGTACAAATGCCATCAGCGGAGGTGGGCTGGACTGAAGGCCCATGTGCAGTGTGGATGTGCCCACACCCCGTGTGCCTCCACAACAGTCGTGACGAGGTGAACATGTGCATTTCAAGTCAGGGTGACAGCTCTTCTGGATGATTTCTGTACTTACTATGACAGCTCTTAATCATAGAAAAAAAAGGAGGGCAGAGCTGAAATCGGTTACACCAAACCAGCATCCTAGAGCGGGGGCACCCCGAAGCCAGGCAGAGCTGGCGCCAGGCCCAGCAAACGGCCTCCCCCTGGGGCCTGCACAAGTCGGGACACTCACTTCTGACAGAAGAGCTGCCCACAGTTCCGGCAGTGGTGCCGTCTCTCGGTGAGGGAGAAGCGCACGGAGCATCCCGAGCAGCCGTCGACCCCCTCGTCCTTCACCCAGTGGTCGGCGGCAGAGCGGCCGGGCTGGTCACTCACAGACCAGCTGAACACTCGGCCCCGACTGTCGCCGACGAGGATTCTGCTGTGATCCCTGTGGAGAACATGAGAAGGAAGACATGGTCCAGGGCTCAGGGTGTTGGGGAAGCCCCAATTCCCTCAGAGGGAGCTAGTTAAAACAGACAAAAAAAAAAAAAAAAAAAAAAATCAAACCCGGCCTGGATTTATTTTCCCATTTCTATTTTCCTCGGCTCAAGCCTTGCTGTGTCTTTAAAGCACACAGATGGCATTTGGTTTATTTGTTGAGAATTAAAATCCACACAGCGGCAAGTTTCAGACCAGAAGAGGCAGAGCAGACACACAGGATAATACAGGTCTCAAGGATCGGGTTGAAACCCGGGTCCCTAGCTATGCAAAGGATCCAGGAAGAGAGATAGAGAGATGGGATCCGAAAAGCCTGGCCCTTACTTGGAGACGCCCAATGCGGTGACCTCAGCTGGGTGTGCGTTGTCCTTTCGATCGAAGGCCGTGTGCATCGTCAGCTTGCTTCTGAACACCAGCTGCCGCTCCCACCGGTACCCTGGAACGGAGGGGTGGGAGACAGAGACCAACTAGACCCAGGGAGCTCCATCCATCAAAGCAGTGTTTGGACTGTGGTTTCTTGTGGGTTTCTTGTGTAAAACATGCCTCGCTTGATCTACAGGGGAACTGTCTGAGGCCTTTGTCTGTACCCGGGCCACAGAGCTGGTCAAGGGAGCTGGACCCCAAGGGAGCTGGACCCCCCCCCCCCCCAGCTCAAAACACACAACCTATCACACCACTCACAGGCAGGGAGAAAGATACTAGATCTCAAGTTACCAGGTTTTAATCTGCTGTAATTCCGTGCTTCGATGGGGATGGGGTTGGGGCTGGGGTGGGAGTGGGCGAGGGGGCCCTGCAGATGTGCTCTGGTCTGGCCCTCAGAGTAGTTCACAAATATGAAGCCGTCCTTCTCATCAAGACTGAGCTGGTCGGACCAGCGCCTGGAGTCGTCGGAGCTGCTGTCCGTGCACCACGTGGCCGTGGCTCTGCAGGAGGCGGCCCGCGGCCTGTGGCTGGTGCTGCTGGGCTGGCTGGCCGTCTCCTTCGGGTCCTGGCTGATGCTCGGCTCCTCCGTTTCGGAATCCGTGCTGTCTTCATCCTGGGCTTGCTGCCCTGGGAAAGCACGAGGGAACGAGAGACGGCAGACGCATCAGTCAGCCTCACTTTGGGCCTTGCTCTTTTTCCTTCCGGTGGGCGGAAGGCCCAATCACAGCTGGCAGGGCACTCTGAGCCAAGTATCTCCAGTAAGGTTACACACAGTAACGAAGTGTAGGATCTGTCTTAGAGTTCCATTGCTAGACCACGTCTGAGAACGTCTGTAGCATGGCATTTTACCCTTCATAGTGGAACCCAGAGCACACGCTCCCTGACACCGTGTGGCTGCTCTGGCTCTCCCCACAACCTGCCCCCCTCACTTGGACTTGCAGACACCATTTCTCCACTTGTCTTCCCAACGTCGGTGTGGACTGGTGCTACCTGACGTGGGGACCCCACTCCACGGCTTCTGTGTCTAAAATCCTGCCCAGCTCCTTCTACTCAAACATCTCCTCCCTCCCCCAGACTCCTCCCTGCCATGCCTCTGTATTCGACGTCCTCTAAACTCTGAGCCCTGTACTCTGTTTACAAACAGCAGAGGAAGGACCGAGCCCAGGGCCCTGGCCGCGGCCATCGGTAACCACGTGACTTCTAAGACAAGTAAGTTTCTTGTGAAAGTTTAAATTTTGAATCTTTCCTTCCCATTGTCATTTTACATGTCCTAACACTAATTATCTACTTCCTTCGGTAACACCTCCCAAAGAGAGATAAATAGGAAACCGTGCGCACAGACACACAGAGAAACTGATAACAAGCACTTAGGCGGCAGCTCACTACACACAGCAGCACAAATGTTACCGACACAGGCAGACTTAGGTCCTATCCCGAGCTGCCGAGGGATGGCTCTGACCTCCCGGGAGCCTAGCCCAGATCGCCTTCCTTGAGCCTCATCCCTGGGACACGGCACAGTCAGTCCTTCTCTGTGGACTGCTTTCCTTCCTGCAAAACTGCCTCAGTACAACAGACATGGACGATGACTCACGATGTCTCTCCACCCCGTGGACGACCCCCCTTCCATCTCATCGTTCACTGTTATTCATTAAAGTGACTCACTTCTCCCTGGACCCTGCAATCCAATGCCTTAGATAAAGCAGCAACCCCAAACAGTTACTGAATCAAAATTTCCCAAAGTTTATGTTTTCCCCACCAACACTTCAGATCACCTCTTCTGAGGCTACACGTTAGCCCGTAGGATTCCCACTATCAGTATAATGCAAGCACCAGGATGTCTTGCTGATGGGATTTTTTTTCCAGCACAGAAAGCGGACACTGTGTGCTCTCTTCTGATAGTGTGCCTTTTCCTTCTACCACCAAAGTCATTCAATTCTCAGTGTGCAGGGACTAACTACCGAGGTGACGTGAGGTCATCAGACTGAAACTGATTCTTTCCAGTAAGTCATCAGTGCTAGACCAGGAAGGGAAGCCTCTGTGGAGACAGCGGCATGGGGCAGGATGCCGCGGGCTTCATGGCACTGTCCCCAGATGCTCTGTAGAGACATCAGAAATAACAGCTAAGAGTCTTCAGTTGGAATTAGTGTCCACACGAGCAGGAGTGGGCAGCCTGAGGACTGATGTTTGGCTTATGAGCAATTTAAGAGCCCGGCGCCCACCTGTTTCTGTCCACACTGCACCCCACAAGCTGGGCACAGCAGCTGTAGAACCGAGACTCGGCACTTCAGGAAAACACTCCCGTATCTAGCCTGCCTCACTCAGAGGGCACCGGTGAACTAGGCACACCTGGCCACAGGACCACAGAAACTGTAGCAGAGATGCAGTGCTGTGCACAGCACCCAGCCTTGCCTCCTGAAGCTACTCGGCGTGAGTCGTGTCCGTGTCCCCCCCCCCCCCCCCCCCCCCCCCCCCGCCGTGACCTAGACAATCAGAGTGGTAAGTACCTATCTGCGCTTCAGGACAGCCTTCTTGCATTTCCAGGTCTTCCACAGGCTCAGGAGCGGGGGTTTCAGGAACTTGTAGAAATTCCATCCTCCAGAACTGTAATAAAATGATGTGGAAACACCACCACTCAGAGTCACACCAGAGACTGTGAACACCACTCAGAGTCACACTGGAGACCGGGAACATGTCACTTCATGAAGGTGTGCTCTGAGGGCCAGGAAGACGGTTCCACTGGTTGCCTCTAAACAGGTTTTTCTGAAGCTGGGAGACCGCTGGCCTCACACGGTAGCTACCCCTCACTGGAGGGTCAAGACAGTTTAGAATCGTGGTCAGGGTGGTGGTTTGAGTGAGGATGAGCCCCAGAGGATCCACAGTATATGACTGGTTGGTTCCAGTTGGTGGACTGGTTAGGAGGCTTCAAAAGCTCACCCTAGGCCCAGGCGCTTTCCCGGCCGCCTCCTTTCCATTTTGTTTCTGCTCTCTCTCTCTCTGTCTGTCTGTCTGTCTTCAATCTGAGGCCAGGATGTAAACTCTGAGCTATGCTCTTGTGCCCTGCCTGCTTGCTGCCACACTCCCTGCCACGATGGTCATGGACTCACCCTCTGAGACGGTAAGCCCTCAATTAAATGCTTTCTTTTACAAGCTGCCTTGGTCATGGTGTCTTCCCAGCAACAGAATGGTAACAGTAACTAAGGCCGTGACTGCGGAAGTAAACTTGTTTCCCACAAAGACCCCTCTAAGTCCTGCATACAGGACTACAAACCCCACCTCCAAGCATATTTGTCTGTGGCAGTTTTGGGAGTGCCTTAAACATCTGGTGGTGGAAGCTGTAGCCTCAGGAATGCAGACAGAGGTGTGTACCCCCACCCCAAGCTTGCTGTCTGAGGCATGAGGCATGTAATTTGGGAGGGGCTATCAGCTTCGTGGTCTCTAGGCCTGAGCCTGTGATTAAGCAGGCTGATGATCAGTCACCGTGCTTTGACAAAGGGCGCAATTAAGGGAAACAGAGTTACAAAGAAAAGGAAACTCTCCTGAGAGAAAGCCACGCACCTGAGTGACTGCAGAAGTCAGCACACACTCTTGTCTTTTGTGTGATGCCAACCCACATAGAATGCAGCAAAACACATGTACTGCATTTAGGTTTCAGCAGAAATCATGTAGGCCCCAGCCTGAGCATGGATGTAAGGCCTCAAGGCGTGTGTGCATGTGTGCGTGTGTGCGTGTGTGCATGTGTGCATGTGTGCACGTGTGCATGCATTTGAGAACAGCGGGACGCTTTTCTGAGGTCACTTACCCGAACCACCCCATCTGAGTGTCCCGTCACGATGACATTCTGTGTGTCCCATTCATTCATCTCGGACACGCAGCAGCAGATGATCTGCTGACTCCTGCCTGTGAATGTGTTCACACTCACGATAGGGTCACCGTTGATGCTCCACACATGGATGTACGTGCCGGCACAGGACACAATGTCCCCCTGAGGAGAAGAAGGGGAATTTGTCAGTCTCTTTACGCTGAGCTTCATATTCCACGTCTAGCTCTCAAAACCTTTTTTAGTCCTGAGGACTTCTGGCTGGATGATTTCTGAGGCAACCTAGAAGTCAGTGCTTGCTATATAAATATCTTCAACAGAAGCTTCCTCAAGAATTGAAAGCCGAGTCCTTGCCAGGCATCACACATGGAGGCGAGAAGTAATGAACTCAAAACCAAGACCGGAGAGCAGAGGGAAACTATGAGCTCGGGTGTGCTGTATCTCTCCTCAGTAACTGAGAGGACAGACGGACCCCACAGAGTACTGTAACGGTTACTGTAAAACCTGTGTCTGCAGCAAGCGAGGCCACCAACCAACCTGCGGGTTTCTAACGAGAGGCAGGAAGCACATGCAGTTCACTAAGGAGCTGGACAGAGAGTTGTGGGTGGATGGAAGGGAAGCCACAAGTTACTTAGACATGACCAAGCCATCTTTTAAAGATTATGTGTACGAGTGTTTTGTCTGCACACATGTCTGTGGGTCATGTGTGCCTGTCTGCTGCCCACATGAACCAGAAGAGAGAGAGTCTTCAGATCTCCTAGGACTGGAGTTACAGTTAAGAGGCACCATGTGCATGCTGAGAATTGAACCCTGGTCCTACAGAAGCACAGCCGGTGCTTTTAACCTCTGAGCCAGCCCCTCTAGAACAACTTCAACAAACAAACAAAACAAAAACCAACCCAATGGCTCCGTACAGCCAGAAGCACTGGCTGCATTGGCTTCGGCAACAGATGAGAAACACAGTTCTGCCTACTTCGGAACAAGCCCAGACCACAGTGCTATGAATCATGGCATCAAGCACCTCAATAAGTAACACCAAGGCCGCGGGGTTATGTTGGGCCCACAGTCTGAGAAAGCTTTTTAGGTGCAGTATCCCTAGAAGCCCCCCAAAGTCATACTTCCACCGGTGCGTACCCCCATGCAGTCCCAGCTCCGAACACGCCTATTCCTAGCAACCAGGCACTCTGGGTTGGCTATTCACGAGAACGGAATTTCTTCAAGTGACTACAGACTATTTGACTAATGCACAGTTAATAATACTCAGTGTTATAGTTTGGGTGTAAAATGTACCCCACAGACTCATATACTGGGTGAGGCAGGAGGCACATGTGTGGAGGTAGATCACTGTAGTGTAGGCCTTTGAGGGTTACAGCCTGGCCCTACTTCAGGCCTGCTCTGGCCTGAGTTCTCTGCTTCTTAGAGACTTCAGTAGAACAACTGCCTTATACCCACTCTCAGCCCGTAGACTGGACTGGTTAGCCGCTGTTATCTTCCTTACCAAGATGGACTACGTCCACTTAGGTACCGCGAGCCAAGACAAACCTTTCTCTCCTGCTTGTCAGGTATTTGGTTACCAGGTTGAGACCATTATTACAAACAGTATCATCTGGGGAAAAGCAAAGCGGGAAGGGACCTCCCAAATGAAAGGCTGTGTGGATGCGAGTGAGAACACCGGGAAGCCCAGGGCAGGGCGGGGGAAGATGTGAGCAAGCAGGTGTAGCTGCAATGCCAATGGGCGGACTGCTGTAATTCCCAGGACCGATCTGCAGAGGCCAATGGGTGGACTGCTGTAATTCCCAGGACCGATCTGCAGATGCCAATGGGTGGACTGCTGTAATTCCCAGGACCGATCTGCAGATGCCAATGGGCGGACTGCTGTAATTCCCAGGACTGATCTGCAGATGCCAATGGGCGGACTGCTGTAATTCCCAGGACTGATCTGCAGAGGCCAACGGGTGGACTGCTGTAATTCCCAGGACTGATCTGCAGAGGCCAACGGGTGGACTGCTGTAATTCCCAGGACTGATCTGCAGAGGCCAACGGGTGGACTGCTGTAATTCCCAGGACTGATCTGCAGAGGCCAATGGGTGGTCTGCTGTAATTCCCAGGACTGATCTGCAATGCCAACGGGTGGACTGCTGTAATTCCCAGGACCGATCTGCAGATGGAGGACCATCTACACAGGTGTTCACAGACAGGCCTCAGCTGCTGTAAACCCACAACTGAGCTCCCCTGGCTTACCATCCCCACTCAGCAATGGATCTGCCTCAGGAGGCCTTGGCTGTCAGGAGACTCTGGACCAATGTATTCATTTTATTCTGACTCATTTATTTATATATGAAACACTAACTTTTAAGAAAGCTAGTACCTTCTGGTAACTTTGAAACCTGGTTTTTAAAGTAGCCTGACAATTATTTTATCTCTTGTTCATGGACCCAGGGGTTAACACTTTTTACTGTACATTGTAATTAAAAATTTCAACAAAACTCTTAAACTTTTAACGAGTCTCACAATTTCCACAGTGTTGGAGAAGTACACTCTGGAATGTTTTATTTTCACCAACTCTTGCTCTCTTTAAAGTGTGCAGTAGTGAATGGATTGTTTTAGGATAAAACTATTGTCCGGTTATAAAATTTAATATCCAGGCCGGGCGGTGGTGGCGCACGCCTTTAATCCCAGCACTCGGGAGGCAGAGCCAGGCGGATCTCTGTGAGTTCGAGGCCAGCCTGGGCTACCAAGTGAGTTCCAGGAAAGGCGCAAAGCTACACCGAGAAACCCTGTCTTGAAAAACAAAAAAACAAAAAAAAACAAAAAAACAAACAAACAAAAATTTAATATCCATTTGCTTTTCAAGCAATTTATAAACCAAGCAGAATGCAGTGTCTTCCACACCGTGAATATCCATCAACACAGACTCGGTCTTGTTTAGTCCGGCCCGTATATTTCCCAAATATACTACTTACGGTTAACTCATTAATGCAAAGAGCAGAAACGGGGGCTCGGTGGCCGCGGAGCTGGGTTAGGAACGACAGTTTGTTCAAATCCCAGATGATGCAGGTGCGGTCTCGGGACCCACTGACAATTATGTGATAGGCTAGCGACGCGGTGGCGCAGGTGACGGTGTCAGTGTGACCCAGCAAAGCCTGCGAAAGAGAAAAGCGAGCAGTCAGGCCAGTCACAATGGGGGGTCTCCTAGCTGTGAAGACAGGACAGGCGCATCACCAGCGAGCCGGATGCCCAGGGCAGGGTGGGGTGACAGGCTAGACCCTTCTCTTCATCTTTACATTTTTCTCAGTAGGAAGGAAATGGTGGCCTCGACTTTTGAAGGAAGAGGGAATGTCCGCCGCAACTGACGTGGATTTCTTTCCACTCTTCCCATGTGGTCATACACTGACTATGGGCCCAAAGTAGAGAGTTTCTATTCTCTTGCCATAAACGCTTATTTAGATGGCTGTGAGCACCTACGATTTTAAAAAGTGTACGGAAAAAAAGAAATTAAAATGGCACGGTTGTGGTCTGTGGTCCTAAAAGATGAAGGGGGGTATGGTCCTGACATACGGCCACCATGCTGGAGTCCCGCTATCTGCACGGGAGGTGTCTGTGTTGGGGCGGAGGGGGGCCCCTTCATACTGACTGCAGCAAGGGACCTCACAGGACCCAGGAACTGCAGTGTGTGGAGGTTAGGGAAGATTTTGAAGAAAAGTCTCTGATCACTGTTAGGAGTTCCATTTTCTGGAAATGTGCCTCCTCTCCTGTCCCCAGCGGGACATGCTCATTTAAATGAGAAGATGTCTTAATTTTTTGGTCATATAGACATCTGGAGGTATGCTGAGTAAACATGGAAAGCTGTTTTAAGTCCTAAATCTACACCGATGGCACATAAGCTCAAAACCCATTGGCTGATGGGAAGTAGTTTCTTTAGAGAGAGTGGTCAGCAAAACCACCAGCAGCCTTATCTGTGACACTGTGGAGAATGCCCTCACACCGCTCATCTCAGTGAGGCGTCTAAGGAGCCCTTGGTCTGTGGAAGGTTGCTGGACAGGGAACTTAATTCTTTCCATACATAGCTAACACACTGATTCTGGCTTTAAAACAGACTTGGAGTCAGATCTGAACTTAAGTTCTGGCTCTATCTGTCGCAAAGGTAATGTTGGCATGCTTTTTATTCTAAGATGTGCTCCCTCACACCCAGACACAGAAACTACCTTGGGTAACTTGAGGGTCCGAGTTCTGTACGAACAAATGAGACATTTTTATTAATAAACTGCTTTTCAAATTACATCCTAAAAACATAGATGTATCCTCCTTATTTTAAAAACATCTGCGCTAAAACCATCACAGATCAAGTACTACGACATAGCTTACTACCAGGGATACGACTCGGTGGGCAAAGGAGTCTAAGCACAAGCCTTATGCCCCAAATTCAATCCTTAGAAGCCACGGAGAGTTGGAAGTAGAAAATGGACTCTGCAAAATAAAAAATAAAAAGCTAAAAAAGTAAAAATGGAATCAAATAAAGATGAAGTAATTGAAATACTTGACAGCAAGACCATCAGTGCTCTGCTGGACCGAGGTGTAAATCCTGCATGGCCTCAGGAAGGACAAGGGACAAAAGAGGCGACTAGATGTGGTGCTTCAGTGAAGCGGCGCCACCGTGGGAGAGCATCTACACGAATCTACAGAAAATATACCTGGCTGGCAAAACACTTCAGTGTACAAGTAATTTCTAAGAAACATTTGTATTTCTTAGGCATGCAGAAACAGTCGTCAAAGACAACTTCCTTTAGCTCTTAAGAGACACTTTATGAAAAACAGCATTTTCTGATTATTGAGAAGCCTGTCTAGTAAATTAACCTGTTTTGAGTCAGGTGCAATTCCATACCCAGGGTGTTGGGGATCGTGAGTCTGGAGACAGCCTAGAGTACCCAGCCTCACCCCTCAGAGCGGAACGACACCTTCCCCAAGCATGTTCTGGAGCCTGGCAGCTGAGCAGGGGAATGTGGCCACCCTCTCCCCGCTGCGTGCTTACCTGCTTGAGCGTGAGGGGCTTGGCCTTCTCCTTGGAGGTGCCCATCTCCCACACGCACACCACAGTACTTGTTCCACCCGTAATCACCAGCTTGGGGTTGGGGCAGATGGCACAGAGGATCTGGCCCCACTCGGACAAACATTCATAAACAGTCACCGCCTGGGAGACAAAGTGGACGTGAGACACATGCCACCAAGTGCTGCTGCAGACTTCAGCCACACAAGGGGCAGAGCTGAGTTCCCAGAGAAGGTTGTGGGAGGCAGCCCAGGCAGGCACTGTCTCCCACCCTGAGCCGGGTTCAGTTACAGTGAACAGGGTTCAGTTAGTGACAGTTCCACTGACGTTCTACCCCAACTGCCCAAGAACGTCTAAACTACAGAAGCTGCTAAGCATCAAAATTAAGAGACCGTGTGCATAACAGTCTGATCTTTATCCAGTTTGGGAAGATAATGTTCAACCTGTGTGATGATGGTAGCATGGTTAAAAGGGCCTGTACACTGTGGCCACGGAAAGCATGCATAGGGAAAACATGCTTGTTTGAGAAACACTGCCCACAGAGAATAGTGCCCAGTGTGACCAGAGAGTGGGAGGAGCCAGCAGAGGGCAACATCCACTAAAGGATCACCCATTTGCTTCTCTAGGCCACAGCGGCAGCGTCTGTGCTGGGGGACGGGGCTGCTTTAGGGGACTAACATTGGTAAGGGGCCAGATCGTTACTTGACGAAGAAGAGGGTAGCCGGGTTGCAGAAAGGGTGAGCCCTTTGCTGGCTAGGGTCTCTTAGAGGAATTCTGGGAGCGGGAGGAGAGCTGTCTGCACCCGCTTCACAGATTTCTAAGAAACACTTGTTCTTCTGCAGCTCGCTCCTTGATCTGGAACAGGAAGTTGACAGAGCCTGGCCTAGCTGCTCCCCGGCTGTTCAGCCCGGTTGTCCAGACCACGAAGGGGCGAGGCTGAAGCAGGCCAGCAATGCGCACCTTGTCTGACTCGTAGGTCCCCAGCCTGCAGCTGAGGTCTGCGTAGCCCCAGGCGAAGGTCTTGTTCCAGGCTGGTGGGATCAGGACCTTGTTCTGCTCCACTGCGAGGATGCCTTTGTCCGTGCAGACGATTTGCCCCACAGGCTCTTTGAGTTCTACGAAGGAACCATTGCGTGAAGTCAGATGGGGACCCGGACTCTCAGGCTCACACCCCGAGAGCTGGTGCCCACCATCTTACCTTTCACTGGGGTCAGGGAAGGCCTCAGGTTGTCTAGGTGATGGAAGAAGATCTTGTCACCCGTGACTCCCGGCGGGATGGAGATCCCCATGTTGTCTCCATTGAGCCGACTCCTCACTCGCTTTGGCGGATGGGGTTTTTTAAACAACTGAAGAGGATAACACACTTTATAGGACGACATGTACTCAGCACTTTGTGCAAGCATCATGGCTTTCTTGACATAAGCTTTACATGCATTATATATTGTATTATCCCCGGTTTTCATCTGAGGATAGCGGGTCAGAGGCTGAGACTGTGAGACTTAACCACAGTAAGCAGTGACAGGATTATGGTGCCGGAGCTGGGGTCACCATACCCACACAAAGCTGAATTAACTTCCTGAGAAAACGTCATTACTCAAACTACACACTGACTGACAGTTATTGTCCAGCGGTGTTTAGAAGGCAAGCAGTTCTCCATGACCTGATCTCCTGTCCCTGAGGCAGACACTGACTGTAACAATGGGATGTGGTCCTGCTCGGCACAGCCATCCTTAAGGGGACTCAGCAATGCTGCGCCCCGCACGGCTGTCCCTAATGTGACCGGACGACGCCACTTTGGTGTCTTTGAGGTGCTCTTGCTGCAAATTTATGAATCCATCTTGCATTCAAGGAAAGAAATTCGAAGAGGTTAAGAAGACTGTGAGTGCCCACAACACAGTAGTCAGGGGCAGGACTTGCATCACAGCGCTTTCTGTCAGGCTCACTCTTATTTTTTTTCCCCAATAAAACAGATCTTTAAAAGAAGAAAACAACTTTGGCATTTTTTTGTCCACTATTTCTACAAGATCAAAAATATTAAAAGTCCACTTAATGTTTTTTTTCAAACTCTTTGAAGTACTTATATTGTCATTTATGCTGGGAAACTGGTATTTGAGAAAAAGTATCTGCGCTCTTACGATGATCCACAACCATATTCTAGGAGACCTTACTGCGATCACTGGAGAAAAAAATGGGGAAAACACCTGACATACAGGAATCCAGGTGCAGACTCCTGAGCCTTTGAGACCCTTGTTTCTAGTTTAGATATTTGTGGGGACATGGGCCAGGGTTCTGTAGATTTGGACATTGTAAAACAGAAACACACACTACAAAGCATGCCTAGACATGAAAGAACTTTACACGAAGACTGTCCCTGTTCGTTTTATGTTAACCCAGAGAGGCTGCAGTCGTTTGGGAAGAAGGAACCTCCATTGAGAAAATGCCCTGACTAGACTGGCCTGTGAGAAAAACTGTGGGGCCTTTTCATGATCAGTGATTGACGCAGAAGGGCTCAGCCCACTGGGCAGGTGGTATGCAAGCCGTGGGGAGCAAGCCAGTAAGCAGCACCCCTTCATGGTTTCTGCATCAGCTCCTGCCTCCAGGTTCCTGTCCTGACTTCCCTGGATGATGGGCTACAAGCTGTAAGATAAAATACCCCCACCCTACTTGCTCTTGGCCCATGGGGTTTATCACACAACAGGAGTTCTGACGAAGGCTATGGTACTGTGCAGAGTTGCAGGTATACAAAGTTACGTACATACAGTGACCATACAACCTACGTATGAAAATATTCTCTTTTATTTAACGGAATGTCTTAGAAATAACTCTGCTAGCTTCTTATACCAAAGCAATAAAGCAATCTTACAATAGTACAGGGTCTCTAAAATGTGTGTGTGTGTGTGTGTGTGTGTGTGTGTCAGAGAGAGAGAGAGAGAGAGAGAGAGAGAGAGAGAGAGAGAGAGAGACACGTGCAGTGCCCTCGGACACCAGAAGAGGGAGTCAGAGTCCCCTGGAGCTAGAGTTAGGATGGCTGTGAACCACCCAAGAGGGGGCTGGAAACTGAACTCTCTGGTGCAAGGTCTTGAGGTTTGTTCAATACATGCACTTCCTGCAGATATCCTGCCCCTGTAACCCTCAGGAAAGAGCAACGGGTAGGGGGGGAGGAGGGAGGTCTCAGCATCACTCTGCTCTGGAGGCAGACTCGGGCTGCATGGTGAAGGACAGTACTGGCTGTCCTACAGTTCTCCATTGCTTTTCCACGTGCAGAGCTTGCCATTCTTCCATGTGTTCCCAGTGTCAACACTAGAAACCTTGGAGATGGTAAACCTCTGGAAGACATAACAGCTGCCCCAAGACCGAGGAGGCCAGGGCCCTCAGTGCAGAGCCTCAGGCCTTGTCACAGGCGGGTGGCATGAGCAGCCTGGCCCTAGGTGTGTCTGCCACAGTGTTGTGGGGATGGAGGAGGGAGGTTTGCTCCTCACTGGGCTCAATGCAGTGGTCTCCAGTCTGGGGGCTGCGTGCCTTTCTTCTCAGCGTTCAGATCGGGGGAAGCTGCCACTTTCTGTCCAGACAGTCCTAACTCAGCACAGCCCTTTTCATATCTCCATTGAGATTGTGGCCCAGTCACAACAGACCTCCATGATGATTACTTATAACGACTGACTTGAGACCTAGAGTCACCTGGAAGTCGCAATGAGGAATTATCAAAATCAAACTGGCCTCTGAGCATGTTTGTGGGGATCGTTCTGATTGCCTTAAATGAGGCTGGGATACCCAGCCTGAAACTGAGTGGCAGCATCCTCAGGATTTTGGCCTTGGCCTGCATAAGAGCAGAAAAAGTGCTCTAAGCACTAAGCACTAATTTCTCTCTGCTCTCTACTGTGGATGCGATCTGTGAAGCAGCTGCTTCAAGCTCCTGCCTTGACTTCCTGAGGGACTGTGACCAGGGACTGTGAGCTAACATCAGCTCTTTCTTCTCTAAGCTGCTTCTTGTCTGGGGACTTTATCACAGCAGCAGCCAATCACTAGGACAGGCACTAAGTGGTCTTCAGTTCCCATCACGGTTCCTCTAAGGTGTGTGTGCGTGTGTGTGTGAGAGAGAGAGAGAGAGAGAGAGAAAGAGAGAGAGAGAGAGAGAGGGAGGGAGGGAGAGGGAGAGAGAGAGAACGTATGCATGTGTGTGTGTGCATGTGAGAGAGAGTGTGTGTGCGTGTGTGAGAGCGTGCACGCATGTGTGCATGTGTATGTGTGTGCACATGTGAGAGAGAGTGTGTGTGTGCGCATGTGAGAGAGAGTGTGTGCGTGTGTGGGGGGGGGGCTATAATGAACACACTGAAGTTAAATGCAGCCATGCCATTTCCTTGCCTATGGTCACCACTGGGTTTGGACTGGCATCAAGATGAAATCCCATCTCCATATTCTGTGGCCCACAAGGCACCTCCTGGTAGGTCTTGAGCACAATACATGAACATGTACCTAGTTTGTGAAGGAAAAGTATGAAGCAACAAAAATCCTACGTACATACATACATACGTACGTGGACTGTGTAACAGGAAGGAAAGTAATAATGAGCCATCTACTGAGTTTCATGGGCAAGTGGTCGGCTGTCAGTTACTACTGCACAGTCATCTCCCACGCCTACAGAGGGAAACAAATCCACCAATGATAAGAGCAGCCATACCTGCTTAGGGATCTGACCGAAGTTATTAATGAACCCGATGGTGGCCGTCTCCTTCAGTGGGTCGTTTATGTTGTAGATATCCACTTGACCCTCATAAAAAAGGTGATGGAAGACGTTGACAGCCTCTACGGCAGCAGGGCCTTGCTGCTTATAGCCAAAGATGAGGTCGATCCACTCGTGGAGGTGGGCACTCACATAATCACACTCCAGAGCCTGGGGGTCCAAAACAGGCTGAGTCACTGCCTGGCTGTTACTACCTTTTCCCACAGTGAAAGAAACTTGGCTAGAGGTCAACAGGAATTAAAATAATTAAGAATCACAAGGATAGTACAAGTAACTTAAAGAATGTGAGGCACACTCCTCAGGGTCCTCTCTTCATGCTGCGGTCACTGGGCAGGTGGACCCCAACTTCCCTTACCTCCCGGTGGACTCGGATGAACTCTCTTGGGTCTCCCTTTGCCCACGGTGGAAGGATAACGTCTCCGAGCTTGGTGCCATTTTGTTTACAGCCTGTGGAATTGGACAGTTAGGAAGGAAGTGTGAGTTTAGGGGTTAGCTTCCCACTAAAGAGACAGAAATCGTGTTCGAGTCATCACCAGGGCGATGAGAACATCCCCTGACCCCTTTTCCTGAGTCTGTGTGGTGGCCTTTCTCCAAGGCTGCTCCCTAGAGCAAGCCTCAGAAAGATTGCCAACTGTTAAAAAAAAAAAAAAAAAAGGCAAACTCTCCCAAGTGTCTTTCAGGAGGGCCGATTTACAAAGGTAAACAGTTTCTCCCTGGTAAGACTCGGGCTCTGATGCTAAGCTTACTGTCCTCTAAGAACAACACAGCACTTTCTGGAATGCTGACAGCTGCAAATTCCCTTTCAATGGCACATGTTATGATAACTTCAGTACATGAGTTTGCTCATCTTTTGATATTTAAAAAATGTATACATAGACTTTTAACACAGGATCTTCCTATTGTGTAGCTCTGGCTGGCCTTGAAATTCACCTGCCTTTGCCTCCCAAGTGCTTGGATGAAAGGCACCTACCACCATGCCTGGCTGACACTTAAGGCACTCATAGAAAACAGATATTTTGCAGTGATGAGCTTCATTAAAAAATAAAATCTGTTTTTTCCCATACAGTTTATAAGTTAAAAAAAAAAGAAATAAACAATTCAAAGTGAAGGATAATTATTTTGAATACAAAAAGATGGTGATTTAGTAGTCAGAAAATACATCTGAGACATATATAAAATATGTCTGGGGCCTATCCTGAGACACTTTGCTCAGCCTTGGTGTAGGGAAGAGGGCACTGAACCTGCCTCGGCTGAGTCTACCAGGCTGGGCTGAATCCCCAAGGGAGAACTTGCCTTGGAGGAGGTGGGAATGGGGGGTGAATTGAAGGGGAGGGCTGGGGGGTGGGAGGAGGGAGGACTGGGGAATCCATGGCTGTTATGTGAAATTAAGTTAATTATAAAATAAAAATATTTCTTTTTTTTTTAAGAAAAAAAATAAAATAAAATAAAATCTGAAACAATAATTTTTTGCAACATTAAAAGAAAACTCTTGGAAAAACTAGAGCTTCTTGGCAGAAACAAAAACATCATTTTGCAATAAATATTGGTACTTATTCTGTTTAAACTTATTTAAGTTATATGAGATAATCTGAAAGTGTTAAAGAAATAATTTGAGGCCAGCACAGTGGTACACATATATAATCCTAACACTTAAGAAGGGGAGATGGGGACTGCAAACTGGAGGCCAGCCTAGGCTACATATCAAGTTAAAGGCCAGCCTAGGCTACATATCAAGTTAAAGGCCAACCTGGGCTACATATCAAGTTAAAGGCCAGCCTGGGCTACATAGCAAGTTATAGGCCAGCCTGGGCTACATAGCAAGTTATAGGCTAGCCTGGGCTAGAAAATAAGATTTCCAACTTTAAGAAAAAAAAAAAAAGAAACCATATGCTAGGAGGTTTGAAAAATTAATTGGAATTCTCATCTAGAAAAACAGGTTCTTTTTATGTTTAATGAAATAACTCTAAAAGGTCATTTCAGCTTATAGCACCCATAGGTACAAATGAGATCAGCACTGTGAGAAGTGTAAACAATAAACAATTGGGGAACTTCACAGCAGCTGGTTAGATAAATGCCGTGTTAAGTTTCCTCAAGTAGATCAGTTTTCAGATTTCAGAGCCCTGGGCTGCCTCCAAGAGAAAGCCAGGAAAAATACTTCCCGCAGAAACCATCACGTGCTCATCACTGGGACTTGATTATTTATAATGTGGTGGATATAAAAACCAGTTCACTGACCAATGTGTTGCTTGGGTTAGAAATTACCATATGACTTAAGTCAAATCATTATAGTGACCACACACTTCACACATTCCCTAAGCCCCTGAAATGATCCCCCACTGTGTGTGCGCGCGCGCATGTGCCTGCAGAAGCCAGAGGACTCAGATCTCCAGGAGGTGGAATTACAGATAGTTGTGAGCCGATCTACATGGCTGCTGGGAACTGACCTAGGATCCTCTGACAAGATGGTCTTCACTCTTAACCATCAAGTCATCTTTCAAGCCCCACAGACCTAATTTTTTTTTTCAGACCTAATTTTTTGAGGATAAAAAACAAGCAACAATCCCTAGGCCTCTTTGAGACACAATCTGCCTTTAGAGGATCCTCATGTCAGACATATTTCCTCAGAACTACCAGTCATTTTAAAGACATCTGACGCAGTGCGGTCGCAGAGAAATCCTTGGTCTATGTATTCTGCAGCTGCTCCTCCCAAGGAAAACACCTCGGAACAGGGGCGCTAGAACAACCGGAAAGCAAGCCTAGATGCACTCTTTCACATCGCTAATCTTTGCTCAGAGGGCGGCAACTGGCGGCGGCTTGTTTTTGTATGTGTTCTTCAGGTAACAGCCATATAACGAAATTAATCATTTTAAAGAGACTAATTCAATGGCATTTAGTAATTCAGCAGGTATGCAGCTGGCATTCTCTGTGGTTTCAGAGCACTTTTATCAACCCCAAGAAACCATGAAGCGGTTCATTATTCTCTCCCGTGCGTGGTAACCACCAGTGTGTCTTGTGTCGGTGGATTTGCCTGTTCTGAGGCTTGCCAAGCATCACGCATTGTGTGACGACGGGCTTCGGTGCTGGATTTTCCGACTAAGCATTAGGTTTCTGAGGTTCACCTACTGCTGCACTAGACCCGGCATATACTCCCGAGGTCCCTGTTTGGTCAAATGCACAGTCCCTAGACTGGTGATACAAGGAGGTGACATTGACTTTAAGAGGGTGGGCTCAGGGGCAGGTCTCTGGTCACGGGGCATGCCCTGGAGGAAACAGCGAGCACCAGTCTCTTCTTACTCATTTCATTCTGCTTCCTCGACGCAGGAGAACGGCCTTTCTACCCCATGAGCCTCTGCTGTGATGCCCCCTTGCATAGGCTGAAATCTCCAAAGCCTTTTCCAATGCTGATGATTAGGAATTTGTTGCGTGGGATGAGTAACATTTCTTATCTGAGCCTCAGAATGTGTTCAGCCACGAGGGCACTCACACACGTGTGCTCGCCTGAGCCTCTGGCTTCCATTCTGTACATTTAGGAGCGAGCCACTAGGCCATGTAATGCCTTCATGTTTAAATGTTTACGCCAGTGTGGAACTGACGATGCCCCCCCCCCCCCTCCGTAAGTGCTTGGACTGTAAGTGTGCACAGCATGCTGTGTAACCATGAACACTGATGGAAAACAGGTTATTAAAAAAGGCAAACAAAAGAGCAGCTGGCTGGAATATTCTAAAGTAGGAACAATCGACTTTTGCTGTTTTCAAAGAAACCCTCAGAAGCAGAGATCAGCACATTGTGATCCACAAAACTGTAACTGAAGTCAAGCACTTCCCCTAACTGCCAGGTAACAGGAGAAACACATGGAAATTTTCTCTTTTTAAGACATGCTGATTTGGTCTTTTTCCCTCCCCGGAAAACAGGACAGTCACGGGGTAAAGAAACATGATTTAAAATTATTTTTAAACTGTCGTTTTGAAACAAATGAGCATATAAACTGATAATGCCTCAGGTAACATACAAGATTAAGATGACTCAGAAGATTCTGTATGCCACTCCTGGCCATCAATAGGTTTTCAACAGTAGTGTTTCTCAAATACATTTTGACTCCACTTTGCTTTCACTGAAACAACACGACCCCGACTACTGGGTGCCGTCTGTGTCAGGGTAAAATTTCTCCCCGACACCCACTGGAACTGGCTCTGTGGAGGCATGAAACGGCTTTCCTGTGTTTCCTTTAGCCACAACTCCAAGCACAGCAGTCAGTGCGGCAGGGTGGATTAGAGGGAGCTTCTTGTGCAAGCACCGTGGACAGTCCTTATAAGGACGACGGCTAACATTCCTAAGAAGCGCCACTTCTACGTACCCAGGTCAAAGTTGTTGGAGTTGAACAGGAATTCCGGTAAGTAAAAGAACTCCGGGATAAGCTCCTTCACATCCGCCATGTTGTGCTTGGACGCTGAGTACCAGGCTTCCCGCACGCTGTGGAACATCCGGTCTGCCAGATCGAAGTGTCCGCCCTGTGGGCAGGAGGAGGAGGCACCTCTCCATTAGGGAACACCGAGCCACAGAGTCTGTCAAGTTCAAGGGCTACAACACCTCCAACACTCTTGTCTATATCCTCGTCTCTTTGCAGAACTTTGAATAATCATAAAATCTGTTTCTCCTTGGTGTATTCTTTACAAAAGATGCCCAGTGTAACTGTTTTGTAATCAAAGCACAACTCAACTATGAAACATTGTAAAACTCATTTACAATATTAGTCTTTAGAGAGACATCAAGACTATAAGGGAGTAAGAATTCTTCCACAAATGATGAAGCCCCGAGGAAAGATTCTCGCGTAAACCACATGGAATTGGAAAGTGAAGTTACTACGTATGAATGGATGTTTGGCCAGTTCTGCTTTTTACATTAGTTCACAGGGTAACGAGTTCCGTACGGGAGTCTCGTCCATATTTGCCTCTGGTTGATGCCCTGACTTCCTTGTGCATGTTAACGTCAATTAACACGACATCTAAGTTTTCACAGCTATGAGGCTGAGTGGAAAGTTTTCAGAGGTTAACGGTTGATAACCAAGTTAGGGCAGGAATCATTTTTACCCATGGACCCTCCGAGACTCATCAGCTTCCTCTGTCATGAGACCCTGACTGCTCTAGTGAACACGGAGCAGCGGTCACTGGCAGGTGCTATAGGAAGCGTCAAGGCCACGGACGGCGGCGGCCAAGGCCACGGGCGGCGGCGGTCAAGGCCACAGGCGGCGGTGGCCAAGGTCTGCCCTGCTCTGTACTGTTTCTTCCTTCATTCCTTGCTTATGACTTTCTTTCTTCCTCATTCTGTTCTGGGTACCCCGGCCCCCTGCTGTTCCCCACCCCCACGCTTGCCTCGGGCCTCCTGTAGATTCCACTGTGTGTTCAGGTGTTCGCAGGGCCCCTCAGCTCCCTCAGCCACCCCGGGTTAAGCTGCCTCCCCCTCCCCCACTGTCCACTGGTCATTCACATTTTTTCTGATAGAGTTGGTCACACCCTAAAACCACTTCAGAACTGACTCATTAAAAACAATGTGTAGCTACTGTCTCCTTCACTAAAAGCCTGAAACCGTGAGACAGAGATCTGTCCTTGTCCTCTGACGTCCTTCCGAACAGGCAAAGGGTGACGAGTGCACAGGGGGCAGTGGACAGGCATGTGCTGAAGCACAGAGAGAATGTGGACACAGCGGAGGGCCTTTAAAATAAAACACTCGCTGAGTCCAGCTAGTTGAGACTAAACACCCTCTCCCCGGCTGCAGTATGTGTGCCGTTTAACTACAGGATCCTGGCACTTCACTCTAGATGAATTCTAGTTTAACAGCTTAAGCCTAGCAGAATTCAGCTCAGCTCTGAATGACCAGCTTGTCAGGACTAAAGCTCCCCAGTGTTCCTCATGAGGTGAGGTGTTTTTTTTTTTTAATGACAATTTGAAATGAAAGCACACTTAATGAGATTGGTAAAAATTCGAAGTTCGAGCTTTACCTGAAGCCGTAAGAATATCTGTGTGAAAGGCTCCATCCTTACAAGATACGAAGCCACAATCATTGCAGATGAATAGTGGGTGCCATAGTGGTACGCTGGAGTCTCCCCTGCTCCAGACAGTTGGGGCATCATTAAAAACAAAAGAGGAAATGAAACGTAAACTTGGTGTTAATCAAACCAGTAGGTCTGGAAATGCTGGCAACTGTGACACCAAACGCAGCCAGTTCCAGGTCCAGACAGCAGGGACCCTCACCCCACTACCCCTCAGGGACACAGCCTGCTGGGGTCTCTCCAAAGAGAAGTGCATCTCCCACGGTCAGTTTTGGGGTCTTGTTCCCTCTAACAGCAAGCCATCTTCCACAGAAGGAGAATACCAACTCATTAGCTACTTGTCTTTATTAAGTTATGACTTCTTCTCTAAACTGCTGTCTACAGATGCAGCGCAATAGTACATATCGTTATTGCGTATCTTCCTTGGCAGACAGGATGAGAGGGAGAGAAAGACTATGGGCACAGGCATACTGAGAAGCTTAAATTCAAGGTTTTCCCCCTTTGCTTTATGAATCTGAGGGAGAAAAACAAGCCACTAGATATAACAAAGTGTACATTTTACAAACATCAATTCATAATTTTAAATGAAGGGCTTTTAAAAAAGTACCCAAATGAAATGAAAAGGGACGTAGTAAATAAATGTGTAGTTCCCAGACTAAATATTATCAGAGACCAAGACACAGGAGATAGTTTCCCGCAGGGCTCTGCAGACAGCTACAAGCATCTTACAGAGATGGCCACAGACTGGCATGAAAACCGAGTCTCTACTGTACTAACGTGTGCACATGTAACGTGTGCAAGTGTGCACGTGGAACAGCCGCAGCTCGCAGGTGCACCCACAGGTGTCAGAGCACTAACCAGTGTTTACTTTCGAAACTGAAATACAAAGTCAAAGGCAGAAGGAGCGCCTCACCATTGGGGTCTTCCCAGTCCTTATACCGCTTCTTGTACTGGGCCAGCCGCTCGTCCGTCTGGGCGCCCATGGGCTTAGCCAGGTTTCTGAAGGTCTTGGGATTCGTAAGATCAACCTCCTGAAACACAAAACCAAACCCACTGCAAGGTTACCAGGCACCCTTCTCCCCAGAGGAGATGCAGTGGCTGTAGTGGGCAGCGACCCTATCTGTGGAAAGAACTCAGAAATACCAGCTTGTGTACTGTTTACACACCTTACATTCCGAAGCAAGGCTTGGCAAGTGGCAGTGCTTGACAAGTGTTTTGGAAATTATGCATTTCACAGGGAGACACCTCTAGTTTTTAACAAGGCCACAGCGGACACTGCAGACACTAAAGCTCCCATTCAGCAGTATCTCCGTGGACTAAAGGATACCTCAGACTAGCCAGGTGCTGAGAAACGTGAAAGCTCACAGGACAATTCCAGGCAGGCTGGACCACATGAGAAAAGCTTCTGCGGGAGAGGAGGGGCTTGGGCGTCCCACGGAATTACTTTAGACAGGTGTAAGCCAGTTAACTCTGTGAGGACCCTGACGTACAGAGCAGACGGAGGGAGAAGAGTGTGGGAACTGAGAGGAAGCCTGGGGCAATGATCCAGGGAGAGGCACAGACGCAAGTGGTGCTGGGAAAGCCGAGGGAGGCGGACGGAAGGCAGAGGCAGGCACGCCCTACAGACGCATGGATGGAGCTGCGGTTGTGCCTGGATGGAGAAGTGGGGGGCCTGATGACCTCCCCACACAAATGCACCCTCTGTAATGTAAAACTTTCTTCTCCAGATGAACTTGAACATTTTCATCTTGTGAGTCTTTCCCCTTGACCACCCTGTAGGATGTATTCATCCACTCAGCCGTGAATCAGACTCACATGTCAAGAGCACCTTAGTTGTGTCTATGCAGATAGGGGAGATTGGTATTCTTTTAGAAAACTAGCATTTTTCTGAGGACAAAAGCTTCAATTTTCTCCAGAATATAATACATAAAATTTCTGATCATTCAAGCAGCTCTGATTCTAGCAAGAGACAAAGTCAAATGGATTTTGGAATTCTGAGAGTGACTAATCTTTCTCATGCTTCTCACAAATGCCAATCTTGTATTACTCCACTGGTTCCTGCTTTAGCAGGGCCAGCCTCATCTCCACCAGACAGGAGGCGTGGGCAGAGAGGAGTGAGGACATGAACATCGGATGCTATGGATCTGGAGTCCCAAGTTATGAGAAATCCCCCATGCTTCTCAGGAAAGCAGAAAATAGTCCTTTTATGCAGCAGTGATGTTCTGTAGAAAGGGTCACTTCCCATTTTTTCCTAGCCACCAATTCAAACTGCAAAGGCAATTTCTGGTGCTTCCGGTGGATGCAAATTGATTAGCACTGAAGGAAAACTGGACAGACATTGTGAGTCAGTGCCCAGTACCCCAGGAGGGACTCCATTACCTAACCTTACACGTTATATTCCCAGTGTGTGCAAGCTAAATCTCCTCTTGCCTTCTTCACAGGAAGTACCTGTGCTGATCAAGGAACACAAGACTGCAGAGCAGGCACAGGGGAACTGAAATTTCTCTCCTTTATGAAAATGTATCACAGTCAGCCAAAGACTCGCGGCTCACCTCGGAGTCGTAGTCTGCGAGGATCCAGGGGAAGACGGGGTACTGCATAAGGTCATTGTAAGATCTGCCCGCCAGGGTGTTCAAGTGCATCAGATACTGGAAGTTGCTGATTTCACCTCTCTTAGGAAAGACAATAAAGAGATACATCTTAGAGCGATAAATTGTTTTTGCTGCTTAAAAAATTTTATATGCAAAAATGGACATTTAGAAAAAGAAGATTTCAGCACACACACACACACACACACACACACACACACACACACACACACACACACACACCCCAAAGAGAAATCTCTCCTCTGCGATCTACCTTTAAGGACCATGACCCACAAGGTATGGAGGAACATTCCGCATGCTAGTGCTTACCTCCCATCTTTGAGTCACAGACTTCTCTCCAACCAAAGTACTAAGTAATCCAGATCTAAACACAGAAGAAACTCAGTTATAGGTCAGAGTTTTAAATCTGAACAGCTTTACAACCAACACGTTTCAGTCACTTGTCTACAAGTCCTTTCCAGCCCACAGTGGATCTGTTAATGTGGTCCATGAAATCACTTTAGAGGGCTGTGATGAGCACTTTGAAACATATCTGAACCAAATGATTCAGAAGGCACCAAATATACCAAGGGAGGCGTTTTTCTCTGAACTGTGTTTCACTATTCATGATTCAGCCTAAGTGCCCAGGGACATAGCACAATGTATGCATGCCATTATCCATCATGGGTAAAGACTGTGTTGGTATATTGTATACCCTAATAAAATTTGCCTGAAGATCAGAGGACAGAACAGGCCACTAGATTAAACATAAATGCCAGGCAGCGGTGGCACATGCCTTTAATCCCAGCACTAGGAAGAAGTACTATGGCTGGGCAGAGAAGGGTATATAAGGCGTGAGGAGACAGGAACTACTAAGCCTTTTCTGCTGAAGCCTCTTTTCCATGGGACCCCTTTCAGCTGAGGACTCAGGGGCATTCAGTGAGAAGATTCATAAGAGTTGGTGAGGTGAGACGTGGCAGTGGCTTGTTCCTTTGTCTCTCTGATCTTTCAGCATTTACCCCAATATCTGGCTCTGGGTTTTTATTATAAGACCTATTAGAACTCATGTTACATAAGACCTGGGTTCTAAGTGCCCAGAGACATAGTACAATGTATACATGTCATTATCCATCACAGATAAAGACCTGGAATCACCGGCTCAAGAGTCACTGGCTATAGCCTTGATTATCTGAAGGGGCAGCAGACGGCACACACCAGACTCAGTGCCACAGGTGTCATTTTCTACATCGATAAAGTCCTTCAACCAGGCAAAGTGAACCTGCAGAGCTGTCTCTCGAGGGGAGTGAGAACATTCCGCAGTCCTAGAAAGCAGAGGAGGAAAACCTTTCCCTTCCTGTGTTTATGTTAACAACAAACACGTCTGGAACTTCTAGAACCTGTTCCTGAGGTTAACAAAAGCACATATTTAGGGTTTTTGATTTGCTACTGGTTAAAGAAAAATAAAAGCAACTTTTTTATTAACTTAATATGTTTTGATGTGCACAGATTTGCTGTGGGATGGTCTATATGTCAAATTGCTCTAATTGGTCAATAAATAAAACACTGATTGGCCAGTGGCCAATCACAAGCAGCAAGTGAAGATGCCGGTAAGCCACAAGCCATGTTGCAAGGTATAGATTTATGGAAATGGATTAATTTAAGCTATAGGAACAGTTAGCAAGAAGCCTGCCCCGGGCCATACAGTTTGTAAGCAATATAAGTCTCTGTGTTTACTTGGTTGGGTCTGAGCAGCTGTGGGACTGGCGGGTGACAAAGATTTGTCCTGACTGTGGACAAGGCAGGAAAACTCTAGCTATAAATGGCGCCCAACATGTTGGCAAGACAGATTGAAAGGACAATTCATTTGTAAAAGACAGACTCTCTATTAAGTTTTCACATCTTTTGTGATTTCTTAGTCAGTCCCTCAACACTGCTTCTTTCCAGGCTGCAGCACCCAGAGGGACCTGAGTAAAAGGAGCTATGCGGGAGCTGGAGGGTGATGGGCTTGCGCACAGAGCCAGAGAGTTTAAATGTAACCACCAGAGAACAACAGAGCAAGGAGGGCTGGGAAATTTGTAACAAGTAGAGGCTAACCAAGACTTCATTCTAACCAAGAACTCAGGGAAGAGCAGGCACAAGATAGGAGGAACCCATCAGCTGACAAACAGAATACAAGTGTACTCTCAGTGAGATACACAATTGCACAAGAAAGCGTTTCATAAAATCCGAAATTTAGATAATTAATGGAGTCAAGCAAACCAATCTAATAAGGGTACAATACAGATGGAGAATTTCTTGTGTATCAATTTGGTTTTGTGTATCAAGAGCCTTACACACTTCATTTTATTATAGACAGTCTACTCAAAACAAAGAAGAATCGCATTTTAGTACTATAAGAAAACCTGGGAAAGGTAGCATCAAAAGATCAGAGAATACTTTATATATATAATGAACAGGTGAGTGACTGAAGGTTATGTTTCCAAAGAGATTTTTGAAGATAGAAATATTCAAATGTAGCACTAAATGAAAGAATAAAAGCTTATATTTCGAGAATTCAAATTTTTTCTATAACAACTGATGAAAAATACCAAATAATTCTATCTAGATATAACTCATTTTAATTTCACCATGAAATGATATTGAGCAAGCAACACACTACTTACCCTTGCTCCACACTGGTGTTTGGTCTCTGACCGGAGACAGACTCTGAGCTGTCAGTGAGAGAGGGCACAACTGCCAGGAACCTAAAGAATTTAAAAGTGCAAATGAAGTCTCAGCAGGGACCTAATGGAGCCCTAAGAAACAAGGACCTTTCCTTACAGCTTTCCTGCCCCTGACCGGCCCCATAGCTGTAAATGGCAGCCAGGAGACAACTATGTAACCAGGATGCTGCCGGGAGACAACTATGTAACCAGGATGCTGCCAGGAGACAACTATGTAACCAGGATGCTGCCAGGAGACAACTATGTAACCAGGATGCTGCCGGGAGACAACTATGTAACCAGGATGCTGCCGGGAGACAACTATGTAACCAGGATGCTGCCGGGAGACAACTATGTAACCAGGATGCTGCCGGGAGACAACTATGTAACCAGGATGCTGCCGGGAGACAACTATGTAACCAGGATGCTGCCGGGAGACAACTATGTAACCAGGATGCTGCCGGGAGACAACTATGTAACCAGGATGCTGCCAGGAGACAACTATGTAACCAGGATGCTGCCGGGAGACAACTATGTAACCAGGATGCTGCCGGGAGACAACTATGTAACCAGGATGCTGCCGGGAGACAACTATGTAACCAGGATGCTGCCGGGAGACAACTATGTAACCAGGATGCTGCCAGGAGACAACTATGTAACCAGGATGCTGCCGGGAGACAACTATGTAACCAGGATGCTGCCGGGAGACAACTATGTAACCAGGATGCTGCCGGGAGACAACTATGTAACCAGGATGCTGCCAGGAGACTATGTAACCAGGATGCTGCCGGGAGACAACTATGTAACCAGGATGCTGCCAGGAGACAACTATGTAACCAGGATGCTGCCAGGAGACAACTATGTAACCAGGATGCTGCCGGGAGACAACTATGTAACCAGGATGCTGCCAGGAGACTATGTAACCAGGATGCTGCCGGGAGACAACTATGTAACCAGGATGCTGCTAGAAAGGCCCACAGCTCCATCTTCCTTGTTTCTGCGCTGTCACGTGAGTGGGGAAGGGGACCCCAGTCAACAGATGAGGTGCTAACGAGTGACCGCAACTAAACAATCACCTGACAGTAGGCAAGACACAGCCGACACCCGTTAGACTTCATGGAATGAACAGAAACACGCAAGAGACAACTTTTATATGCAGAGTTGCTCATGACATCAGTATATGCCTTAAATCGCGGGGGGAATCCTGGAAAGGATGCGCAAAGAAATTTCTGAAAGACAAACTCTCCTCTCCCCAGCAGCCCACAGCTGTGAATGCTGAAAGGTATAGCCTGTGCAACTGCTCAGTCAGACGAGGAAGGGGACCGGTCACCTCATCAGCCCTCTCACACGGGAGAGAGTTTGGGATCGATCACCAGTCGGTCTAGGGGCTATATTTAAAGGACATGTCATTTCTGTGCTCACACACTGGCAATGGTCTTCTGCTATCTACAGTTTTGGTCTCTGCCACTTAGTTACCTATGGCCAACTAAAGAACATTAAAAAAAAAAAAAGTCCAAAACATATTAAATGGGAAACTCCAGAACTAAAAAATGCTTGTGTTTTCAACAACGTCCATTACAACACATGGCTGTGGTTGCTTCAACTTATTTTTACTGCTGTTAGTCCATTACTCTGCCCCATTCACAAGGTAAGCTTTGTCACAGATGGGCACACAGGCTACAAGGAAGTAGATCTAGGATTTAGTGCTCTCTGCAGGCGCCACCATGTATAAAGGGGACAGGTGGTATTGCACTGCAATGGGCATGATATTAGCTAGTCCTCATGGAAGTAACGTCATCAGGAAGCTGATAACCCAGGGAGTGCCAGGAGCTACCCCATCCTTCGTATAAGGAGGCCTCTGGTCCCTTCCCATGCTCATGTCTAACAGAACCACCAACCACGAGCATGTACCTTTTTAGATCTTTTTACCAACGACAAAACATGCTTAGAACTGATCAGTAGTTTAACTGACCATGCTACTTTTTCAACAACGAAGGCATTCAACTTTCCTTCTAGGGCAGCAAAGACTCTCACGGGGATCCTGTTTCTAAGGGAACTCAGTTCTGGCGTCTCACCGGAAGGTAAGAGAAAGGTGGAACATTCTGAACCCGGAGTATTCCTTTTCAACTTGTTTTTTGCTGCCTCATCATTGCGTATGTACACAGGCAGGTGCAACAGCCTACGTGTGGAGGTCAGAGGGGAGCCTGTGAAGTCGCTTCTCTTCTGCGTTGTGTGGGTTCTGGGGATCGAACTCCTGTCACCGGGCTTTGGTACCACGCTCCTTTGTCACTGAGCCATCTCTCCAGCCCACTAAAGCATTATTTTTTAAGTGACATTTTTTTTCTCTTGGCCTTTGTGATAAATAGCCTTTGATAGTTCTCACTATAACTTACCAGAAGGGAGAGAAGCTATTGTATAAGGAGCTGGCACCGTTCTAAAAGCTAGTTGGAGGAATCACATTTCTAGAGGCTGGGAATGAAAATAACCCTGCGAAGGCGCTGACTCACTGGTCTGGAATCTGGATTTTAAGCACCTAGCTGAACAGGCTGTCAATGGGCCCTCCCATTCCTCCCCACCACCACATATAAGGAATTCCTCATGAACGAGACCTTTGGTAGACTTTATTCCGAATTCCCTTTTGAAAAGCCAGGAGGTAATTCCGTCCATCCCCAGAGAAAACTTCAACAGCAATAGGCTGAAATGGAGAGAGAAAGTAAACGATGAAACAGATCATAAGAAACACGCTAACTTTCCCACTGTCAAGTTCCACAACGATGAATTTCTTGACTGGAAAATAGTTTAGACTCATGAATTCTCTGTAATATTAAGCCATGCAATCAAAGAAATCTCTTATTCTGCTTAAAGAAATCTTTAAAAACAGAATGATAAATAGTAACTTAAAAATTATGTTCTTAAAATGAGGATGTACTTTTTATAGGAAAAAGCAAAATGTTCACTTGAAGATGCATAATGAAGGCAGCACCAGAACCCAGACCGTGTTTAAGAAAACACAGACGCGTCCTAAAGTGCCGCGACCCTTGGGATGCTCGTCTCTAGGGCAGCAACATGGACGCTACGGTTATCACAACACCGATCCATTTAAAGCGATACATTTTCGGAACTGAGAAAGGGGGGAACATTAAGTGTGCCGCCCCTCACCTGCAGGAGGTACCTCCTCTTGTGCACCTCCTTGATGTCTTCGTAGGCAAAGATGCTGCATGTCCGCTTGAGCTGGCTGGGGCCCTGCCTGGCTCCCCGGGGGATGATCGGTTCGTGCATGCTACGAGAAGGAGGCAAACGAAACCCAAAGGTGGGTAGATAGACTCAGGGACCAATGAAGCATACACCATTTCCAACATAAGACCAGGAGGGGAGACGACTATCAGAACTTTGCGTTAGAAATATGATTAAGAGAATAATCTACCATCTCCCTGTGGACGAGGAAATCCCTTCGAAGATCATAACTCAAACATTTATTTTTGTTAGGACCAGCCTTGCTATCAAACAGCAGGGGGTCTAGGCCATCAACATACTCGGGAGCCCCCAAAACATTTTATTTCTTTCCAAATCAGAATAAAAAGCAAGGACGTAAAATATTTTAATATAGACCTAACTTTATACCAGGAGTCACAAAACATGGTTTTACTTGATTTTTCAAGAGTCACGAAACATAATTACAAAGTTTTTTTTATACAAAAGAAGGGCTCATGAAAGTCCCCATGTGCCTGTGACTGGTGAAGAAAGCGTCTGCAGTATCCTCTAGGAGCGCAGACAGACCCTGCCTCATTAACAGGAGTGTTAGGTGCTCAGAACGCTGATGCAGGAGACAAAAGACCCCATGTGTGTTCTGACCACAAAGTGATCCGTTAGCGGCGGTTACCGCGGGACTGGGAGAAGGGAAGGAAGATGGAGAAGAACCCGGCTAGGCATCCCGTGTGGGCCTCCGTCCCCCACTTCTGGGTCCTCCCAGTACAAGAGTTGGTTTTTGGTTTAGCGTTGTTCTTGAACGTGTTCCTACCGTGTGTGCCTGTGTTTAGGGGTGTACATGTGTGTGGTGTATATGCGCATGTGCATGCTGCAGGCACAGTGGAGGACTTCAGGAGGGCATTAGGCTCTACTTCACTCCCTGCCTCATCCCTTTGAGACAGGGTCTCTCACCGAGCCCTAGCCATTTCCCTAGCTTGGTCCCCACAGCACTGGGATAACATGCCTGTGGAGCCATGCTTGTGTCTTTATGTGGGTGCTGGGGATCAGAGCTCAGGCCCTCACGCTTGGGTAGCAAGTGCCTTTCCCCGCTCAGCCATCTCCCCACTCTGTATCGGTAATTTCACGGGCGATTGTACAAATTCAGAATGAACTTATGAATATATAGGTGCACTGGTTAGTTGGTCAGCTGCCACAGTGGGAGCCATCTGGAAAGACGGAATCTCAACTGTGAAAACATGTCCGCAAGAGTGGTCTGTGCGGAATTTTCTGGATTAATGTTTTCTGTGGGAGGGGCCAGCTCAGTGTGGGCGGTGCCATCCCCTGGGCAGGTAGGCGGTCCTAGGTTGTCTAAGAAAACAAGCTGAGTGTGGCCTGGGGAGTAAGCCAGGAACGGCGCTCCTCCATGGTTCCTGCATCTGCCCCTCCGTGGTTCCCACCCTGTCTTCCCTCAATGAGGGATTCTGACAGGGAAATGAAAGGCAAATTAACCCTTTCTTCCCCAAATCTGGTTATGCTGCTTATCACAGCAAGAGAGCAACTAACTAAAACACTAGGTTGACGACGATGGCTGCCACTTGGAATCTAACGCTAATAATGAAAAGACATAAAATGGAATATCATCTGATGAACAAGCACCCTTTTCTTTAGTGGAAATGGCAGTATTGGCCCGAGGCACACGTGAACTGGGAGATAACGTTACTTAGGACACAGGCTTGGGATTAAAAAGAAATACTGCAAATGTACTTTCTGTCATCTAAAGGCAGCTTTACTTCGTGTCTCTTCATTCATTTACTTACTTTGGAGGTAAAGTTTCAATGTCTCTTATTTCTCTGGTTGCTGTCATGGTAAATCCATCAATCACATAAAAATGCTCTTTCCCAAAAAGCAGCAGCCCCTCACTGGTATCCAGGCCCTGGACTCGAGCACAACGGTACATGTGCTGAATCTACAAAGAAAGTCACAAACATTCTTTCTTTAACTTTAATTTTTTTTTTTGGGGGGGGCTAATTTCTCTCTTGTGACTGTTACAGTAAGCCCCAAGCTAAGCATGTTAAACCCGAGTTCAAGCAAGCAAAGACAGCTTACACTCACTTCCGCTTGCAGATGCCTTTAGTGATTAGGAGACATTCACCCACATCACCCACTTAAGACCCAACTTAGGACCCGCTCCTATGCAGGAGCACCTGTGTTAGAGTCTGTAAGGGAGAAACCAGCTAGCTGAGGCTTTTGCTCTCGTGGAGGGCACAGAGTAAAGTCTGGCAGAGCCGAGGGTTGAAGTATGCACATGGAAAGATCAGGTCAGGCGAGACGACACTCGGCACATGTCCGCTAGAGCTTGTGAGTGACAGGAAAGCTCCTAGCTCTGCTGCTCACACGTCTGTAGATTTGCTCAGGGGGTCTGAATTTCTCGGAACCTCTGTTTGCTACTTTATTTCTAACATCAGCATGGGCTTGCCGTGGGGCTGACGTGAGATAAAGCCCAGCACCACGTCAGAACTGCCGGCTCTCTTCTCTTCCAGAGCTCACTCTTTCTCCAGATCCTCCCAGGAGCTACCATGGCTGAATGTGTCCCCACCTGGTCCCAGACTCTGCCAGGCTGTAAGGCCACTGGGGAGAGCCCAGCTTGGCAGGTGTTTGTCCCTCACAGGGTAGGTTACTGCGGCTCCCTGTGTGAGCACAGCTCCTTCCCAAAGGCTAGCAAACATTCCTTCTTGTTACAACTGATTTCAAGTCTGAGGGAGAAGTCAGCAACTAGATCAAGGTGGAACAGAGGTCAAGCAAATGTGAGCTGGAATGTAGTTCCTGCAGACGTGAAATGATTGCAGGAGACAATGCGCACGCCTGAGAGCGAAAGCTTGAGAAATGAACAGAAAAGTCCAGGTTGGTTCCCGGAGGGGAGGGAGTCAGCACCAGAAAGGGAAAAACGCTTCCCAAGGACACAAAGTTCTATGTGGAGTGGAGGGTCAGTTTTAGTGATGACCTTGTTATGGTGAGGCGATGTACTTCTTAGCATGACTGAATATTTCTATGTTTATAGACAGGAACACTGCATTATATCCTAAAGATGTACACAACTATTTGTCAATTAGAAGTAAAATGTAAAGATGAAAGCATTAATACATTTTCTCAAATATCTAAGTATAAGTCAATTTTATTGCACATCTGCATCAATTCAACAATAAAAGAGGTTCGTGGTGGTGGTGCACACCTTTAGTTCTAGCACTAAGAAGGCAGAGAGGCAGGCGGATCTCTGAGTTAGAGGCTAGCCTGGTCTACATGGAGAGTTCCAGGACAGCCACAGCTATGCAGAGAAAGCCTGCCTCGAAAAACCAACAAATAAACAAAGAAGTGGGCTGTTTGTAGGGAAATCTAGACACTAAAAATTATTTTAATTTTTTGAAATGTAAGTCTCAGGTATGCTAGTGTGGTAGTTTGAGAGAAAATGGCCCCCAAAAGGAGTGGGGCTATTCAGAGGTGTGCTTTGTTGAAATAGGTATGGTCTTGTGGGAGGAAGTGTGTCACTGTGGAGGTGGGCTTTAATGTCCCATATGTGCTCAAGCCACACTCAGTGTCCCAGACCACTTCCTGTAGTCTGTGGGTCAAGATGTAGGACTCTTAGCTCCTTCTCCAGCACCATACAGGTCTGTATCCTGCCATGTCACACTATGAAGATAATGGACTTCTGAAATTGTAGGTCCCCAATTTGATGTTTTCCTTTATGAAAGTTGCCGTGGTCATGGTGTCTCTTCATAGCAATGGAAACCCTAAGACAGCCAGGTTGTCCTCAAAGTCCTTAGGCAGCCAAGGATGATGCTGAACTCCAAAGTCTCCCACCTACACCTCCTCAATGCTATGATTCCAGCCGATACCACTTCATCCCATTTATTCAGGACCGGGGACTGAATCCAGGACTTCCCATATACCAGGTTAGGCACTCTACCAAATGAGCCATCTCCCAAGGCATAAACATGCATACATTTGTTTTCCCTATGGTGCTGGTGATGAAACCCAAGGTTCCATGCATGTTAGACACCTATTCCACCACTGGTCTCTGCCCTCAGCTTCTCGACTTACTTAAAATAACTATTGCAATGTAAATGGGGGATGGAGGTGGGGGTGGAGGAGAATGGGGTGGGGGAAGAGACGGACATCATAGGCACATGAGCTTTCTGAGTTTCCAAACGTTAAGAACACAGTGAGATAGCAGCATCCAGGTGACGATGCTGAATATTCCAGGGCCACAGGAGCCTCCCTCTCAGGCTATCTTCTGAATGGATGTATTTTC
Source organism: Peromyscus maniculatus bairdii (assembly GCF_049852395.1). NCBI lineage: Eukaryota > Metazoa > Chordata > Mammalia > Rodentia > Cricetidae > Peromyscus > Peromyscus maniculatus. Next base: position 94,508,267 of record NC_134861.1, read on the forward strand.
ATAGTTACATGGTTTTTTTCTTTTTATAATTTCATTCAGAATTATTCAGAGCACAGATCTGAACAGTGTTGTTTTAATTATACACCAGCTTCTCATTACTACTTCTTGAAGTAGGTTAGATCTCAGGGGCTATATCAAGACTTAATACAACAGGCAAAAATAAGTATAGCCTTTGAGAAGGGTGATATTCAAATTCATGACACAGTAACCAATTTATCTACCTTTCTTCCTATAGCTAATGACTAGAGGAAGGGTTGTTGGTCTATTATGATCGGAATTGGATAAGGTAATGGGGTGTGGATAAGAAACAGTGCCTGAGTATAAACACGCCATCAGGAAGAGAAGATACAGGAGCAAATGATGCCAGTAAGCAGATACGCTATGGTACCCAACAGACGGGCAGTCTACAAGCATGGAGGGAGGGGCGTCTAAGGGAGGCTGAGTAGGCAAGTTTGCTGTGTGGGCTCCAGACTTCTGGACTAATGGACACACAGGAGTTACTAGCCTAGATGTTAGCGCAGTGAAGGGAAGGTGGGGGGGGGGCTGTCAGAAGAAACAGTTTGAGCCAAGTTCAGAGCTAACACCACAGTGAGGGCAAGGCGTGCACGCTGCAGACAGAGAGAACAGGGAGGCATGGCAGCCGGCTTCCTGTGAGGGCACTGATCAGCTGGTGTAGTTTGTACACGATGACTAGAGGTATGGAGATGCAGAGGGAAAGATGCATCAAGGCTGGATGCTTGCCTGCAGACCTGTGGAGAGGCTGTGGTCTAAGCACGGCACAGAGGAAGAGTGAAACGGGGTCAGCCGTGAACTCGGGTCCTGAGCGGAGTCTGCACTGTCGAGGGCAGGCAGGCAGAACCCGCATTCACCCTGGGCTCTGCTGCCTTGCCTACGATGCTACTTCAGCACACCCCCTCCTCGGGAGCACAGTACCTTCTCCCCTTCCTCCAACAGGCGCAGCAAGGTGGCATTGTCCGTTTTCTCCTCCTCTTCTATGGAGCTGCTCTCGGCAATCTGGTCTTGTAGCTGCTCCTGGGTCTCCTCGTCTCCCCCGTCAGGTGCAGACCGAGAGCGTTTCAGGGGAGGCTTCACCAGGCCTGCATACAGAAACCAACACAGCCACAAGGGGAACAGTTGAGTTTGAGAGTTGGCTATGGGTGTTCGGGTGGCCTCCTCAGGCCCACGAGCTAGAGCTTCGATCCTCAGTATGGTGATGGGGGTTGGGGGTGGAATATTCAGAGTGGGGTGTAGTAGGAAAAACTAGGTCATTAGGAGACACACCCTGGAAAGGGGTATTTAGACCCAGCCCCTTCCTATCTGTTTTGTGGCTGCCATGAGGTGAGCAGCTTTGCTCTCCCACGTGGTACCTGCTGTCTTGCCACAGACCTCAAAACGACAGTAGCCACTGGCCACACGAGAAGCCTCTAAGACCTCTACTCTCTCTGAGTCTGCCTGTCACGCAGTACCACAGCAGTCCAGGCTCCCTCACACACAGTCCCTGTTGGACAGTCTATAGGAGAACTCTGGAGAGCACAGACCAGCAGCACTGTTCCAGGGTCAGCAGCACAGGCTTGGGAATTAAACCCTACACAACTCTGGGAAGTTATTGCCTTTTGTGAACCATGGTTTTCTCCATTATGAAACTGGGAGGATTCTATCTAGCTCGGAGGTTTGCTGGAGGGCTAAATCGGATGATGAATGTGAAGACCTTGGGACCACAATCTCACACAGTCAGTTCTCAGGGAAGCCAGATGCTGAGCATAACTAGCGGCAAGAACGCCTTGTTTACAGACGAATAGCACTGGGGAGGCACTGTGAGTGAATGGGAAATGACAAGCCCCTGTCACACACCTAAGGATGGCACAACACAACGCATTATAACTCAGAGGGCTCATGGTGGCTGTGCCAACTCATTCAAAGTAGGAATGTGATTCTTCATACATGAATGAAATTAGTCAAGCCATGGGCCATGAGGAAGAGGAATAGAACTCTTTAACAACAACATAGGAAGAGATCATTCATTTGTAGATTAATTAAGAAAATGCTTTATTGCTTGTACTTGCATAATTTCATGAAAAATCACATTTGAAGAAATAAAAATAAGTGAGATCCTGAAATATTAGATGTTCTTAAAAATGTACTATAAATCACATACTCAGTTTCTTCATATCCCTTATTTGTGCCATCAAAAGTGACAGTATACGTGCTACCAACACTGCACTAGCATTTGGGGATGCATAAGTGACCCTGCGGAAAATCTTGTCCACTGAACACTGGTGAGCAGAGGCGCTGGCAGAGTATGAACAACCAGGAGACAGAGCCTCTGAGAACACCCATCGAGGGGCGGGGCTTCTGGCCGCATTACTTTCAGGTTAACGAGTCACAACCTCCAACTCCATGTCTAGTGTAACTTGTTGGATACAATTAGTTTTTAATCCATTGGATGTACGGCTTAGTTTTCTTTTTTCAAATTAATTTTAAGTGTTTTGACTGCATGCATGTCCGTACATCATATGAGTGCCTGATGCCCACAGAGGCCGGAAGGGAGCGTTGGATCCCCTAGAAGTGGAGTTACAGATGGCTGCTAGCCACTATATGCATGCTAGGAATCAAACATGGGTCCTCTGGAAGAGCAGCCAGTGCTTTTATCCACTCAGCCATCTCTCCAGCTCTGAAGTTTAGTCTTAATTTATTGACAATTTTAATATTAAATTTTAATCTACTTGCTTTCGATTTTAAAATTTTTAATTAAAATTCTTAATTTATACTTCAAGGCTTAGTTTTAAGAAAAAAGTTTTGAGTTTGTAGTCATTCAGACACTCAAAAAAAGTGAAAACAAAGGATTAATTTATGGATTCTATACATATTAGGTCTTCCTTTTATTCTAGGAACGGGTCAATGGAATAAGGGGAAAAAAAAGAATCTGTGGCTGGAGAGAGCGTTCAGTTGGTAAAGTGCTAAGCAAGGACCTGAATGACCGATAGCCCAGGCATATAAAGCTGTGTAGTGTTGCACACTTGTAGTCCTAGCACTGGTGTGGCTGAGAAAGGAGCATTCCCAGGACGAACTTGCTGGCAGTCAGCCTAGCAGAATCAGTGAACAATGACAGAGATCTCAGAGAACATGGTGGATGGCTTCTGAAGAGCTCCAACTGTGGACGACCTCAGGCTTTCACGTGCATGAGCACACACACGTGTACTTGCACCACACATAACTGTGTATACGTGCACATTCACACACCACAGAGAAGGAAACGATCTCTGCATTTGAGAAAACTCACACATTTAAACGAGATAAGCAGCAGTGAGGACAAAACCACTGTGCCTTGTGTGTGAGAGAAGCAAAGCTCCACCCCTGGGCAGGATCAGGATAAGGGCCAGAGTAGGATGTGGGGATGGGACCTGTTAGGTTCAGCTCCTGCATGTGCTGTAGGGAGGGGCGTAACCACAGACGTGGGAAACAGGTGGCCTTCCAGAGGCTAAATTTGAGATGACTCCCCGCAGCTACATTGATGATATTATCTAATAATTGTTTTAATTTTGTAATTATTTATTTAGCTGCTTGAAGTCGGGTTTCTCTAAGTGCTTTGCCAAATACAATGAAAAGTTATTGAGCCAATGGCTCTATGACTGACCTATACATCTACAGGGAACAGATCTAGTCTCTAGTTCTCATTGATACATCAATCTTGTGAGTTGAGTGTATATAGACATGCTTATAGTTGGACCCCTGTTTGCAAATGCTCATATTTTCATATGAAGTCACATGGAAGGAATGCTCCAAAATGATTTTAAATCAAAAATCAAAGAGGAAGCTGACCTTTGACCTTGGCAATGGTGTCTTCTCCATGCTCTGGTTCTTGCTGGGTGGCTTCCCCTTCTGAACTCTCTACAATAGCATCCTGAACAATGGCTGGGTTCCCAGAGGCCAGGCGTAAGTAGTATTCTTTACTGTCATAACTTATAGCTCTCCTGTACCGAGCAGGTTTCTAAGAAAGAACCAGAGAAAATGACTCAGAGTTATTTTCAACAAGTACAATGCAAGCTTGTCAAGACTTCCCTGCGTTCCTATTGTACACAGACTTTGCTTGGTCTAGATGACGAAACACTAAATACACAGACTTCCGGGTTAAGTTGCTCCATTAAAAACGCCACAGTCTGTGAAATGACAATATATTGAACAACACTGGCAGTTTTGTTCTTCCCAAGAGAAAGAGACCATGGTAACCAAACAGCATGTCTGGGCTGGTGAAGCTCCGTGTCAGTTCTGTGTGTGCTGACCTTCCGGGGCAGTACAGGAAAGCATGACCATCCTGAAGAGCGGTGGGCTGCAACAGGGCTGCCCAGTCTGAGGGGACTGAAGGGCGCTTGTTCCCTTGGGACAGTCTCAAGTGTTTCCTTTGGGACCTTGCAGGGAGAGCAAGAACTACGCAGTGCCTTTCCGTGGCCCTGGGTTTTACAGGACTCTGGACACAGCCCACACCTACCCATTTCTGCAGCCTGACTAGGCACAGAAGACACAGTCAACACTAGGTGGCACTCTCTGGCTGGCCTGCGGGATGAGCTGGTACCTCCTATCTGTATTATTGTCCGGTACTAACTGGTAACATCTAACTAAAGAACAGACATAACTTCATTCTGATGAAGAAATAGATACCTAGAAAGTCAATATTTTGGATACAACAGAACATTTTTTTTTTGTTTTACAGAATAATCTTTATCCTAAAGAGTTTTCCAATTGACCTAAACTTGTTTTCCTTCTTGATATCATATACAAGGACAAAGTAATGGTCAGAATCTCTAAAAATGTGTATGAATGTAGAGTGCTAAAATCACGATTAGACTTAGGCTTCAGATTAAAGATTCCAAAAAATGAGGAATCTGAAACAGACTTCCTCTTCAGAGAGCATTTTATTTCTCCTTTGTTATAAGCAAGAATATTCAATCTTTTTTTTTTTTAATTCTACTTTTTTTTTTTTTTTTCACATTCTTGTAACTGATTTCCACCTAGAATGGAAAACAAGTGTCTGGGTGGGGGAGATATTTAGGCTGAAATACTGAACGGATTTCCAGACAGGCGATACCTAACTGAAGCCACAATGGGCTTCTTTTAATTTGAGGCGTGGAGCCGGGGAAGTGAGATCTGTAAGCAAATTGGGGAGGGCCACACAGTCCAGAGAGATGGAAAACGTCACACTGCCCTGGAAAGACTCAGAAGATGCCGAGTGACCTCACGGGGGTGGGAAGTCCAGCTGATGGGCACACTAACAAGGAAAACAGTGTTCTTTTTCAATCAAAGAAGACAACTAACTTAGTACCTTTGTGGTTCTTCTGTATGAAGCAAAATGATCACATTCAACTCACTATTGCTTATACTTTATTAACACGGAGGAAAAGTTAGTAGACGGCAAGGAGCAGGAGGCAGTCACCGTGGCAACCCCACCCAAACTGCTAACATTGTAACAGATGATGGCCTAGTTAGTGATGGGCAAGGTAATGGATTAACGGATGCAGATTTGGTTACCATCTTTTCCCAAAAGGTGTTGGGGTCCATTTCTGTATCCATATTAAAAGTACTGAATCTTTTTGGAAAATAAACAAACAAAATGAAAAATGCATACCAATTAAAAATGTGATCATGCACTTGGTTTTTAGATTAATTTCTTCTGACTATAAAGCAATTTAATTGTCTTGCCCCCTTAGCATTTAAAGTAATGACAGTATATTTTAGAAAGCCGAGGGTGCCCGGCTGCCCATTACTAACAGGCTTCACAACTGGTTAGTCACGAGCGAAGCGGCACATGTTGGGTGGTGAGAGCCCCGCCTGTTAGTGAGCAGCAGAAACCCCTGCCAAGAGTGCCCAGGACAGCCGAGGACAGGAGGATGTCTCCGCACAACGGACAGCCCGTCTTCCACCCGAGAGAACTCACACAAGACTCAGTCAGTCTTCAACGTTAGTTAGTCTGCTACCATCTACCGTGCACTAAGAACAAAGCTGCAGGTGGTCTGCATTCTTTGGAGGTAACTGTGCTTTACCTTCTGAGCAATGACATCATCGGGTGTCTCGGGTTGTTTACTTGGGACCTCAGACTGAAAACAGGGTATTAAGTATAGACACATGAGGGGAAAAAAGCATATAAACATATCAAAACCAAAATCTTGAGGACCACAGACATACAGAAGATGCACTCAGCTCAAAGGGAATTAACGTGACCTACTCAGCTACTTACACAACCACGGAGCCTCTGTGGTTACTTCCTCCATGACCATGATCAGGGTTTTAAGTAAATTTAAACATACCACAAGTTTCAGTACCCTCAATTGACAGACATAAAAGTCACAAACAAAACTTCAGCAGGGCTGTTATCATGGATGACTTTACAAGGCTTCAAAATAACAAAACAAACATAAAGGTCAAGAAACAGAACCATGTGTTAGCTCGTGTCTTCCACGTTTCTTCCCCCCACGTTCCCCCAGACCTGTGTCGTAAACTGTCATCTACAATACCTCTACACATAAAACCAGGGCTGACTGATCGACATCCACCCTGCCTCAGAAGCCCAAACACAGTCCCTTCACTGTCTTACAGACAGAAGCTGGGAAAAGCACCAGGAGCAGGTGGATGATATCATCAGGCCAGGTAAAAGCTTTTCTGAAAAGTACTTTAGAATTAGCAGTTGGCTGATTGACAAGAGGCAATTCTGCTGGGCACATGGTGTAGTTTCTATGCAGAAACAGCCAGCGACAGGGAGGCAACAGCCAGCGACAGGGAGGAAACAGCCAGCTACAGGGAGGAAACAGCCAGCTACAGGGAGGAAACAGCCAGCTACAGGGAGGAAACAGCCAGCTACAGAGAGGAAACAGTCAGCTACAGGAGGAAACAGTCAACTACAGAGAGGAAACAGTCAGCTACAGGAGGAAACAGCCAGCTACAGGAGGAAACAGTCAGCTACAGGAGGAAACAGTCAGCTACAGGGAGGAAACAGCCAGCTACAGGGAGGAAACAGCCAGCTACAAGGAGGAAACAGCCAGCTACAAGGAGGAAAAAGCCAGCTACAGGGAGGAAACAGTCAGCTACAGAGAGGAAACAGTCAGCTACAGGGAGGAAACAGTCAACTACAGAGAGGAAACAGTCAGCTACAGGAGGAAACAGTCAACTACAGGGAGGAAACAGTCAGCTACAGGAGGAAACAGTCAACTACAGGGAGGAAACAGTCAACTACAGGGAGGAAACAGCCACTTACAGGGAGGAAACAGCCACTTACAGGGAGGAAACAGTCAACTACAGGGAGGAAACAGCCAGCTACAGGGAGGAAACAGCCAGCTACAGGGAGGAAACATCAGCTACAGGGAGGAAACAGTCAACTACAGGGAGGAAACATCAGCTACAGGGAGGAAACATCAGCTACAGGGAGGAAACAGCCAGCTACAGGGAGGAAACAGCCAGCTACAGGGAGGAAACAGCCAGCTACAGGGAGGAAACAGCCAGCAGGCCTTCCGAGCCCTCCTGCTCTCCAGGACTCCCATCTGAGGACTCCTGTCTTTATTTCCCTGTGGTAATCACGTCCTACCATGGTCCCTTCCCTAGGCAGAGCAGACCCTGGGTAGGGGCAGACTTTCAAGTACTTCACATGGTTTCAGTGGATCTTGTACTTTAAAAAAGAAAATGAAAAGTGCCTCACACCAGAGAATCGCCGTAATCTACATGGCAGTATTCCTACATCAGGACCGGTCTGGGTGCAATGTACGGTAAACTCTGTCAAACTCACTGAACTGACAGCAGAAGGAAAGACTGTCTCCGTTTTCAGTTTTGTTTTTTGAGACAAGGTCTCATTACACAGCTCTGGTGGGCTGGACATTCTCTATGTGGACTACACTGGCTCAGGACAATTCTCCAGCCTCTGCTTCCCAAATCCTGGAGGGTGGAGCTGCCATACCCAGCAGTAAGTAAAACCACTCTAAAGGTGTGTAACTCAGCGGTACGGCGACAGAGCAGACCGTGGCTTGATCCTAACGCTTGTGAACTTCAACGAATGCAAGATTTACCCCAACAAAAAGTTATAAAAACACTGAACCCAAATTCATAATAAACAGAACTGTTTTAACATGTGATCAATATTGAAATTAATAAAGAGGAAAAGCCCTGCAGGATAGATACATGATAAATCAACAACATGGACCAGGTACTGGCCTCGAAACTCTGTATCTGCTGTCTGTTCTACTACAGAGGCCCAGCAGGGAGGTGGGCAGTACACACTCAACATGTGTACAAGTCAGTGCTGCGTTCCACACTTGCTCATCCACTCTTGACTGAGCTGACTTTCAATAGTGAGTCCAGAAGTGACTGGCAAACATGAATACCACGCCAACAAGACGGCATTACCACAATTCTCTTTACACAGAAAAAGTATACTAAATTATTATAATTATGGTCCTACAGAAATTTTTCACTCAAAATTTCTAGAAAATACTTTTATACCTTTTAACTTTACTATCTCTAAAACATGCTGGTGATGGACTTTCCCAAATGAGCCGTTTACTTTCGAGTCCTAGGAGATCTACATGAAAATATCTATGAGCCAGCTACCAGAGACTCCCTAGTCAGAAAGGGAAATGTAAAATAAGTCAGCTTCCTGCCTGGAGCTACCCCATGTTAACAGGTATGCAGCTAGTTCTTACCACACTGATGTCTGCAAAGAACAGCAGATTTATTTGAAGTTCTTAATTTGAAAAACAAGAAGCCTATACAATTAAAACTAGTGTGGTACTTAATGATGCATTTTAAATGGCAAAATACAACCTAACTTAATTTTTAAAATACTTAGTCATTTTGTGTGTATGTGTGTGCACGCGCATGTGTGCATGTGTAGTATCACATGCATCCCAGTGCATGTGTGCAGGACACAGGACACCTTGCCAGAGTTAGTTCTCTCCTACCGTGAAGGTTCAGGGGTTGAACCCAGGTCACCAGGTTCTTGGTAAGCACGTTTACGTGCTGGGCCACCTTGCCAGGCCAGGATCTTGTTTTCTTGATTGAGGACTCAGAGTTATGAATCCAGGTTTTTCATTTCATCATAACCTATGCTGACTTCCTATCATCGGCTGTGAGGATACACAATCCACACGGCACCACCATTCAACGCAGCTCCTTGCATTATGGGAAGTGCCCCCTCCCCCCAAAAAAATAGTCACTGTGCAGAGAGGGTCGGTTTTGACTGAGTTCTTCCAAAACAGTAATTATTCAGGTTTGCTTGTTAGAATAATTTTAGTTGACAAGACTTAAAAGCTTTCAAGCCTGCGGCCCACGGCCCACCAAAACATATGGTGCATTCTGGAAACAAACTTCAAAGTCAGACAAGCAGGTAAACTATTTTAAGATATCATACGCTGTATTATCAGGGCTGGAGAGCCATCTGGGTGGGGGCTGCAGGGAGGACTCGGCCTCTGTCCCTCACAGCTACATGGCGGCTACAACCATCCATTACTATAGTTGCAGGGAACATGACGCTCTCTTCCAGCCTCCTAAGATACCAGGCACGCACGCGCGTGCGCACACACACACACACACACACGCACGCGCACACACACACACACACACACACATCGCACATAAATACACATAGGCAAAACACTCATTCAAATAAAATTCACACCTGTGATCTCAGCGCTTGAGAAGTGGAGGCAGGAAGAGTTTGCATTTGAGGTCAGCTTGGGCTCTAACGAGACTCCGTCTCAATCTGCCTCCCCCCAGACAACCTCCTTGCCCCTTCCTCAGAGGTTTAATGAACAAGATATAATAAACTACAGAAATAATTGCTAATTTATAACAGAAAGATCTAAAATAGAATTAGCTTTTTAATCATCATTGTATTCTTCAGCTTAGAAACAAAACGACAACCGACAACCGACAACCACTTCTGATAAACAAGGTCTGCCCGAGCTCCAGCCAAGTCCGTTCTGCCTGTCAACAGTCTCCAGGAGCAGTTTTCTGGTTGATACAACCTGTTAACTGCAAGTGCTCTGGCTGTGTTTTATATGTGGGAGGCAATGAATTCAGAAAGTTGAAAGAAGGGTCAAGTGAAGTCTACGTCTAAAGACTTGAAGTGGCTGAAGGCAGGTGCACTTACTCTAAGGATATGGCGCTCACACTTCAAGAGAGCACACCTCTATGGCTCTCTCCAAACCCACCCCACCCCACAGTGTCCTATTTGCATCCCACAGTCCTCCTCTTAGAGGAAAGGCTCTCCCATGCCATGTTAACTATAGGACCCGGAAAACTGGCTCTTACCCTTCTTAGCGGATATCTTTCAATTTTAGTTTTATTATTTAGGTTATCATACAGTCTATCTATCCATCCATCCATCTACCTATCCATCCATCCATCCATCCATCCATCCATCCATCCATCCATCCATCCATCCATCCATCCATCCATCCATCCACCCATCCACCCACCCACACACATTTATACTTTGCTCATCTCCACACACATTAAACTGGCTCCCTCACTCCCTCATACCCATCCTCCAAAATTTTTGGTTCCCTGACAGTAGAAAAACTTCAGACTTAAGGAAATTTTCCTCGATGTTGGCTGAACAGGAAGCAATGAAAAATCAAACCTATAACTTAAAGGGGGCAGAATACTGGTGGTCCCGTAGCTCAGCGTTTAACTACGAGGCATTCCGCAACGGAGATGAAACCTAGTCAACAGTTTCTGTGTAGAATAACTCAAGGGTGACGATGTCGTCTAGCATGGCCTCGAACTCCTGAGCCTCCAGCCTGTGGCTGCCCGGTGATGTGATTACAGTCCTGCACCACCACACAGAATGGAAGTTGTCATGTGATCTGAGTACTAGGGGGCTGGCTGGTCTAGGCTCATGCTGCACCCTACATTTTAACAGCTCTAACCTTTCATAAGTTAACTGGTTCCATGTGCGGAACACAGGGTAGTACTAACTGGACCTCGGAGGGCTCCCGTGAGCCTTAGATGAATGAAGCTGCTCTAACTTGCTCTGTGGAGCATCTAAGTGACTGCTTTGCAGACACACTCTGGTGCAGCTCAACAACAGGTTGCATGCTCCATATAATAAAAGTGAATATGCAGTGCCTTTCAAAATGATCAGATCTTAAATTATTACAACCAAAGTGAAAATGATTCATTTAGAAAAGTTCACCATATCCCAGGTTAACTTTTGACTTGAACATGGTATGTGTAACACAAACTCTGTATTCTATAATTGTCTCTCCCTCCCACCCACTCCTTCACTCGATGTAAACAAGCCAACATTTCTCACCTGCCTTGTAGTTTCTAACACACAATCTGTCTGTCAAAAGCCTAGCTCCATATGGTACATTCTTGCCGGGAATGCTTCTTCAGCTCTCACAGGCTGGTGGGCTCCCCTGCTTGGGTAAAAGGTTTAGGTACTGTTCTGGCTAGTCTTATATCAGCTGGACACACAGCTAGTGTTGTCTGAAAGGAGGAAATTTCAATTGAGAAAATGCCTCTCTAAGATGTGGTTGTAAGGCTTTTTCTTAATTAGTGATTGATGGGGAAGGGCTCAGCCCATTGTGGGTGGGGCCACCCCTGGGCAGGTGGTCCTGGGTTCAGCAAGCTATGGAAAGTAAGCCAGTAAGCAGCACCCTCCACGGCCTCTGCATCAGCTCCTGCCTCCAGGTTCCTGCCCTGTGTGAGTTCCCCTCCTGACTTACTTGAATGACTATGATGTGGAAATGTAAGCCAAATCAACCCTTTCCCCCCCAGCTAGCTTTTAGGTCATGGTGTTTCATTACAGCAATAGAAACCCTAACTACAGACACATATGAACCTTGAATATCTTTGTTTTCCCAATACTGAAGTTTTCATATAATTGTATAAATTAATAAGACTGTTCAAGAAGAAAGTATAAATACAGTAATGTGTATTATAGCTATGAGAAAAAAATAACCCACAAGTGTATGCCTCACTTAAAGCAAAATCCTGAGCTGATTTCATGTTACATCTACGTTATAGCTTAGAATCTTGATTAATTTTGTTGTTAGACAGTTTCTGCGTGGCACGTATTCTGACTGCCCCCTCCCTGCACCCTCCCCTTCCCCCGCTTCCTTGATCCTGCCTGTCCTTTCCTCAGGTTGATGGCTTTTGGATGTATTTTAACTGGGAAGCTCGGCATTTCTGAAAGCTGTTAAAATAAATGAACACTCACTTAAGCATTGTATCAGGTTGCTGTAGGCTTTAACCCTTAAGGAATAATTGGAGGAAATAACCAAAATTTAAAGATTACTGCTCTGCTCTCACAAAAGCAGGTGCTACAAGAGTCTGCAAAATATGGGGAGGGTGTCGCTGTGTTCGCAATGTGTCCGCATTGAAGGCACAGTGCTTTAAGGCACAGTATGGTGTTCTTGATGGAACTAACAGCTTTGAGAAAAGCAGGGTTTAAAGAACTATTTTCAATAATCTTGATGATTAGTAGAGTCTAAGATCCTTATTCTCCTAAAAAATATGGTTACTTCACATTTGACCACTTTTGTATCGAGCACATGAAACCCTCACCAATCCTGAAACCTCTAGTTCCTCTGCGCATACCTTATCTGCAAAGCGTGGTCAGTGCCCCACTACAGCCGGGTCACGCCCGGACTCCCTGACCTGCACACTCCCTCTGCTTGTGAGCTTGGCTACCTCAGATGCCGCACTGGGGGAGGGGGGGACTCTCTGCATCTCCCTGATTTCCCTCAGCACGTCTCCAAATACACCCTGGTGTTAACAGAAGACAGCACTCCCTCCCTGTTACAGTCTCAGTGTTCATCCGAATAGGATGTTTATCTGCGGATGGCCACTGATGCTGACGCTCAGGCCTGCATTCTAGGCAGCATTAGAACGGGGGTTGAAACCACTGAGTTCAAGATGAATGGAGCCAGGACTCCCACACGAGAGACAAGAGCTGGTGCTGGGGGCTTCCTCGGTGGCAGACACTCCTCCCTTAGCATTCCCCACCGACGTAATCCTCCCAACAGTCCTATGACGTGGAACTCGTTTCCCAATTTTAAACATAAACAACTAAAGAGGTTCTATAACACGTAACGTGTGTCCTGCACCCCTCATGGGGATGTCACTGGTTCTGCAGACACAGCCCTCCAGTCACAGTTAACCAACAGGTAACCAGCTAGCAAGGAAACACGAGCGTGAAGAGCTGGAGAGAGCCATCGTACAGGCGGACGTGTACTCACCGTCACGTTTGTCTCCTGCTCTGTTTCCGGCACGTAAGGATAGTGGTTGTAGAACATGTCGTTGCGCACCATTTTCTTCCTCATCCGGCAGGGCCCCTCCGTCATCTCTAACATCCATTTGTCTAGATGGGAGCCAATGGGGGGGCCCCATAGCCCCCGTTCCCGCAGCAGCTCGCACTCGATCTGGCACCATTCCTCAGTCACGTACTTCAGAGCATTCTGCTGACGCTGCAGAGAAAGAGGCCAGGGTGGTTTCCCAACAAGAAAAAACAAAAACACAAATAGCTTGAAATGAAGTTATAATTGGGAGACAAACTCAGTCCAACTCATTTCAGTAAATATAAGTCATATTTTATGTATAGTTTAAGGAAACAAAGCTAACAGTTTCATGAGAAGTGGGGTTTGCGATGACCCAAGAATGTGACATTTAAAACAGAGAGCAAACATCACACCCAAAGGTGCCATACACGCCACTGCTAGGGTTATGGATGCTCACCTCCTGATATTCCTTGTACTGTGTGTCCACCAGGTCACGCACAACAGCGATGTGTGTAAACATCCACTGGGAAATCTCCTAACAAACCATAAGAAAAGAGCCTTAAAATTTTCTTGATTTCTTTGGGGGAAAAAAAATGAGCTAACAGTGCCTGCAGTAAGTTCTGAAGAGAAGAGTTAAAATTGGGAGCCAACTAACTCTAAGAGACCAGTGTGGCCTAGATTCTTCTTTAGCCAAGTAGGGCGAAGTACACTATAGTCTGATACTTCCCAGCACCATTCCCTTCGCTTTTCCGTAGGGATGGATTCCCAGGGCATTCCCTAATCCCCTCCTGCACACTCCTCAGAAGCCCAGTGTGGCACACGGAGGATGGGCACATGCCAGCTCTTTCAGACCTTCTTCACACTGCCACTGGCTTAAGGGTTGTATGAGGATGAAGGGTGAATGGAGGAGGTACATAAGATTAAAACAAACCAATCACAAGCATTGGCAACTAGATGATAAACACGCCTCTGTTACTCCTTAGAATTTCTATATTATCACTGCGGGTATTATTCAAAGTCAGAAAATTGTGAAAAAAATTTAACAGGCTATCGGTCTCTGACTGTCACTTGGGTCCAGTTATGAAATGGATATACATACTCAGTGCTATGTGCATTTTACAAAATGAAGACACTCTGGAATCTGTCACTTCTCTCTTCTAAAGCAGAACATAGAAAAGTTCTATATCAAACTTGCTTGCATATGTTAGCAGTATTATAGAAAACATCGAAACTACACCTGGAGTTATAAATCCTAAAGGTAGGAACCATGGCACCAACCCTCGTACCTGGGTGGAAGGATTGTGTTTATGAAGGCCACTTTCCTTTCGATTTCTTCTTGACCCTGTCAGTTTGGAAAGACCGAAGCCACTGCTGACCCGGGACAGTTTGGATTGTGTGGTAGGCACCAAGGCTTCTCCTCGACTTATGCATTTCTTTTCATGGGCTGTAAAATTAAAATTTGGCAACTATACAATTCATCATGTATTTATTAGTCCTTGACTATTTCATGTGGTTACACATCACAATTATCTCCCCATCATCCATGATTCCCTTCCTGGATCTGCAGCTCTCAGTGGTCAATCACAGGCTGAAAATATGACTGCAGTGCAACAAGAAATTCAATTGTGAAAGTCAGACCACGTTCATGTAATGTGAGCGTGTCTACCACAGTACAAGGCTATTGCTGTTCTATCACGTAATGTGAGCGTGTCTACCACAGTACGAGGCTATCACTGTTCTATCACGTAATGTGACTGTGTCTACCACAGTACGAGGCTATCACTGTTCTATCACGTAATGTGAATGTGTTAACACAGTACAAGGCTATTGCTGTTCTATCACGTAATGTGACTGTGTCTACCACAGTACAAGGCTATGGCTGTTCTATCACAGAATGTGAATGTGTTACCACAGCACAAGGCTATGGCTGTTGTATCACATAATGTGACTGTGTCTACCACAGTACAAGGCTATTGCTGTTCTGTCACAGAATGTGAATGTGTTACCACAGTACAAGGCTATGGCTGTTGTATCACAGAATGTGACTGTGTCTACCACAGTACAAGGCTATGGCTGTTGTATCACAGAATGTGAATGTGTCTACCACAGTACAAGGCTATGGCTGTTGTATCACATAATGTGAATGTGTTACCACAGCATAAAGCTATGGCTGTTCTATCATGTAATGTGAACGTGTCTATCATAGTACAAATCTATCACCGTTCAATTTCACTAAGCAGTGTGGACAGTGAGAACCTTTGCTGTACAGTGTGCCTGCACCCGGGGCAGAAGCTGCAGGGTCTCTGGGCCTCCTTACCCAAATGATTCTGCCAGCATTTCAACCCAGCCTCTTCGATGAGTGGCCGAGCGGTGGCTATGTCCACGTGGCCCCTGTCGTTCACAGGCAGGCTGACTCTGAAGAGCTCCTCCAGGACTTGCTTCTTACTGTGGATCAGCTCCGTCCAGACTCTGTTGACAGCTTTGATGAGAAGCTGACGCCCTTGAGAAGGGAAAGAAAGAAAAGGCTCCAGAGAGAACACAAAGGCCGCTCTTCTCCCCAAGCTTTCCATCTTGGAATTTGAACTATTGTATTCAATTGTAAAACAAAATTTTACCATTAGATTATTGTCAGTTCAACGAAGAGAATTACTTAATTTAGACAAGCCAAAGTTAAGTATTGTATATGTGGAAAACATTTTAAAAAATCTTTAGCCAGGTGGTGGTGGCGCACGCCTTTAATTCCAGCACCCAGGAGGCAGAGGCAGGCAAATCTCTGAGTTCGAGGCCAGCCTGGTCTACAGAGTGAGTTCCAGGACTGTTACACAGAGAAACTTTGTCTCAACCCCCCACTATCTTTACATCCATGTGAAAATGATATACGGTTCATTTATAAAATTCAAAATTACAAGCATTTATGGACCAGCTCCCAGAGAAGGATCGGTATCTCAGACTGTCCTTTACCCCCAACCGAATCCACGGCCGTCTGTGCTACTCAAGTACTGTGCCAGGCCTACAGCCTCAGGCCCTGAAAAGCAATTTTTACTTTATTTTCTTTCTATAGATTAAACTTAGAGCACAAAACGAGAGGGGTCATCATGGCACCTTCAAACACACAGGTAATCTTTATTCAAGCCTCCCACGTCCCCCCTCTTGCTGGCACTCTTCCTCCCCCTTGGGGACTCCCCCACCCCCAGTCTGTTTTCACGTCACATGCACCCTGCCTCACTCTTCCCACCTTATTCCCTTTTACGATCTCTCCCTGTTCTCTCATGGTGACCCCTTTAAATCTCACGACCTCAGCTTTTCCATTTGTCTGCCTCTCACACATATGCACACATGTAAATCTAGATTCCACATGAGAATAAACAGGTAGTATTTCTTTCTGAGTCTGACTTATTTCACTTGACAACGATTTTCCAGTATCATCTTTTGGCAAGATTTCACTTTTCTTTATGGTCAACAAAATTCTATCATGCATATGGACATATTTTATTTTCTAGGCTGGTTCTGTTTCCTGGCTATTTTGTGTAGCAGAAGAGCACAGACATGAAAGTGGATGGGTAAATATCTCTAAGTTAGCTGACTTGGATCTCTGGGTGTACACCCAGGAGAGGTACAGGTAAGGTAGCTCTATTTCTTTTTTCTTTTGAGACAGGGCTTCACTATGCAGCCTTGGCTATTGGCCTTGAACTTTCAGACACCTGCCTGCTTCTGCCTCCTGAGTACTGGCAGGAAAGGTGTGCACTACCATAACTGGCTTCCTTTTTTAGTTTTTTTGAGGAATTTCCACACCCACTCTCATGGTGGCTGCATCGGTTTATACTCCCACCAACAGCAGCTCGCCCATCCATCCTTAGCAAGCCTCAGAATCCCTCTGAGTGCTCGTGATAGATGGCCAGTGTCAGCCCTTGGAGATGACAGGGGTCGACAATCTCCAGTCTTAGGAGTTCCAAGAGAGACCGAAGATGCTGGTCTATGGAGCACCCTGCAGGAACAAAGTCTCTAGACTTCCAGTTCCGGTGGTGGGTGAACTTCAGTTTGGGGGGATCAAGACGTTTTGGTAGAAGACAGAAGTACTGATTGCTTAGATAAATGAATAGGGAAGAATTGAGTTCTAGCCTTCCCCAGGATCAGACCACACATAATGCCATCCCATGAAATTGCTGGGAGATATACACTATGGAGTGATCTCAGCTTGGACCTAGAACACATGAAGTAAGAAATCAATCTACACAAAGGCTTCAATACACGATGCTTATAGGACTGAGAAAAATGAGATTCTAAAAGAGAATAAGATGTGGGAACCTGAGGCAGGAGGATCACTGCCATCTCAGGGCTTGGTTGAGGCACATAGAGTTTTCAAGGTCAGCCTAGGTATACAATGAAACCTTGTCTCAAAAATAAACACATAAGCAAAAAGACCAAGCGGTACCAATGACAACCTGCCTCCAAAGACATCTGCCTCTAATGGGGACGTGCCAACCTAAGCAACAGGCACTTTTCTTTCTAGAAAATGCCAAGCTGGTATCTGCAGCACAAATGCCATCAACTTCGGGCTCACTATTTTACTCATCTTGGCATTCCAGATGGTCTGTGTGCAGGTTGGTGAGGGGACAGGTTGGATACGTTAGTGGTTGTTGAAACCAACGTTATGTCTAAAAGCTGGAGATGAACAACAACACATCCACAACCAGTGAGGGATGGTTACCTTCACTGATATCCTGGCTGTAGCCTCCGTCCGGTTCAATGTCTGAGGGAATCATGATGTGCCACGTGGTCATGCGTGCTTCTGCTTCCAGACCAAATCCTTCCACGTTGCTGAAACATTCAAACCAGGGTCAAGTAGCTGAAGAAACAATTAGAGCTCAAAGCTGTCACGACCATGAATTACCCTGCAGACACGTGTAAGCACTGGCCCAGCACCTCACTCCACTACTGGCAGACAGACATTCAGCAGATACAAAAAGAGGGCTCCCCGTTTAACACGAAGGTGCCATTTTTAAGGGGTGAGCTCACAGATGCACTTGGCTACACATAGCTCAAGTGTTTTTTTTTAGGGGGTCAAGACTATCATGTAACATTTAAGGATTTTAGATTAGTATTAACAGCTTTATCTTAAATTTACAAAGAGGTCACTTCTCTAAAAATGCTGTTGCATGTCAGGGTCCTCTCCAGGCTGTAGCTCTCTCTCTGTTTCATTTGCAGCTGCCCTAGGAGCCAAGCTCTTGCCTCCTGGAGGTAACCACACACACGGTTCTCCCTAACACCGCAGTAGATGGCCTACACACAAAGTCCCAGCAGTATTCTTACAGCCGTGTTGTCTCGTACTGCTTTGGGAATTTTGTCTTTGAATCTTACCGGTCTTTGGTTTGTACACTCTGGTTTCTGGTTTTGTGCTTTTGTGGGTTTTACTTGTGTATGCACGTGCCTGTGTGTTTCTTGTGTTTCTCTCTATTTTCTTTTAATTCTGGTTTGTTTGGTTTTTTTACTAGCTTGTTTGATTTTGAGAGAGAGAGACAGAGAGACAGAGAGCGAGAGAGAGAGACACACACAGAGAGAGAGAGAGAGAGAGAGAGAGAGAGAGAGAAGGTGGTAGTTGGGTTGGTGGGGAGAATCTGGGAGGAGTTGGGAAGGAAAACCATGACCAGAATCTATTGTATGAAGACAAATTTTTTTCAATAAAAAAGCAAATATCTTTTTACAATTATATGAATTACATATGGTTATTATTAGCAAATTTAAAGATGTAAAAGTAAATCAAAAGAAAAAAATCCTCATTATTGCTGCTGAAACGCAACACTCGCCCTGAACCTTTTTCATAAAGCAGTAACTAAAACTAATTAAAAGGAAAAGGAACATAAAGGAGTTCTGATGCGATGTTATTAAAGACAACAGGGCAAACGGTATCAGAGAAACTTACCTTCCAACATGTAGATTAATCAGGCAGTGAGCAAGACAGCTAATGAATTCTTGGTCGTGGTTGCCGGGTCCAAGGATCAAGTTCCGGTTTACAGTAAGGACCCTGAGTGAATCAAGGAGAGCTACTTGCTGAGGGACAGTTTTGTGTGCCCGTGAGAACTGGTACAAGATGGTCCTATTGAGGCAGTGGTAAACGGCATCCAGCGACAATCCCTGAGATCTTCGCTTTGACTAAGGAAACGAAAGATGGTTTTAGTAACGGGACAAAACTGTAAAGCCCGTTGTCAGGCTCAGTCCTGAGAGTACTTAGCTGAAAAATACTCAGCTCTTGCTACATGGATTCGGAAACCGATGAGACACATCAATGCAATTTAAGAATGAAGCGTCTTCTACAAACAGCCCCAGTGAGAGGTGTGCATGCCTGTGCTGCCGTGTGGCCTCCCTGATGTCACACAGATGTCACCGCGGAGGAAGAGCGGACCAAGCTACCTTTGTTAGGATGCACGATCTCTACAGCAACTGAAGAAATTCCGCGGATGTTAGTGAGAGCTGTCCTGGTGTGCTGGCTTCAACCCTCACCTGAGAACTGTCTCTTCCGCTTAACTACAAGGGCACACCTTCAGAGAGAATGCTACACTCTTACACTCTACCATATACCAGCTGAACAGGTACAGGGCAAGTGTTGCAGTTTGGCATAGAGATGAGAATCTTCTCCCTTTACTTTTTACATCTTTGAATTTGTTAATAATCATCACATGTCATTCATGTCATTGGAAAAAGAAATTTGCCGTTTTTTTTTTTAAACTGAATTTTTTTTCCATCATACTATAGATTCTGACCTTGGTTTCCTCTCCCAAGTACTCCCAGATTCTCCCTACCCACTCAACTACACACCCTTTCTGTCTTTCTCTTTAGAAAACAAACAGGCAAACAAACAAACAAAATCCAAACCAGAATAAAAACAAAACAACACTGTGGTGATATATTGTGTATCAAATAAAGCTTGCCTGAAAGACCAGAGAGACAAAGGAACAAGCCACAGCTACTTCTCATCTTGCCAACTCCACGAATCCTCTGACTGAATATCTCTGAGTCCTCAGCCGAAAGGGGTTCAGCTGAAAAAGAACTCTAGTTCCTGTCTCCTCACACCTTACATACCCAGCTATCACTTCCTTCCTAGTGCTGGGATTAATGGTGTGTGTGCTTCACAAATACTGGTAGCAAAGACATGAGATCTCAAGTGCTGGGATTAAAGGCGTGTGACTCCCAAGTACTGGGATTAAAGGTGTGTGCCACCACTGCCTGGCTCTGTTTCTCTCCTAGACTGAATCAATCTTATGTAGTCCAGGGTAGCTTTGAACTCAAGAGATCAAGATAAATCTCTGCTTCCCGGGTGCTGGCATTAAAAGTGTGTGCCACCACTGCCTGGCCTCTATGTTTAATCTAGTAGCTTGTTCTGTCCTCTGATCCTCAGGCAAATTTTATAGGGTACATAATATATCACCACAAAACACAAGTAACACACACACACAAACCATGAACACACAAACAAAACTCATAAAAACACAAACTCAGAAACCATAATATACATGGAAAAGTATTCCCACTTTTTTACACTGTAAAGTAAGTAAGATGTGTGCCAAGTGACCAATGCTCTTCAGTCAAGCATGCATGGGGTAAATGATATTCTCAAAGAAATATAGGTATCAATAAACTGTGGAGGCCAGCTGATGAGGGAACATTTCCTCAGTGGACGCTCATGCCCTGTAGTCTTCATACAATGACACTATAAAAGCTTATTGAGTCGTATCAACTTAAGGTATGTGAAGTGCCTGGGCTGGGCAGGCTTGGCAGGAGAAGGATCAGTTTGAAACCTAGGCACCTTCGTAAGCAGAGCACTGGCAGCAGTCAAGGGAGGAGGAGGAGTCCAGACACGTACTTCTCAATTCATTCTTACAAAGCTTGGGTATGTCAAAGGTCAATATTCATTATCCTATTAGTTACACCTACTTCCAATAATTTTGACAGCATAGGAAAAAGTTTATCAGAGAAAAACGTGCTCCACAGTTAATAGAAACGATGGATTACCTGTGCAATGAGTTGAATTATAAAATCTATAAGAAGCTTAGATTCTTTGTTGAACATGCCTTGCCAAAGCTTGTCCACCACACGCTGTGTGAAATAAAACACGTTGTTCACCAGCACCTGGTAGCTTCCTCCACTGGTAATGGGCAGAGATGCATCTTCCCCTAAATCCCAAAGGAAAAAATATCTAAGAAAATTGACATCTACCAGCACAAGACCTCAAAGACACCAGCTAAGGCAAGACAAGTGTACCCACAGTCCTTATGAAACATGACCACATGCTCTCAGGGAGTGTTTTCAGAAAATGATGTCCATGGCCAGAAGTCAGGATAAACACAGCAAAGAATATTTTCACCAGGCTACAAGCTTTGAGGGCTGAAAGTCCCTGTGAAGACTCTCACACCTAAATACAATCTGTGAGAAGCAAATGGTTCTTCAGGTAGAACCGTCAGCAACAGAACACCTTCACCCCATAAAAAAGTTCAATTAAAGATGGATTATGTGTGAAGAATGAGGGGGAAAAGCCTTTCAAACAAAACTCTATTTGTGGTGCACTTCCCACAGCCACGAAGTGACGTGGGCATGAGATTTAGAAAACATGTGACACCGAGGAGGGGCTGCAGGCAGACGACAGACAGCCGTGGTCAGCAGTGCCGACTCCGAACCAGGCGACCCCAGTGTTCCCAGGGGCTGAAATGAACACAGTCCTGGGACTATCCATCTTCCGCACCCCACTGCATTGTGGAGATTCTGCATAGACCACCGGTTACTCCCACTTCTAAGGAGGCTCTCATCCTGTGTCTTTACATGGTACAGATGATCTCAGTGGATGAGAACTGGCACAAAAACGTGACTTGATGCTTAGTTTTGAAAATTCAGTTACATATTAAGACAATATTTATGATGTCCCGGCAAACCATTTTATAAAAACTATTTACCAGAACAGAGAGGTTCTAAGATTCATATGATCGCTCAGAATAGTATCGAAGGTAAATTGCTAAAACTTTCATATTTTTGCTTTCTGAGAAGGGTCTCACTAGGGAGCCTAGGCTGTCCTTGAACTCGCAATCCTGCTGTAGCTCTGGAGTCATGCCCGGATGACGGGCGGGCAACACTAGTCCTGGTTTTGAACTAAAACGTCTTCATGTTGTTTGATATGTAAGTGATGTCTCTATTGTAAATGCCTCTCTCAAGTGTTACATTCGTATTGCAACTCAATACAGATGCTTTGAAAGACAATTAGTCCAGTGCGCTTTGACTTTCCGACCTGAAGCACATCCTGAAGAACAGCGTGCATGCACATACCTGAGATTCCACTCCCCAACAGACACATGTAATTAACATGTTTGTGGCACCCGAGTAAGAATGTTTATAGTGGTTTTATTTGGAGCTCCCTCTAGCTGGAAACTTCCATGTGTCTACCAACAATAATATAAATAAGCAAATGTTCATTTGACATAACACTGTCTAGTCATGACAACAAGCTGCTGTATGCAGAACATGAACATCTCATCTCAAACGTTAAAAAACCGTGAGCGGTAAGAGGTCAGACTAAAAAGAAAGAAGAAAGGAGATGAGCTTGGAGTTTAGAGACAGGAAAGTGGTAATATATGCATTTTAAAATCTAAAAATAAACACAGAATTACCCAATAGCACATCAGCTGCAAGCAAATGGTCCATCACGCTATCCAAAATGTGCGTCTGGAATTCTTTCTGCTGAGTTCTTGTAGATCTTTCGGGGGAAGCCTATGTATTAAAACAATACACACTAGAATCAGAAGGAAACCTAACTACACAAAGATGGGTCCCACCTGATGAGAGCAGCCAGTGCTGGTGAACGCAAGTGTCTCACCACTTCTCAGTACTTCATTTTATTAAAAACACAAAAACGTTTCTAGTTCCAGAAGGATTTATGGTGACTCATCATTATAGGAATTTAGTCTTCTGACTCTTTCAAGTGATGATGAAATTTACATTTGTTACTGGCCCTAGCTGCCTAGTTCAAATGGTCTTGGTAGGACTCAGAGCAGCCAAACTTTGAAGGAACTTGAGATTTTATGAATTCAGGCATCACAGTGTCTTTCCAAGTAATTCACTAGAGTGTTCTTATGTGCTTTGGTATATACATTTTATGTCATCTGTCTGGCAAATGCCACTTGAAATAGAGACAAAGTGTGACTGTTGGCTTCTGTCAACTTGACACAAACCCCGAGTCGTTTTGGAAGAGATACTCTCAATGGAGGAAATGCCCCGACCAGGCTGACCTGTGAGCAAGCCTGTAGCCTATAGGTCATTTTCTTGATTAATGATTGATGTGGGCAGGCCTAGCTTCTGTGGACTGTGCCATCCCCGGACAGGTGGCCCTGGTTGTATAAGAAAGCAGGCAGAGCAAGGCTGGTCTATGTTTCCCGTCTGTCTGCAAACCACCAATAGTGTGCCTCTGCCTGCAGACACAAATCAAGAACATTACGACAGCTGGAACTGTTCATCGTGGGTCAGGGCCTGGCGTTCCAGGACCACAAAAGGATCCCTAGTGCCTGGCCACCTGGAAGATAGGTTAGGTACCTGGACTGCCTCCCTGACAGCCAACAGTGGAGTTCAGCTAAGCTTCTGCCTCAGTGTCACACCCGACCCTTCCATGTGAACAGGGAGTCTGAGTGTCACACTCAACCCTTCCATGTGAACAGGGAATGAGTGTCACACTCAACCCTTCCATGTGAACAGGGAGTCTGAGTGTCACACTCAACCCATGTGAACAGGGAGTCTGAGTGTCACACTCGACCCTTCCATGTGAACAGGGAGTCTGAGTGTCACACTCGACCCTTCCATGTGAACAGGAGTCTCTGAGTGTCACACTCAACCCTTCCATGTGAACAGGAGTCTGAGTGTCACACTCAACCCTTCCATGTGAGCAGGGAGTCTGAGTGTCACACTCAACCCTTCCATATGAACAGGGAACCTGGGCACCATGTCACACCCAAACCATTCTATATGAATGGGAATCTCTTAGTTTTAGAGATCACTATAGAGAATAAACCCACACGATCCTTTGGCAGATATAATCAAGAAAGCACGTTCTCCTGTGACAAAACTAACACTCATACGACTCTAGAGAGTGTGGGTCACAGTGGCCAGATGAAATATTAGTGGGTTCAAGGCCCTCCCTGCACGCAGGGAAGCAATAAATATACAGCTCTGCTTTTGAATCCCTCCAAAGATAGACTTCATAATTAGAAGATTAAGAATCATCTTTTAAAGGAAGGTATGGAAAATAGTAATATTAACTAACCTGTTTTTATATACACACACACACGTATATTATATAAGTGTGTAAAGTTCTTTATTGTAGCAAGTTACTTTCATTTACATGTATGTTCATGTGGGCCATGTATGGTGCCTGAGCTTGCTCTCCATCTCTGGCTTTTAAAAACAAGCTTCAGCCTTTCTAGTTAAGATGGTGTTGTATCGCCCTGTTGGGCAGGGATGTAATTAAGAGTTAAGTGAGTAAGAAGTACTCAGCACACCAAGAGCCTCGGCCACCTGTTACTGGAGATGAGGACAGGAAAACCTGCCTATAGCTGTAAAGAGTTTAGCATCTACCTGGGGCTTCAATCTGACACTGCTGTGGTTCCCAGACTACAATCCTAACACTCAGCTCTCTAGTCCAAAAGGTACAACTGTACATACCCATGATGAGAACCATACTTGAGGTTGACACAGGGAGATGAAGCACTTCCTGCTTACATAACAAACAAACCAGAAGTCCTTAAGTTATTCACGACTAATTACGTAGTTGTCAGTGTGCTTAGAAGCTTAAGAAATGCTCTCACTGGCCAGGCATACTCGCCCATTCCTTTTTACTGTATGTTAATTTTTGAGGCATTTATCCTTTCTTGCACATTTCTGCTGAATACCATCTTGTCATTTGTTTTCCGTTTCTAGGTTTTTCACCCTAGATGCTAAAGTACTGACCATCTCTCTTCTTGAGCTGTTTGTTTATTTGTTTGTTTGTTTGTTCAACACTGAGCTCTATCACCAGGCTCCATTATGGAGCATCCCCATGGAGTTCTATCACTGATCACCACTGAGCTTCATCACCAGGCTTTATCACGGAGCGCTCACCAAACTCTATCACTGATCTCCATCACAGAGGGACAAGTTCTATCAGGCAGATTTTAATCATGTGGTTTACTGCTGACACATTATTCTCTCTGTCAATTTTAAACACTTGTGGTCTTGGTTAAGATGCTTCTAAATTCCTTAAGTGACCTTTTAACTGGCCAAACGGAGATGTTTTCACAGGAGTGCAGTAAACACCTTCCATGGTTTTGAAGTTGCAATTAAAAAGTTAACTGCAGTAGCCACTAGAGGGAGCAGGGAAATCTGCTTTGTTTGTCAAGCTGAGAGCAAGCACATGACATATTCCCATCACCCCCTTTGAGGAGAGCAGACCCCACACATCCTAACCTCACACCTTGCACAGCGAGGACTCTGGCACCCTTCACAAGAACCAGGCAAGGGATGAGTCACGTAGCTTCTCTCTCTCTGATCCGTTTTCTTTAGTGATGTCAGCAGATGACTATTTGGTTTGGGTCATTTGACACTGTTGTTTAGAATCGAGACCACAGCCCTGTACAGTCTACCACAGAGGGACACGCCCAACTCTAGATGAACTTCTGAAAGTGGCTTTTAGGGATGGTCCCCATCTACAGCCAGCAGCGAAACCACTCCAGCTGCAGAGTCTCATTTTCTCCTGGGCCACTGACTCCTCTCACTCACCACAGGAGGGACAACCAGGAGCTGCGGCCATTGGGGAGGTCACTGGGTGTGTGCTGAGTATCTTCTATGTGCGACAGCATGCTGTAAGATGCACTGGACAGTGGCAGGAATAGGTGGCAGTGTGACTGACTGAAGTTAGGAGGTGAGGAAAACCGCCAGTGTTTTGAATGTCTAGAGGGGCTGCACACACACACTGCTGCCTGTGAGCTGAATCCAGCCTGCGTCTGCTTCGCAGATAACATTCTACAGGAGCATAGCCCTAATCATTGCATCCTGCCTTTTCTCTGGAGAGTTCTGTCCACAGTAAAATGGCACAGATGAAGAGCTGTGGCACAAACTTGAAGGAAGTGTTAATTGCCGGGCGGTGGTGACGCCTTTAATCCCAGTACTCGAGAGGCAGAGGCAGGCGGATCTCTGTGAGTTCGAGGCTAGCCTGGGCTACAGAATGAGATCCAGAAAGGCGCAAAGCTACACAGAGAAACTTTGTCTTGAAAAATGGAAAAGAAAAAAAAAGGTGTTAATTGGCCCTTATTGGAAAAGTTTGCCATAGGAAAAAAGGTGATAAAGGACTAAAGGAGAAACATGCTTAAGAGAAGGGGGGAAAAATGGAACAAAGTAACAGAATCCAAGATACATGTAGCATTAAAAACCATCTACGTTCTCATTTTTGCCTATACATTATCTAGAAGAATTAGAAGTCTAAAAGTCTTCTGCATAGAACTTAATTGGTTATTAACGTTCTCATTATAAAAACAATGCAAGCAAATGGTATGTACATGTCTTTGTCTTTACCTCCAACAAAAGATCAATTAGTGGAGTTTGCTTGCTGGCAGGGGTGAGGCAGAGGTTGTCGATCATTAAGACTCGCATGAAGTCAAAAACGAACTTTTTAGCTGGGTGGTTGGTCAAATACGTCTTGGTGCCCACATTGCAGTACTCTGACTGGCTCCTGTTCATTCCTGTGTCTGCGGCGAAAGCTTTGAACTCTTCTGCTGGAGATCCGACCTCATCATCAAGATCTGTCACCTAACGGAGGGGACAGGTGCAATCTCATTAGAGCGGATGTTAGCACCTCACTTTCATGTTTGCTAAGACAGCAAGACACAACTGCAGCGGTGACATCCAAAGCAGAGCCACCTCCCCAAGCCTTGGCTTCCCATCCAGCTACTCAGCTCAGGGCTGCACTCTTCAGGCTTTGCCTTCAAGGCAGCAAGTAATCTGGCGCTATGCCATGCCACTCGACACTTCTGAGACCATTAGTAATGTATCTGCTTTATGGGATCATAAACACTTCAGATAGATGAAGCCATACCACGAGGACGGCTGTACCTGCATATCAGAAGCTAGCTACTGAAAAGCCAAATGTCACAGGTCAGAGAAGAATCTATATAAGGGTGACCACTAAGGGTTGATCTTTTTTTTTTTTTTATTTTGCAGGTGAAGAAAATGTAAATAAGCAAAATAGCAACAAGTTTCAGCCAAGCCAGAAAGAGATATAGACAAATTCTAGATGTTGACAAAGAGATGGTAAGGCAGTGTTTTAAGTTATATATGCATGCACACATCCATACACACACACATACTCACACATGTATACACACACATGCACACACACAGACACACACTTTTTAAACCAAACCAAGGGATTCTAAAACTATAAGCCAGCCAGAGTGTTAAGGTTATGGGTCATCTGTCTGTCTCTCCTTATAGGTCTGAAATGAGCACTTTACATTTCTATAATGTAAAATTGATATGAAGAAGGAAGTTTACTTCAGTCCCTGCAATACATGATAGGAACGAGAATTATGAACTCTCCCTTTGGGTCTGTTTGAAAAGACAGAAATATTAGTACTATGTCTGATTATAGACTGATATTTTCTTGTTAAGTTAGTACAGAATAAAAGGTTGAGCAATGTTAAAAAAGTTGAGCAGAAGAATCACATTCATTTTATCAGTTATGAACAAAATCAACTCTCTAAATCACTTTAGCAATTAAATCCAGCAAACACCTACTGTCTAAAATAAAAAAGGAAGCAGTTTGGCTTGGCTAGAGTCCTGTGACCGCTACAGAGCAGTTTCTAAGCACACAGCCAGCATCTCACGGAACGGCATGTAACAGTAGCTGCCTGGCTGGGGCAGCAGCAAGGGGCTTGGAAGAGCTGGAGACAGGAAGCAGAAACACAGCCCGCGGCGCTCTTAGGGAGAGCACAAGGACTGTGTGGAGAGCTCTGACAGCAGTGACAGAGACCTGGCACAGCACGTGACAGACAGGTGAGCCTGTCAGGGGCGCAGGAAACCAAACGCCTCTTTTCCGCCAGCTGACCACTCCTCCTCCTTCCTTACCATCTCTGAGTAAGGGCGGATGTTGAAGGGGAAGACGGTGGCTGCCAAGGCACACAGGAAGTCAGGGCTCATCCACATGGAGGCAAGGTCTGGAACGTTGTGGTACAAGTATCTGAAAAACTGCATCAGGGTCACCGGATACTCTCGGAGCCACGACCCCTCTTCTTCTGACTGCCACGGCTAACAGGGCAGAGAAGAACAACAGCGTTAGAGACGGATCCTTCCACAGGGGCTTACGCTGGGCTGGGTGCAAACATCTGCAAGCTGGCTCTCGGGAAGCGGAGGGAGAAAGATCAGGAGTTAAGGTCATCCTCAGCTACACAGAGAAATTAAGGTTAGCCTGGGCTACATGAGACCTTGTCTCAAATTAAAGAAGGGGGATTTACTATTTATTATTTTTCTTACACTGCACACATCAATGATCCAAAACCTCATAAATCATACACAAGCAAAGATTTTTGTGCAAACACGTAAACAAATCTAATAGCCGGAAGGACAACCACACCCTTAGAAACTGTCCCCAGCTCTCTCCACAGCTCAACTAAGAACAGTTGGTGTTATCAACATGAACACGGTCTGCATCACAGTAGCTCTTTGCCTTCACTGGTCCTGAGCATCCTGTCAGGAAATCGGGAGTAAATGATGAAGATGCGGACGTCATTTTCTCCCTGTGAACCTGACACGAAGGCACAGTACCATACCTGGTACAACACCTGGAAGCACCAGATGGCAAACACTCGGGGATCAGTGAAGAACATGTGCATATATAAGTGTTTGAGAACTACGTATTTCCTGAGACCAGTCCTGAAAGGCTTCTTCCTTAACATGGACTTTTACATTTGTTTATGGACCAGCAGCAAAGGAAACACCCCCCAATGTTTGGTTCTTAGACGAGAATCATCAGATATGTATGATTTCAGGGATCTATCTAGGTTAGCATTTTCTCTTAACGCACAGTTCTAAGCTGTGTAATGAGCTACACCACCATTCTCAGTGCGCCTGTGAGACAGACAGGAGTGGAGTTTGTCATTCTTGCAATTACTATTCTTCCCTAAGTTCAAAGTAATTAGAGCAGAAAAGTGTAAAGGAAAATAAAATTTGTTCTGTTAATGTTTTAACATCTAAATGAGAATAACTTCAGAATCTCAATGAGTAGCCATATCATATATACAAGATACTATGATTATATATGTGTATCTATTACTATATATCTTATGTTGGTGATATTAGTTGATACTTATGATAATCTAAGTATTTTGTGTATATGTTACTTCATGAAACCCTCACAACAACCCTATGAGGTAAATGTTATCACCAGATGTTTAAACATAAGAAATAGTGGCAGACAGAAGCTATCACATCTGGAATACCAGGAGTGGGACCCTCATTTCCAGAGTCTGTGGTTTCCGGTCTCTGGAAGTGCTGGGGATCAAACCCCACCTCACACTTGGCGGGCTGATATTCTACCACTGAGCCACACTCCCAGCCTCTAACCTGTGGTCTTAACTACACTGTCTGTCCATACCTTAGAGGTTAAGAAAATAGGGTGGGGTCTGGAGCCACGGGGAAACAGACAGCCACGGTAAATTAGAACGAGCTTTCTCTGTAAGGCAGCCGACATCACACAGGGCTGTGGGATGCCAGCCCTCTATAACTCACTGAATTCAGCATGCTG
The DNA here is from genome assembly GCF_049852395.1 of Peromyscus maniculatus bairdii. NCBI lineage: Eukaryota > Metazoa > Chordata > Mammalia > Rodentia > Cricetidae > Peromyscus > Peromyscus maniculatus. The sequence continues at coordinate 94,538,330 of NC_134861.1, forward strand.
CGCAGCATCCCCAGCAGTAAGAAAGCAGATTCTGTGCACACATTGTGGATGGAAGAGACCACTGTTCCGCTGGAGGCAGGAACTCCAAAGATAAAGGTCCAGATGGAATCCAAGTCAAACTGTAGACCAAATGGGCAACAATCAGTCACCAGTCATTTTTTCCCCTGGAGACCCTTAGACATTCTAATATTCTCACATTTCATTGAAACTACTTTTATTTTAACTGAGTAATGACTAACATCACTAGTAACCTCCATTCTATACGTCGAAACTTGGTAAATATTGTATGTACCATTATCCATCTCAGTCAGAACCTACACTTTCAATAATAGTCTATTCCTTTTTTTCTAGACAAAATATGGCCCCAACCTTCCATGGTAATTAGCAACAAGATGAAATTATAAATGTGATAAGTCTTAAGCAAGATGTTTGTAGGAGCACAATGACCTCACTCCCCAGACTCAGCAATGACTCAAAGTTATGTTACTTATGAGTAAGATTTGACAAAATAAGTGGATGATGAGATTGACTGAGATCAGCTTTACATAATACTTATGACTATGGTGCCATGTGATTCAAAAGGACCTGGAAAACCAAATTCCACATAGCATAAATCTAAGAGTACTGCTTAGGAGATTTCATGGAAAAGGTTTGGTCAAATATTAAAACTGTTTTGAATATCATTTGGTGTTGGATGGAAGCAAAGTTGAATTTAAAAGCTAAAGTAAGTCTTTATGAAGCCACAGATATAAGCTATATGTAGACAATTTTAATAGTCTTCAATGACAACTCAAATAAATCATTGCTGGTTTCCTGAAAATGTAGATGCTATATATCACTACAGAATTAAGAATATTTTTCAAATCAATACTGGTACCTACTCATTTGTGTGTGTGTGTGTGTGTGTGTGTGTGTGTGTGTGTGTGTGTGTGTGTGTGTGTGTTTGCACACAAAATAAGCAGATGTGTGTGGAGACCCAAGATTGATGTCTGGTATCTCCCCTTGATCACTTTCTATCTTTCACTTTTACGTTTTAGACAAAGTCTCCTCATTGAACCTGAGGTTTACCAATTTGGCTCGAGAGGGTCAATGAGCCCGGGGGTTGCCCATTCCCCTGCTCAGGGCTGGGGTCCTGAGGATGTACAGCCATTGTGGCTTTTTATTGGGGTTCTGGGAATCTGAACCCAGGTCCTCAAGCTTACACATCAAGTGCTACACAGACTCAAGCCACCTCCCCAGGCCCCCTTCACCTGTAGTTATCTGGAATGAAATCATATTTCTAGGTAAAGTTGGACTACTCAAAACAACCCTTGAGATCATCATTAATGTCACCCAAAGCCCTCATGCATAGATAATCGTTCAGAGCAACCAGAAAGAGAAGAAGGTATTAACAGTGACAAAGGATGACGTTTTAGGAAAATTACCTAACAAATTTTCAGGGTTTTGAAATTCCCAAATTAAACTTTAAATGCACGAAGTAAAAGAATCGATAGGTTTCACAGTGACACCTTACTAGGTAGTTCCTACCTGGCAACCCTGCTTACATCGGCTGCTGGTGACAGGCACACTGACCTGCAGGTTCTCAGGCAGCTCACTCACAGGCTGCTGCAGAAACAGGGCCATGAGGAGGAAATAGAGGGCAGGGACATTCGTGTGCTTAGGAAGGAAAGACTGAAGGACCAGAAAACCAGGAAAGTGGCAGGCCTCCCGGTTAATCTCCCTGACCGTGGATCTCCCTCCGGCGCTCCTGCCCACATTGAATCCTAAAAGGAGGGAGGAAGAGAGTTAGGAAATGTCACGGTGCCACTTTAACAAGAAACCAGCGACGCTGAGGGGGTGACACACTTGTCCTGTGCTCACACAAGGAAAGCCAGCCAGTGGCCAGCGGCTGACCCCATCTTCAGTCAGTCCCGTTTCCCTTCAGTGCATCTTCCCAGGGGGATACAGGTTCTGAGAGAGGGCTGGGACAACCAGAGACAAGTCTACAAGTGCTTCTCACAGTGAAACGAGCGCTACTCTTTACAAGAGTGACTTCAAAACAGCTCTGACGTCCCTGCTCATGCTTCCAAAAGAATTAAGTGAAATTGGTAAAAAGCAATTAATACTTTTCATTAATACATGTCCTATGTCCCACGCAACCTAAGTCAGAAGCTCATTTTTGAGTAAAAGGGGGACCTGTAGGGCCCTGGCCCCCTTTTGGGTAACTGTTGCCTTGCTTGCTGACCTTGACCTTGATATCCTCCCTATGCTAATTCCCTGCCGGGTTCCATCCTCCTGAATGCTTAAGGGAAGTTCCTTGTCTGTGTATGCTGCATAATGGGTGTTAACAGCTTAGATGTAAGATTGTAAAACATCAGTAACAAACTTCTGCCCTCCGGGGTCCTCCCCTTGCGCTGTAAGCCTGTATTTAAGACCTCCTCTCTCCTTTAATAAATGGCATTAGGCATTGAAAAAAAAAAAAAACCAAGTTGCAACGCAGTAACCAGACTTCATGGGAAAATCCATGACAGCCAGCCAGACCTCCTCCAAGAATATAGAAAGCGTTCAACATTATGTAAAACCCTGTAACAATGCAGGGTTTTTTTCTTTTGTTCTTTCTCTGTTGTAGAATATTATTTTAAGGTGTGTTACTTTTGTTTATATTGCATTTGTTTAACTCTATGAAGCTGTGATACTTTGTCTAAAACACCTGATGGTCTAATAAAGAAATGAATGGCCAATAAAAAAAAAATACATGTCCTTAAAAAAAAAAACATATACTTCTTAACCTTAAGTTATATACAGATTCAGACTTAAGGCTAAATGAAGAAAAAAATGCCTTCCTTATACAACACAGTCTGCCCACTGTTCTCCACAAGCTGAGTGGGCTGGCAGATCCATGCCCACTGTGGCTGTGTTCTCCACAAGCAGAGAGGGCTGGCAGATCCATGCCCACTGTGGCTGTGTTCTCCACAAGCAGAGAGGGCTGGCAGATCCATGCCCACTGTGGCTGTGTTCTCCACAAGCAGAGTGGGCCACCCACCATCCTCCGAAACTTTGCCAGGAGAGAGCGGCTGATGTGTCTAAGACCATATGTGTATCTGGGAATTTTGTCTCCACAGGAGTCCTTGATCACACAGGGGTTTCAGACACAACTCAAATGTGGTCCTTTACCACTGCATCCCTAGTGGAGAGCTCAGTGCAGAGTGAATGTCAGTCAAGAGTTCAACAGACATCTTCTGTGAACAAAGCCCGTAGATGAGTGACTGACTTTCACTCCGAAGCTATTAAAATTTCCAATGGAGATTCACATTTTTCCAGTTTTGTTCAAAGACGAAGAATAATTATTATTTAACACAATAAGAACAATTTATTTCTAATGTCTAGGTTGCTTTTAAGTATATGTATCTTAACCAGTTGCTCAGTGTGACTGAATTAATTGTCTGAAATATCCTCTCATGAAGAAAAATTTATATAGCAATTTACCACTCTCTTGCATACATCATTTCATTTCTGAATCACAATGATCATGTGACTTAGACCCTGCCATACATATCTGAGTCAATGGGGCGCACATTCTGACATGGCCCAACTGTGTGACTGATGTCTGCCCTGTGTTTTCGCCTTTTAGTCTGTGAGATATGGACAATACATTTACATATCATCCAGTCACTGTGCAAACCACACAAGCCACATGGCGAGTGTAGTGACTGACGCCGTAAGTGTGGAATGCACACTACCGCTTTTAGCAGTCACTTCTACTATAACTTGCTAAGTATTGAGTTCAAGGCCAAAGAAGGTTGTGTGTAACAATAAAAGCACAACCAGGTCTCTGCGCTTTCACATCTAGAATCCTATCTCTGGCTTTAGTTTGAATCTGGAAGAGTGTTAAGTTTTTCTTTTTTTGTTATTAAAATTCACAACTCCTAATGGCTATGATATAAACCGGAGTGCACACGCTTACACAACATTTAAAGACAGAGGACTGAAGTCTCGTACCTAGCACAGTTCCTATCTTATTAGTCAGCACAGAATCTGTCTGCTCCAGCCATCCTCCACCACTGAGGCCTTCTTTAAACTTGATGAGGATGGACTGGTTACTCAGCAGGACAACAAGGATCCTCAAGGCGGCTGTCACTGTAGTGGGATGCAAGTGTTCTTCCATGAATATCATGATCCAGTCAAAACCCAGTGTCCTGACCAGCTCTTCACAAGCCCTGTGCAAAGACAGATGGGGCCAAAGGAAGGAAATCAGCTTCAGGAACTCAGATTTCAAATTAGAAAAGTGACGGAGCCTCATTTTTTGAGATGCTATCAATTTCAGGGTTAAAGTCAATCCTCTGAAGTCTGTGGACGTCTCTTCCTGTTTGACAGGACTATCAGTTCTTTTTCTTTCTTTCTTTTTTGATTTTTTTTTTTTTTTTTGAGAAAGCGTATCACTATATAGTCCCGGCTGTCTCTGTAGACCAGGCTGGCCTCAAACTCAGAGATCCGCCTGCCTCTGCCTCCCAAGTGCTGGGATCAAAGGTGTGCGCCACCACACCTGGCTAGGACTATCAATTCTAAAAAGGTTTCACTTACTGCAAGTTAATGCTTGTCTTTTCTTTCGATGTATGAATGAGTTTTAGCAAGATGTCTAGAAGTCTGTTCCTCAAAAGTATAAGGTTAGCAGACACAAGACCTCCAAACTCCTCTTCTGCTCCTAAAAGAGAGATAAACACATCAAATACCCCAGGGATAGAGGATAAAATACCCAATCCAGTTCCTTGAAATCATGAAAACAAAACCTTTTAGGGAACATTTTCTTTACAAGTGATTTCCACTCTAGCAGACACAAGAAGATGAACCAGATAAAAAATTCTCTTTAGAACCACGACAACTGTTCATTTATACCGCCAACATTATCAAAAGTAGTGACTGCAGACTTGACTCCTCTTTTATGGTTTAACTAACATTCCCCTCTCTTCCTCAATAGGAGGAAGCCATCACTTAAAACTACAGGCATCAGAACAATTATTCCCACAGAACCCCAGTTTGCCAGGCAGGCCCTCCACTTTCTCTTCCTTTCAAGATGGAGGTAAATGCAGCAGTGTGAACTGGAGTTCCCAGAACAGCTGACACCCAGGTTAAAGCTTCAATGTACCTGATGACCTTCCTAATTATGAAGACTTGGGATGTTGCAGAGCCAGACCCCGGCGGCCTCAGGCCACCCTAAGCTTGCTTGCCACCTCTGTGTCTGACCTAAGCTCTCTGTGCCACCCAGTAAAACCTCCTGAAATAAATTAACTCAGCAGACCGCTAGCTCTCACCAGCTACAGTTAAGAGAACATCAAGATGACATCAGATCCGATCGAGGACGGTTTCCTGCTCTGTTGGATCCTGCTACCCAATGTTTCCACCAGCACACTGGAGAAACTCTACTTAATTTTGTTCTGTAACTATAAAACTCCAGGAAGTCATTCTATGTTGAAACATGCTATGTGGGCCAACCTGAACCTAGGCCATGGTCACTCATTATTGGCTCAAAAATAAACTCTCTCTGAGTCTCTCTGAGATGAGAGCCATATTTAGTGTTAAGACTAGATTTTAAAGTTTGAAAATGGGAATCATTAGTTTATTCAACAGTAACAATACACGAAGCAAAAGTTAGAATTGTACAGCTCAGAACAGAGTCAAAGTCTACCCAAAATCACAAAAGAAACTGGACAAAAGCAGGGTAAGACAGGCTCAGAGGCCCCCAGTGGAGTGTCCCAGAAGGCCAGGGCTGGAGCGTCATTAGTCCACAGTGCCAGGCATACTGCACCTCAGGAAAGCTGTGTGGCTGTCACTACCACGCTTCCATTTCTGCTAGCACTTGGGCCCACCTGAACTCACTGTGGTTTTATGGTTCTACTTGCTTGGACCATGGACTACTCTAAACTTTAGACTGTCTTTTAAAATGTGGATTTAGCTGGGTATAGTCACACATGCCTTTAAACTAGCACTCTAGAGGCAGAGGCAGGCTGATGTCTGTGAGTTCAAGACCAGTCTCATCTACATAGTGAGTTCCAGGCCACTCAAGGCTACACAGTGGGGGAAAAAAAAGTGAATTTAGCTGGGTACAGTGGTGCATGACTTCAGAGGCTCCCTGGTTTATGTACAAGGTTAGGTTACCCAAAGATATAAAGTGAGAGACCCTGACCCCCACATACCCCAGACATAAAGGGAATTTACTGCTGTATTCATTATGAAGCTTTAGGTTCACAAACGGGGACTTAGGACCCCCTATTCCAAGTGGCAAACACCAACAGTTAGAGGGCTAGCAAAATCAAACCTGAGACCTTAAGCTGCCGTAAGAATCACTTCTTAGAAGTGGACAATATTATGCAGAAAATTAAAACTCTCTCAAAATCCTTACTATTTTTTATTTGACTTTGTATTAATTATGCCTCCCCTGATTTTCAAATATAGTTTATAACACTGAGCTCTATCTGAAAAAAGCTCCATTTGAAAGAAGCTCCCAGACTGTTGTTTTTCCACAGCTCATAACCCCATCACTTACTGTTTATGTTAGTTTACACTAATTTTATCAATGTTTGGCATCATTTCACCCAAGCTATTTTTTGGTAGGTGTGTATCCTGAATACTACTTGAAAAAAATGTGTTTTTTTGAATATCATATCATATCATATCATATCATATTTAGTACAATTTTATGGTGAACAAATAATGACTATCATCCACAAACTTTATTACTTCAAATGGCACAAAGTGATGAGGCCAGGCTAATCAACTTGGCTTCTCAACAGAAAATTAGCTAATTGTATAGTCTTAGGGCAGCACTCACCATCAAGGACTTATAACACTTCTGTGATTATTGAATCAAATGGCTATAAAATATGTGGGAAATAGAGAATTATTTTTCCTGCATCATTTGTATAATTGGAATAAACATATATTTTCAACAATTTTTGAAGCATTTTCACTTTCTAATCAATATTTCTTCAGCAGATATTAATGCAGAGCTTAAAAATAATGCTTGAACATGGCATATTAAGTTAAAAGTTTATATTTCCCCTTCCTATGGAGATCTGTTCTGATGTACCAGGGATAGGTGTGGGGTTAGGGGAGAGACAGGACCCAATATGGGAGGATCAAATGGGGAGGGGAAGGTGGAAAGGGATAGGAGAGAGAATACAGAGAGGGACAGCTAAAACAAATGGGTCATATGAAACCTAATATGGCAGAAGCTTCTTAAAATACATACATAGAGGAAATCTAAATTGGAATCACCAAAAGCCAGGAAACAAAGGCCCAACTAGCCATCTCTCCACACCAAGTGAAACCTACAGCACTGGGAATGGGTCATAGTGAACAAGCTGTTTGCCAAAGTTGCATGGAAAGCCTCAAACACTCCGGGAAGTTGCCAAGGATACCCATTGCTCTCCACACACTAGTGGTAAGTAAGGCTCAAGACAACACCTGCACACCTCACTGAGCACGGAGAAGTCAAGCTGGTGTCTACCCTGACCCTTCATGGTACAGGAAGGTCCTCTGCACACAAAGCAGGAGAGAGGTATCCTCCTTTTAGCTATAAGCCCTGTGATCTAAAATGGTGACCCGACGGCAAGATACGCTGATGCAATAGTGGCAGAAATGTCGTGGAAGTAACCAACCACTACTGCCTGGATCGAAGGATCACTCTATGAGATGGTAGCCCTGCCCGACACTGCTTGCACCCAAGCAAGAGAACCTGAGACTCGACAGGCCATGGACTAAGGGGAAAACCAAATACTACTACTGTGCTGCTAAAGGCGCACAGCAGTGAAAGGACTCCTGACATTCTTTAAACTCATAGATCAGTATTATATATATATATATATATATATATATATATATATATATATATATATTATATATGATATATATTATAATATATATTATATATTATATACTGATATATGAACTCATACTATAGGTCAGCCACCATTAGAGAACAAAGACAGAGATAACAACTGAACAATGTGCAGAGACCAGGGGGCCTTGGAATACTCAGTTCTAAACAGTTCAACTCCCTCCCCTCAGGATTCAGGGAATTCTGGGAAAGAGAAGGTAGAAAGAGAGTGAGAACCAGAGGGGATGTAGGACATCAAGAAAACAAGACCTTCTTAGACATAACAAGACTGACATACATATGAACTCAATTGTGGCCGTGTGCACAGGGCTGGCATGGGTCTGAGCCAGATGGGGTTCAAGTGCTGAGAGGAGAAACCGATACAACCCCCATGTCAACCCAGAGGCATTCCAACCGATAAGTGATCGCAAAGGAAAATTAGTTCTTTCCAACCGTCTCCCTGGGGAAACACACCACACTTAAGGGCGGGTCCTATGTCAGGCAGCAGACGGCCCACACAAGACGAAGCCAAGGGTACTGTATATTTGGAGGGTTTCGTCCCGCAAGGCTTCGTCTGGGCACTTGTTGTTTGTTCCTTACAATTCTGTTTCCACCAAAGACAGATCAAGGTGGTTCCAAATGAAGCGGCAGCAGGGACCAGCAGGAGCGGTATGCTCTAGTCCCGAGTCTGTCAGCGGAAGGCTGTGGTCTGTAGCGTTTCAGTCTCTCAATCTGTCTGTCCTCTGAACACTGAGGTTACACCACTTTCTCTTATGATTCTCTTCTGTACGTTTGTAAGAAATAAGACTCATGCATGTGATAGATTTTCCAATTATATAATAAGGCCATAACAATGCTGCACAAAGACTATCCTCTCAGTATCAGTGGGGTGGGGGAAGATATTTCTCTCAAGGACCACTGAAGACTATAGTCAAAAAGCTACAGAGAATGAGGACACTAGTGATATGGACGTAATTTTTAAAATGAAGTGATTTCAATTACACCAGAAGAGGACGGCCATGAATCTGAAAGGGGAAAGCTTCCGTGCCTTTTACATGTGGTAGGCCACCACACCACACTCCGGCACACCGCACAGATTTAACGTAAGATAGACATACCAGTAAAAGACCCCAGAAAGTAACATGAAGGGGAATGTAACGCAACATTTTCACATATAATTCAGTCCAATTTGTGTCATATTAGGGCAGAGGACTTAGCTGATCATTTTCTTTGCTCAACTCACCTACATCGGGTTTCTCTTCATTATTAATTTCCATAACCACAAATTTCTCACAAACTGCGAAGGTTGGCAACGTAGAAGAAATGAACTGGCCAAACCTGAAAATAAAGCAGAAAATAAAAAGTTTCATCTTTCTTTTCCCTAACTCACAAAATACAAAGAAATGAGAAAACAAACCCACATATGCATTGTTTTGATTTCTTTGGCTCATTCGGTGATGGTATTGTTTGCTTCCTCTTGCCCACAGCTAATGACATCGACACAACAAGGTCTCTGAAATCTAAGAATCCAGGTTTTCGGAAGTGTGAGCTCTTTAGTGCACTAAGCCACGTGGCCTAAACAAGCTCAACAGCGTGACTGGCCAAGTTAAAATGCTCTGCTGATCTGTATGAATCCTTTCCAGCCGAGGGATGGAGAAGATGGGTTTTAGAAATGCAGGGTAGGTTATACATATGTGTTTGTGTGCATGCATGTGCATATGTACACACACACACACACACACACACACACACACACTGAATTTTTAACAATGTGACCAGTAGCTTAAGTTCCCTGGGCCCTTGTTCATTTACAAAGGAAGTGGAAAAGTTAATAATTTAAAGGTTGAAAACTTAAAACAACTTTCTGCGGACTCCATGAAGGAAAAGCTCTGAATTTCCCTTATGCTAAAAGAAATTATTGCCCATGGCACACGTGTTCAACTGTGTGTGTGTGTGTGTGTGTGTGTGTGTGTGTGTGTGTGTAGGTGTGAGTAGGCTAGAGAATGACGCTGGCTGTCCTACCTTGTCATCCTCTGCCTTCCTCATTTGAGGCAGGGTCTCTTCCTGAGCCTGGTGCTCCTGGGTGGCAGCTGGTCGAGCAGCCAGCCAGCACCAGTGACCCTTCTGTCTCTGTTCCCACCTCGATGGGGCCCAGGCCCCGCTGGCTGGCTATGTGGGGCTAACTCAGCTCATCACAGTTGCAGAGCAAGTGCTCTGACCCATGGAGCCACCTCTTCAGTCACTCAGATGATGCTCAAATCACAGAAGCCATTCAAGTACTCAACAACAAAGTATCATCTGTTCATGAGTGACAGAGACCCAAGAGAAAGGCGGAAGGCCGTGCGCATGTGTGTGACATACACCCTTGAGAACCAGCAGGCCTTGAGAGGAAGGACAGGGACTGACAAGTCCTATCCTGAAAACTTGGGTATCTATCTAGGGCAGCCAATGTTTCCGGCTGCTTCCCACGCCCCTTCCCACGCCTTACTTGCAGGATACTGACATTACAGTTGTCACCGAGCACAGGGACCACAAGGACCCGTTCCATCCCACTCATCTCATCTCAACCTCACTGGCGATTTCCGCCAGACCCACCTGAGCAGATCGTTGCTATTGGGGAAGCCCTGCAGCAGGAAGCTCAGCACGTTACTAATAGCAGCAATGGTCGGCTGGGACAGGGACATGTCTCGGAGAGTCAGGAGCAGCTTGGGGATTAGCTGAAATTCCCTCATTAACTTGGCATTCTTGGAGGCCTCACTGTAAGAGGAAGACGATTAATTCATCGTAAGAGCATCTCTTTCATAACTGAACAGCCAGCTATGTGAATATTAAGTATACCTGGACTCTGTCAGTAGTTCAATAAAGTGCTCAAATAAAGACAGATGAAGTTCATATGGTGCATGGAGCCAGACCTGTAACAAAATATGAACAACAGGATATTTAAGCTTGAACATGCCCCACGGTCAGTACAAGAGAATCAAGTACAGCACATGGAACATACTTTAGTTACACAATTAACTAGATACAGCAGAAAGTGGAGGAGGAAACTCAATCACTATAAACAGACCCAAGGAGAAAAAAATGGAAGTAGCATGCTTGTAAAATCTATTATAAATAGTCTATGTGTCACAGAAAGGCGAACATGATCAATGACATTTTTAAAGTGCAGAAAAATGAAGATGGCCAACTAGAAGTGTATTTCCTACAAAAGCATCTTTAAAGAAAAAGAAAAAAGGAGAAACCCCTCTTCAGATAGTAGCACTCATTGCCAGCAGACCTTGATTATATGCATGTTAAAAAGCAATCCAGGTACAGAATGGACTCCAGATTCACAAATAGAGATTATGTTGTCTGGCTGGAGAGAAGGCTCAGCTATTAAAAGCCCTTGCTGCTCTTCAGAGGACACAACTTAGTTCCAGCACCCACACCAAATGGTACATAACTGCCCGGAACTGCAGCGCCAGGGCCCTGGAACCCTGTTCTGGTCTTCTTGGGTACTGCACACAGGCACATATAGAATTACATAACAAATAAAAATAAAATCTTAAAAGAAGATAAAGAGTTGTAAAGATGATCCATCCGGGCAAATGAAAAGTTTTCTTTTGAAATGCATTTAAAAAAAACCTGATCATTTAAAGTGAAAATAATATAAACTATTTTGGAGATTATAAAACAGAAAACAAGCACAAAAACAAGGAAAGACAGGAAAGAGGAAATGGACATAGTATAATAATCTTCAAAGAAAAACCACATTATTTTAGATTCTAGAAAAATATCAAAGAAAATGTTTGTATGCTGGTATGATTATTTTACTAAATTTGTAAAATGGTTGTTTTTAAAAGAGGGAGGAATTATTTATAGACTATTTGTGGCTTAGTAATAAGAGATGCTCTAGGAAGCCAGAAGTATAAAGGTATTCTCAGATGGAGCCAGAATTTGGTATTCAACTAAATTTATGTTTGTATATTAAATGTTAATCACAAATTTGAAACCAGAGGAAATTCCTGGAGGAAACACGGTCCAGCAGGCTTCCCTGGTCTTCTGAGGTCTGCCGCCCTCTGCAGCCTTTTAACTTGGATCTTTCACAACTACTTATTTATTTCTCTGTTTTTCTCTTCTAATGGACTAGTGGCCTAGAGACATGGGCTGTGTGCTTTAGTTTTTGTTTTCAGGTCTTTAGTAACTAAAGTAGTGCTTGGGTAAATCAAAGGGGAGTCAGGTAAGGTAGCACACACCTTTAATCCCGGCAATCGGGAGGCAGAGGCAGGAGGATCTTCATGACTTTGAGGCCGGCCTGGTCTACATAGTAATCTCCAGGCCAGCCAGAGTTATACAGTGAGACCTTGTCTTAAATAATAATGATGGTGACCATCATCATCTTCAAAGCCATCTGAGAACTAGAACTTTGAAAACTGAGAAATGTCTATTTTATTGTGCGGAAAAGGGGAGACTCTACAGATTGCTGAAGATGTGAAGTAATTATGTCTCTATAAAAGAATGAGACCTCCAAAGGTGGGCAGCACAGCCTAGGGAAGGACAGAAGTGACAGTTATCCTGTGCATGTGAGGAGAGCTGGTGAGGTCCTGTTAGGATGCGGTGGAGGCCGAGAGGGCAGACGCTGCACAAAGGGAGAGCGGAATCTTCAGGATTTCATGGCAGACTGTTTATAGACGGGGGGAAGGAAGAAGCTGACTGCATTATTGCAATCCTAAGGAACAGGGACTTGTTAACAGCACTGGAAGGTAGATGGATGTGCTAATTTGGGGCAAGGATGTCAAGTTCAGCCGAGGCATTGCTAGGCTACAACAATGTGAACACTGAGCAAGAAGTCAGAATGAAGTCTTGAAGTGAGACGCCAAAGTTAGAGACAGACGTGACAGTGACCGTGAACTCCAGAGACCAAGCTGTGGGGTCAAGTGAGAGCCCAAGGAAGATAAAGGAACAAAGAAAGCCGAGAGGTGACAGTCTTGTCATGAAAATGTCACGGAGACAGTGAGAGGGATAAAGGGACCAGGGTGGTGATGCCTGAGAGCTGGCAAAGGATGGAGGAGCCGCAGGAGCAGAGCAATTACACGTGCTGAATGTGTAATTGCCATCATTAGGTCCCGTTACCCCCCTGTGTGGGACAGACACAAAGATGTAGACAGACAGGCTCTTCATGCATGATGCCCAGATGTAGACAGACAGGCTCTTCATGCATGATGCCCAGAGATCCCATTGCCAAGGGATGTCACGTGAACATTCAGTGCACAGTGACTAAAGGTGACATGATGGGGAAGATCAGCCAGCACAGGGGGTGGGCATGCTGGAGGGACAGAGAAAGTAAGACAGAAGAAGTGAAAACCTCCAAGTTTAGGGAAAACATTCTTTTACTATGTAGCTGCTAATAATCCAGATTACACGTTTAGATTCTCCTGACTGTGGAAAAGTTTCTTGCAGAAGAGCTTAATGGGAACGCTTCCCGCCTGTATCGCCTGCTGCAGTAGAAATGGGCAGTTTCGGGGCATATATTAAGCATTTAATTTCTGTAACATTTGTAGAACAGGATGTATTTGGAGAAAAGGAAACAATTATTTTCTTATGTTTTACTAACTGATATTGATATGATCATAAAATTACACAATTTCAGACACATATCTTTGAGATAAAGCAGTTTAACTCTCTCGTAGTAGAGGAAAATAAATACATCCACCAAGTTTCTATTACCAGTTATTGTGTATACTTACTTCAAAATCGCAAAGCAGGTCCTGGAAAGCAGTGGAATTGGGAATGATGGACGTCTCATGGCCGCTGTCCACAGTCCCCACCAAGGAAAAGGTCAGATGGAGGATGTGGCTGTTGAGAAGGGAGCGTTTCTTTTTCAGCAGCATTGCCAGCAACTGGAAGAACAACAGATCAGGCCTGCTGTAGACCATCCCTCCGATCGCAGCACACGCACCGGAACTAGTCAACGGGTTAATTCTCTGATGGCTTCATGACCTCAAGGCATCATGGCAGGAGAGGCCTCGCTGGGTGAAATGAGCAACGGGGGATGGACCCGGAAAGACAGTCCACAGTCCCTTCCTGTTTCCTGGCTGTACGAGACGAGCAATTCTCCTCAGGGACATGCCCCCCACCCCGATGTCCTATTTTACAGCAGGCCAATAGTTACAGAGCAAACAAATTGTGGACCACACTTCAATATCACAAGGCAAAGAAAGCATTCCCGCCTTTATGTCGTCTTTTTCCCCCCTCAGGGAGAGCGACAAAACCTCAACACCCTGACTAGCAGAGACTCGATTTTGCCTCAAATATTTATTTTGAATTGTTTCACTTGAGTCCTTTCTGCCCCACAGACTACACAGCTGAGCACGTGCCTATCTTACAACTCCGTTTGAACCGTCAGGGACAGCAGTGCATGCTCACTGATTGTGGTTTTGCACACTTGGAGGAAATAAGAGAGCTAAAGATGAAGGCGTATGAAGGGGGGAAGCCACAAAGAAAATGGGAAGAGCTTGATGGATCTCCAACCCTGAGTCTCTCCAGGCAGGAGCTAATACGTCCAATTTCACTTCATTCCCCTTTGTGTGAAGAGAAAGATCATCCAAGAAAGCAAGCAGTGATCTGACTATGGTTGGCTTTCTCTGTCCACGGCTTTTAAACACACAGATTAAGTCAAACAGAGATCAAAACATCCTCTTTAAAAACTTTGTACAGACATTCCCCCTACTTCTCCCGTAACCACTGCACTATACAATAACTGTAGCACAGCAGTCACGTTGTATTAGGAGTGAGAAACATCTCAGATGAGTTCAGCACACGAGTAGGTACACCTAGGTTACGTGAAAGAGCAACATGATTTGATGAGATGTGTGTGAGACGAGGGGAGACCTGGAAACGTTCCACAGGACAGTGAGGGTCCAGTGCCTCATACGCATCAGAGCTGGCTGAGATAATGCGGTCACAGAAGACGTGAGACAAAGTGAAAGAAGCGAACCTGAGAAACCAAAATTAAATAGAGCCACGTATTCTTCTCACTTGATGAATTACTTTTTATACATGCCAGTGGCTTTTAAGTTTACTTGGACAATATAATTCTTCCATTTTATCAAATATGACTAATGAAAATTCGATAATTTGGTGTGAAGTGAAGCGAGGAAAGCCTATGGTTACCAACCTGATAGCCCTTGATTCTCTCCATCTCCTTACTGGCTAGTGGGTTACTCTTGACCACACAAACCAGGGCCTTGACTGCGGCATATAACCCTTCCACGTCGGAGGCCATGGCCACCAGGCCGAGGATGGCGGCAGCTCCTCCAATGTACTGCAAAGTAGTGGCCACAGGCTTGGGGACGAATGTTCTTACTCCTGATTAAAGAGAGAGTGAAAAATTAAAATAAGTGTTAATGGGTTGAGAGTAGATATCAATTATCTAGTCCACGGCGCTGGGCGAGAGCCTGCCTAGAAACACAGAGGTCACAGGAATGCAATGTGAGGTAAGAAAGATCCTTACTCGTTTCCCCTGGGACATACTTGGGGAAACTCTGGATGGAGTGCAGTGGTGACACTATGGTATTTGAAGCATTTATTAATGTTCTGAGTGAATGGTATTTGCCTGCTCTTTAGGACTGAGGTTTTAAAATATAGAACTAGAGGCTAAAGGGTGGCTCAGTGGTTAAGAGTGCAGTCTATGCTTCTAGAGGGCCTGAGCTCAATTCTTAGCCCGCATACACCAGTTCCAGGGGATCCAATATGTTTGTGCCTGAACATATGTGCACTTCACCACCTGTACATACACATAATTAAAAATAAAAAAAAAGTCTTTAAAAATAAAAGTATTTTCGAGCTCTAGTCCCTATTACTAAGAAGAATGGATGAAGATCATTTGAGCCCAGGGTTCTGAGATCAGTCACATTATAAAATATATAGGGAGTCATTATTTTATACTGAGCTAAAATTGAATATGATACATATAAGTGTATGTGCGCGTATACACACACACACACACACACACACACACACACACACACACACACACACACTTCAAATGAAATGACGTCGTATGGGA
Organism: Peromyscus maniculatus bairdii; assembly: GCF_049852395.1. Classification (NCBI taxonomy): domain Eukaryota; kingdom Metazoa; phylum Chordata; class Mammalia; order Rodentia; family Cricetidae; genus Peromyscus; species Peromyscus maniculatus. The sequence continues at coordinate 94,554,229 of NC_134861.1, forward strand.
TGACCATACTCCTTCCTCCCTCACACTATCTAACAAACCCTCACTTAGTATCAGGCATGGGAAACCTTTCAAGGTGTTGGTGAGTCCACTGGGAGATTCCGAAAACAATACAGCTATTGCCACGGCTCCTGCCTCCCTGTTGCTAAAGACACCACACACACTTGGAAGGTTTGAGCTGGAACTGACCCAAACACCCGCTTCTTGAGGACTATTTCTCATAGTCCTAGAGGGGACGCCCAAGCTGCTAAGGGGGGAAAGGGTCCTAGCCAGGTGTGGCCCCTGTGATCCATTGCAGCGACCAACAGGGCGAGCTCTCCCTGAAGTGCTGCCTAGCCGATTACACACGGCTGGTGAGGCCAGCGATCAGAGGCGGATCTTGCCGTGGCACTTTCCTGAGCCAGTGTAGTCCTAACTGCAGTCCACGTACTCCTCTTTATACACACAGATGAGTGTAGATCTCACTCCTCACCAGTTTCTTTTTGCAGCAGCAAGAGACCATATGGAAAGGCACCACTGGTCAAAATGCAGATCAACTGGCCATGCGGTACCCAGCCCAACTGCTGCATCTCTCAGGGGACATAGTGGAAGGAAGGATGGGAAGAGACAGAAGAGTCAGCAGATCAGGAAGTCTGCTATGTCCCTTAGAAGTGGCAGAGAAACCATGTTCATGAAATCTCCCTAAAGACCTGAACAATCCCAACAAAGGTTGAGATCCTAATGTATCTAGAAGAAAAATCTCACTGGGCCTCACCCCTTGATAAAGAGTGACAGGCAATTATCAGCTGCTGAGACAGGAAGAACTAGGCTTCACCAGAGACAAGCTCTCTGATTGGTTACCCAATACCAAGTGGTTCGCCTTAAAGACATATGCACGCAAGTCAGCTGAACAGACTCGGTAGGCTGTGTTTGTACGTTGATTCATTTCTATGAATATGTAACGACAATGGCGAGTAAAGAACAGGCTATGAATGTAGGAAGTGGGGAGGCAGGGCCCTGAGACAGGAGAGGGGTAGGAGGGGGAGAGAAATGACGTAATAATATTTTAATTAAATAAAAAGGAAAAGGCTAATATAAATATACCCACAAATGAACATGAACTTAATGTTTACGGCTTTGCAGAGCCTGCAAGTACATTTTAATACATGAGAACCCTGGATTTTGAAAACTACTATCTAAGGCTATCAGGGCAAGTGTTATTCATAGGGGAAAAAAACTGAAGCGTAAAGAGGTTAAATGCCGGGCCTGAGTCACTGAGCGGGAGGGCAGGGACTGGACCCTGGTCTGCGGAGGCTTCGCTCATCACCTGCCACCACACCACACTGTGCTGGGGTGCTGGAAGGAACGTTAAACAGCAGTCCCGAAAGCAGTGCTCCTAAAGTATCTGCTGAGTCGGATAATGTGCTTTATCAAGCAGGGAACTGTTTTAATAATGCATTATTAGCTCAAAAGCAAAGCACAGTCAGGATGTGGCAAGCATGGAACACTAACGACTGCAGAGACTGATTAAACACAGGAGTTGGCCCAGCAAAAACGCTGGTCACTCTCAAAAGGAACCAGCATCACGCACAAATCTGCACGTACGCACTTCTAAAGTCTGGGTGGCCTGACTGGATTGTCTTAGATCCTGCCTAACCACAGACTCCAACTCTAAGACAGACCGTGTGGAGCTCTAGCAGACGCAGCTCTGAGGTTCCTTCAGCTGGACAGTCTACACCCCGAAGCTCCTCCTCTTTGCTCTTTCTGCTGCTGTTTGGAGGCACTGGGGATCGGACCCACGGCTTCTTGCGTGACAGGGATGGGCTCTGCCATGGGGCTACAATGTTCTTTTAGCTCATTTCTAAGTAACAGAAAGACGCACGAGCAAAACCAGCACTGAACGATAATCAATGCTTTGATTTCCACACCTGTTTCCGCACGCGACCTGCAGTTTGTACAGAAGCGCGCGAGGTTGCGTGAGAGCTCATAATTTTTAAATCTGATTAGGATGTGGGACTCATTCGTAACATGGCAGGAACATTACAGGTCAAGTGCTTTAAGAAATAAACTTAAAACATCTCCCCCGCTTTATATGAAGGAAATAAATGCAAATTTGAAAGCAAGTAAAGACTATGAAACAAGAACGACAATGTACTCACCCAAGTAGCCAATGAGAGTGGCCCCAATTGTGCGCGCTGGCCCGTTGAGATGGCCCGCGGCATTGTGAACCAGCTTGACCGGGGTGGCGTTCTCGTGGGAGGAAATGCCTAACTGGAAACAGGAAAGGAGAAGAATGTGATCAGAGACGGAGGCCTGGCAGTGTGACGCCTCCCCTTTCAGGACAGGTAACTAACCCTCCTTTCTCCTGCCTACTGGAAAGTGTGAGCATTCTCTATAATTTTTCCTTTTAATTGGGCAAGTACTTTCCGAAGTGTGAAATTTCATAAAAGTAATTTTAAATGCAGTCTACAGAGATAAAGATGGCCGAGATATTTGAGTTTTCCTGAACGAACCTCCCTGTGGCGTGGAGGCTGGCCATCATTCGGTGCCTTGCAGACAAATACTGTTGATGATTCAGTTTTATTCTAGATCCAATTAGCTTCAAATAAAATTTCCAAGATTAGAGATGAAACGTGACTACATAAAAAATATCTTACACACAGACTAGGCTCTTCTGCCATAGAGCCAGAATCATAGAGATATCTCTCCCCCCCCCCCTTTTTTTAAATTTTATTTGCTTAAACTTTAACATCAGTTAAAAAAAAGAAGAAGTCTATGTGGTGATCCCAGCCTAAAGTTTCAGTATCTGAGAGGCTAAGGCTGGACGACGGCCAGGTCAAGATGGATGTGGGTGGGCTACATAGTGAGAATCTACCTCAGAGAGCCACAAACTAACCAGCCAACCACATCACTTACCAAACCAGAAATTGTGTTCTTTACTGTCATAGGTTCAACTTCTTAACTTTGTGGCGCTTGGGTCACACCCGGGGCCTTACTGTGTGCCAGGTAAATGTTCTAAGGCTGAGCTACATGCACGGCTGAAATCTAAATTGTCAACAGAAGCTTTGATGCTCAGCAAGATATTCCCACTTTCCCAATTAAGCTAAATATTTAAATATGTTTGGCCTAAATTAGGAGCAAAATGTACCAAATATAAATGGCACGAGGGTGGCAATATGAAAAAAAAAATAACAAATATGCTAATTAGAGTCTCAGAATAAAACTAAGAAAATGCAGCAGAAAGGTATTTGCAAATATAATTATTGAAAGTTAGTGAAAGATGTGAATTTATAGTTCAAGCGAGTCAATGAACCCAATCAGGGAACAAGTTTTTCAAAGTCTAGGTATATCACATTTGAATTTCTAGAGATCAAATATTTTAAAAAATGAAAGCACACAGAGAACAGTCACTTCAGGTCTGCAGAAACTAGACAACAATACAGCGAAGGAAGTATTGTGGTGTGACTGAACTGTCAACTTGACACAGTCTAGAACCATCTGAAAGGAAAGCTTCCAACAGAGTGGTCTGGATCAGACTGGCCTGTGGCCACGTCTGTGGGGAACTGTCTGTACCCACTGATGCAGGTGGGGCTAGCCCACTGCGGGTGGCCCCACCCCTAGGCAGGTCACACTAACCAATGTAGGTGGGGCTAGCCCACTGTGGGTGGCACTACCCCTTGGCAGGTCACACTAACCAATGTAGGTGGGGCTAGCCCACTGTGGGTGGCCCCCCCCTACGCAGGTCACACTAACCAATGTAGGTGGGGCTAGCCCACTGCGGGTGGTACCACCCCTACGCAGGTCACACTAACCAATGCAGGTGGGGCTAGCCCACTGTGGGTGGCACCACCCCTAGGAAGGTTACACTAACCAACGCAGGTGGGGCTAGCCCACTGCGGGTGGCACCACCCTAGGCAGGTCATCTCGAGCTATATAAATAAGCTAGAGCTAAGCATGAATCTGTGAGGGAGCCAACATGCAGTGTTCCTCCACTTCCAGCCCTGATTCAATGACGGACTGAAGCCTGAAAGAAGAGATAAACCTTTTCCTGCCATAAGCTGCTTTTGGTCAAAGTGCTGTGTCGGCAACAGAAAGATGCCCCAACAGGAAATGAACAGCGAAGGACTGAATGAGAATCCCCATCATTGCAGAGGATGACATCCAGCAAAGCTGCCCTGAAGGGAGGAAGACCACAGCAACCTCATGGCTGCTTTACCAAATTACCACCAAGTCAATGACAGCATTAACTTTCTTATCTTAGTTCTGAAGATCTGATGTAAAACATGGTCCTGACTGCCTAAAACGAAGGCCTTGGCAGGGTTGTACTGCATGTGGCCAACAACCCACTTTTTTTTTTTTTTTTTTTTTTTTTGGTTTTTCGAGACAGGGTTTCTCTGTGTAGCTTTGCACCTTTCCTGGAGCTCACTTGGTAGCCCAGGCTGGCCTCGAACTCACAGAGATCCTCCTGGCTCTGCCTCCCGAGTGCTGGGATTAAAGGCGTGCACCACCAACGACCGGCTAACAACCCACTTTCTTCCCGCCCGCATTTGATGGCCCATGGCCCCGGTTTTCAGCATCCCACTCGACGACATTGGTCCTCACCTCCGAGGGACCTTTGTGACTCAGTTGCACCCATCGGGACTACCCTCCCAGTGAGAGCCGCCATGGCTCACCAGGAGAGCATTCAACTTACCTGTTTGGCAATGGCTTTGCTGTCTAACTTGTTGTAGACTTTCCGAATTCTCGCCACCGTTAGGGAGGACACGGAGAGGGCATAGAGGCCAAAGGACACCTTCTCCTCTGCAACCAGGGACACCGGCGAAGGGACGACACCTTCAGACTTTGCATCTTTACCTTTAAAAGAAGAAGGATTCTTTTCACAACGGCCAGCAGTCTTCTACACCCTCAGAACAGAGTGTTCATGCCGACTGCCATGCTTGCCTGGGCAGATTTCAATATTTAGTAAAGGCAGCCAGACTCTAAAGCCATTTTACTTTGTTAGCTCTGGTCTACTTCTCCGAGGACAGTATAGGAGAGGACTTGGCAGACACACACTTCTACACTCTTTACTCCTACAGCACGTTCCATAAGGGCTACTGCAGAGCAGGCCAAAGAGTGTTAACCGTTACCTAACAACCACCAGACACTTCATTCTACATGGAAAGGCGTGAGAACACATGAGTGTCTCCAGCTTAGTGGGACTCGGGTCTCTGCTTGTCAAGCACGCTCACCCACACCTCCCACACTTCTCAGGACAGGACCGAATGGCAGAGTGAGGGAAAAAACACACATTTTGGAATCTTGCTTTACTACTTAGGAAATCTACATGGTAAATCTATTTGTCTGTCTGTCTCTGCCTCAGTTTCTTCATTGATGAAACTGTTAATGGTAGGAGCTAACACACTGTTTTGAGATAAGTAAATACACACGAGAAGGAACAGTGAACACAAATGCCTTTTGGGTGTATTAACAGACCTGGCACATGGGAAGTTCCCAGGGTCAGTTCTTATCAGACACTGTAAATCAATGCTGAGTAAGCATATGAAGTACTCAATCATCAACAAGCTAGTGAACATTTGGAATTTATTTGCTGTAACTTCTCTGAGACCATGAGTGGAATCAGAACTAGAAAAAGGCAGATGTAACACATCTGGGTGCCAAAAATAAACTGTAGTCAAACATCACTTTCTTTTATTCTATATTTCTTTTGGAAAAAGGAATTTCAAAAAATGGACTATTAGGAAGGACAGCTTTAATCTTGAGACTATGTTTTTGTTCACTCGTTCCTGTTTTAACATTTAAATTGCTTCATGTAATAGAAGTAACAGAAAAAATACACAGGGTTGAGGTTGGCCTCTAACAGGGTAAATACACTCATCTTTATTCCAAGAAGAAAACCTGGAAAATTAATTAGTGAGTAGATAATGAATCAGAAAAGTACAGTGTTGTCAGGTAGTGGTGGCACACGCCTTTATTCCCAGTACTCGGGAGGCAGAGCTAGGTGGATCTCTGTGGGTTCGTGGCCAGTCTCGTCTACAGAGCCAGGACAGGCACCAAAACTACACAGAGAAACCCTGTCAGAAAAGAAAAGTACAGTGCGATTGTGGGGAGGAGCACTATATATTTTTTAATCTATCTCCTTATTTGCAGTGCGGGGGGATTGAACTCAAGGCCCAGACATGTTAGCAAAGCACTCTAACCCTGAGCTATAGCCTCAGCTTGAGGAGAACATTTTTAACAGGAGTGATCAATAAAATTATCCTGAAGAAAGGGAGTGGAAAAAGCACTTTCCCAGGCAAACATATACCAGTCCTACACATCCATGAATCTATGGTGCAGAAGTTATGTGCCGTACAGCTTCAAGACCTGAGGGTAAGTTACTCACACGGCACGCAGACAGCCTGGAAACTCCCGACGTAATTTGGTCCAAGTTCATAGATAGTGGTGACACTCGAAGGGGGTAGAACTTCCTCTAGGAAATGAGTGGGTCCCAGGCGCCAGACCAGGGACGCGGTCTGGCGTTGTGCAGGTGGAGTACCGATGTAGGCGTAGACTGTGCTCAGCACCGGAGGGTTTGCAGAGCCTGAGCCCCCAGGGGCGCTGTGGACATAGTGCAGCTGCAAGGAAGACAGACGCGGGACACGTAGACAACCTTTCAACCAGGAATAACCGCGTTCGCATCTCAAGGCCGGCCACACGGCCTTCCAGAGTTGAGAAACGCAAGGGCAAGACTCTAGGGTCTGCAACCGGGCATTCAATGCAGTACTATGAAATCTGCCATCAAATTCTCAGCAAGTAAATTAGATAAACGGCAACAATTAAATATAGGGATACTATCGCTCACTGCCTGTGGTCTGATTATCAAATTAATGGTGCTTCTCTGAAAATGTAGTGTTCACAGTTCTACAATTAAAACCACTTTTGAGCCTAATTAAAAGTACTGACTAAAAGTATCTTACTATTTTAAAAAATAGAATCTGTAATTTATATGCACATATATTATCACAGGGGATGGGCACGGTTGATTGACATTCTTAGAGTTGAAAATGCTTTTGTTTACTGATGAGACATCTTAATTATCAATCAGCTCATTTTAAATAAATATATATTTAGGTAAAGTGTAAGAGATGAGGAGCTGAGGTGCTGCCTGTAAAGGTGGCTTCTGTCACAGGTGAGGGACATTTCCGATGACTTGTTTTTTCATAACATCAGCCAACTTCAAATCACATCTGTCATTCTATGTATATTAAATAATGGTCCTGGTGTGTTCACAAGCATGTGGGTGAAGACCTGCATGTTCATACTAGCCTGTTGTGGGATAATAATTTTGTATACTAGTTTAGTAAAATGCTGATTGGCCAGTAGCCAGGCAGGAAGTATAGGCAGGATAAGCAGAGAGGAGAATTCTCAGAAGAAGAAGACTGAATCAGGAGATGATAGTCCGCCGTCCAGGAAGCAGCATGTAATGGCACAGAGGTAAAGCCACTGAACACATGGCGACATATAGATTGGCTGAGTTTAAATGTACGAGCTAGTCAGTGGTAGGCCTGAGCTAAAGGCCGAGCAGTTATAAATAATATTAAGCCTCTGTGTGACTATTTTATAAAAGGCTTCAGGACTGTGGGTGAGAGATTTGTCCTGACCGCGGGCCAGGCGGGACACAGAAAAACTCTAGCTACACTAGCCCCTGATTGTATATAGTGTATGTGCATATCTGTGTGTGTGTGTGTGTGTGTGTGTGTGTGTGTTTGTGTGTGCACATATACACATAATGCTGTGTACCCCTCAATCCTAAAAGCTGACGTTTTTAATTTTCAATAATATTAATAGGAAGCACCCTACTGGAGAGTCCACAGACTCACTTCAAACGTCCCACACAGCTGCATGTGCACGCCCATACCCCACCATCTTCTCTCTGGAGCTGTTTTGAGCACAGCTGTTTCCTGGTGCAGAATGCTCACCTTGACAGTGCTGACGAGCTGCCCATCGATATAGAGGGCCGCGGTGCTGTTCTTCAGCATGCCTTTGCTCATCAGCAGGACCAGATGATGCCACTGTCCCTCCACGATCAGCTCGCCACATCGGAAGCGGGCGCAGCATGGGAGGATCTCATAGAAGGAGGATTCTTCACTGAAGTCATCAACTAACGCAGGAGGGAGAGAGTCAGAGCACTTGTCCACACGGCCCCTGTTCTGTAATCTGCATCTCTACACCAGCGCATTTTGACAGTTTGTCCTTGACTCAGCGGAAGGCCCGCTGCCCATCCCACAGACCCGTTGCTGGTCTGTGATCGTCCTGCCCGCTCAGAACCTGAGGACAGCAGCGGCAGGAAGAGGCGCCGCATGGCACAGTGTGGAGAGCATCCACTGGTCCACGCTCTTGCCTGCCGGGAGAACTCGGTGCTGCAGCTATCCCCTCCTGCCGGCTTCCCTGGCTGACTCTGCCCCCTTCTGCCTGATAAGTAGCAGTAGCCACACTGTGCTAAGAAACAGCAGGTTTACTCATATGTAAACAGTAAGATCACAGGACAGGGAGAACGTTCTTCTCAAGGTTGTAATGTAATTACAGTACTCCTCCCTTCCCATTCTCCCTCCAAACTTCTCTCACCCCAACCCCTCCCGGGCCCTTGCTGTCTCCATTCCCAGTAAATCTGATCAACTATAAGAATAAAAAGAAACAATGGGTTTATATGAATTTTATTTTAATGTTCATCTAATTGAAAATTAACATTACTGTCTTTTGTTTTGTTTGTTCTTCTTTATGATATGAGGAGTCAAATCCAGAGCAGGACACGTGTCAACACATAGTCCTCCCCTGAACTATAACCCAATCCTACCTTTTCTTACTATTTGTAGGGGGGCAGACATCAGGGAGAAGGTTAAAACCACATTTGAAAGGGGGCAGGAAGGAGCTAACATAACCCATAACCACACAACTTAAAGCAGACAAGAAAGAACACACAAATAAATAATTTAAGAGTCAAGTTGCAATTATATGAAATAAATACAAACAAAACGATAGCTATTACAGTGAAACATCAGATTGTATGTTAGAATGAGAATTCCTTGAGGAGTTAAGATACCACAGCTGCCCATCCACTGGGTGATGTACAACAGGAGCAGGACCGAGAGACCACATGGGAAGTGGAGAGGGTCTCAGGAGATCACAGTAACACACACACACACACACACACACACACACACACACACACACAACCAGCTCTGTGAGAAGGTGCTTGGGTAAAGGCACTTGCTACTGAGCCTGATGACCTGAGTTTGACCCCCAGGACACATGTGGAACTAACTACTGCACTGACTTGTGTACATTGTGTACATTTATAGTGGCACAGACACCTCCCCTGCACACCCTGGAGAGGCACACCACAGAGAAATCTTGTGCTTCCTCTCCCCTAGTATGAAACAGTAAGTATTCTCCAGTACTGGAGATGATATTACTTAAAAATTCTATGGGGTGTGTGGTGGTTTGAAAGAAAATGGTCCCCAAAGGGAATGGCAATATTAGGAGGTGTGGCCTTGTTGGAATAGGTGTGGGCTTGCTGGAGGAAGTGTGTCACTGTGGAGGTGGGCTTTGAAGTCTCATATATGTACAAGCCATGCCCAACGAGAGCTTACTTCCTATTGCCTATGCAAGATGTAGAAGTCTCAGCTACTGCTCTAGTGCCACATCTGCCTACATGCCACCATGTCCCACCATGACAATAATGGACTAAACCTCTGAACTGTAAGTGAGCCACCCCAATTAAATATTTTTCCTTTATACGAGTTGCCATGGTCATGGTATCTCTTCACAGCAATAGAAAACCTAACTAAGATGTGTGTGTGTGTGTGGGGGGGGGGGGGGATAGGTCAGTTCACAGAGTACTTGCTGATCATGCATGAAAGCCTGGACTCAATCCTAACACTGCACATGGCAGTGCATGCTTGTAATCACAGCACCAGGGACAGAGGCAGGAGGATCAGGAATTCCAGGTCTAGCCTGGGCTAACAGTGAGATTTCCATCTCAGAAGCGAACCAACAGCAACGGTGTGAGAGTTTCACTTTTGGGGAGGAAGGTGGGTGTGCTCCACAGCAGGACAGGGCAAAGCATGACAGTTATGGAGGGCTACTCGAGGCTTCGTATGGCTAATTAGCTACGGGTCATCAGTCATCAAGACAAAGGGGAGAGGTAGGTTTTATAATAAATGGCAAGGGCCTGCACAGAAGAATACTCAAGTCTTTAAATGCAATGTCCACTAGGCCTGTGGAATTCAAACACTAAGCGGAGGACCCAGATAGACTTTTTTTCTTAATGATTTCACGGCTCCTGGGGTAAAGTAGCCTTAAGCAAACAGAAATGCTGACCCCTTCTCCCCGCAGGAGAACAGACTGACCAAAGAATATTACTTTTGAAGGGAAGAGGCAAGGGAAACTGATCCAGGGGAGTGTGAGGAAGGGTGGAGAACACAGTGAGGGGCTGAAATGGGTTCCCCACAACATCAGATCAGATCAGACCAGGCTTCATGAGGAAGAAGCCAACAACCCACGCCACTGAGGGCAAATGACGTGCAACAATGAGTTTCGTATTTAACTGTTTATTGTTACGCTGGCATGAAGCTCATGGACGGCTTCCACTTCAGAAATCATCCTCAGCGCTGACGATAAGAATTTTGAAATTAATTACACTGATTCTCAGTGCTGTGTAAGGCATCATGAAGACACTAAGAAACCTCATAATTATACTTAAAAGTTAACATGCATATTCCATTAATATTTGTTATAACCACATCAATCAATGAAATATTTTGGTTAAAAGAACAAAAGTTAGATGATAAAAATTCTTGTGTTTTTAATTTTTATATTTAGAACAAAGAAAACTGAGTAGTCTGGGGTTTATGTTTATAATGTAATTTCTATTTTTTAAGAAGGAAGATCTTCACGAATGCTTTGAGTTTGGAGTTTTGCTGCACACCAGAGTCAGAGACTGCATGTTGGGGGAATTCAGAATTATAAAAATGCAAGCCTCAAGGTAAATGATCGGGGAAGTGACAGAGATGTTGCTGTGTACAGCGCAGAAGCACAGAGCTGCCCCTAAGTACCCCGGTGCTCTATGAGTACCTCTCGCCCATCACACACTCAATCATCATTTCAGCCAAACAGCGCGAACACCAAGAGCTGCCCCAGCAGAATCCTGAGCACCAGTACGAGGGATGCACCCTCAGTCAGGCTCAGCCTCTGGTGTTTTCTAACTCACTTTTCAAAGTGCCTTAAGCGGGGTGTACTTAGGACCACAAGACATAGCATACATGTAGGAAATTCTCCAAGAATATATATGCAAGAATCCACATAACCTGTTCTACACTAGCCTAATGAAAGCCAGATGAGGAAGATCACTTTGAACTTACAAACCAATATTAGTTAAGGTGGATTTTTCTCTTGTAGAATCATGAACAGAAAGAAGCTGACACCAACCGTAATTTTGGAGTAGCTCCTCCTTCGTGGAAACGATCAAGGACCGGTCTTTGGCGGACAGAACTATGGCCAGGCACACATAATGCTGCTCAGAGGAATTCGCTCGCCGCACAACCGTGAGGAGCCTGACAGGGTGGTTATTTGGAGGAGAACTGAAGCGTTCAATGCAGAACCAGCAGGAATAGCTTAGGCCAGAAGGAGGCGGGAAGAACCTCTCACCTAGAGCCAGAGGAGAGAAAGAATGAAGGGGCTTTGTGGCTCCCGTTTACATTCTTAGGAGGCAGGAATAGCGCAGGAGCTGTTAGTCAAAGTATCTACTGAGAAAGGAACACCACTTACCGGAACCAATGCCACTGACCACGGCCCCATCAGTAAGCCCCGTCGTGACAGCGTTATTGGTAGGGGCGTTATGGGGAGCCAAGCTGGGCAGAAATAGGCAGCTGGTGAAGAAAACACACCCGAGTGAGAGATCCACTCTGTCTTTACACAAGGGACATGCAAACTAAGTATGTAACTGTAGCTGGAGATTAGAGAGTGTGAGATACACCTGAGGCGACCAGAGCCCTTCCTGCCTTTCAATAATGTGAGAACATCAAATGATGGACTTTCAAACCCCTGGCAGTACTGTGTAAAATTTAAATTACTTACAATTATGGTTAAATTTGCATATGTAAAACAAACATACAATCTCAATCAAACACTCAGTAATTTCATTATCGCAGAAAAAAAAAAATCTTCCTGCAATGCTTCATCATAATTTAGCACCTGGACATATTTGTGGATACTTTGAGGCCAGTGGACTTCACAAATTTGGAGGTTCACTATAGAGTCTTATTTCTGCTTTTGTAACTGTAACAGTCTCAGGATATTTAGTTACTCATATGATATCACTGATGTCACTGAGTAGACAGGCAGACAGCTGACATTATCAATCATGCACTCATGCATTATCCTACGTAAGTTTGAGACAAGATGATAGAACCCAATCAGAGCTTTCCATCTAAGTTTATCTATTATCTACAGCTCATACTTATTAAACCAGGAGTTGGCTAACTCTCTGGAAGGGGCCCGATAAGACACTTCCTCTATTCCAGCAGCTTCCATCTAGGATGAGACAATTCTGCCACTCAGAGAAAATACATGAATGAGCTGAATGTGACCCAATAAAGCGATTTCATCCACAATCACACTTAGAAAACCTTATTCAACCATGGCCCTCAATTATGAACTCCATTATTATACCAATATAGTTAATATGATAAATAATTCAGAAAGGTGAACCTAGAAACAGTATGCTCCAAGAACTGGAATCACTTGAAAACACGCAGTCCAGAATGTATCATAGCATAGTTTAACCCAGCAGTTTAAATCCAGTCTGTTTACAAAGATCTCAACAAGGCTCACGATGCCAGAGCAAGGCCCTAAGAGCAAGGCCCGGCTGCTTTGCAGTTTCCTTACCCATAGCCTTCAAGGGATGTGTCAAATTCAACAAACGCTGGCGTAACAGACGAGCCGTGGAGTCTGATGTCATGAGGGGTTGTCATGGAGACGAGACACTTTACCCTGGTCAAGGGCACAGTGCTTCCTTCTGCAGACTTGACTAGACTTTTGCTTATCCTGTAATGGTTATCTTCGTGTAAACTGAAAACGTTGTCAGAGCCCAGACCTTCCAGGGAGGTGACCATACTGCCTGCAAGGCAGCGGGAAAACACGCTCAATTTCACAGCAACTTTACCAGATGAGTTAATGTCACACCCTAGAATTTTCTTGGTTGATACAAAGGACCAATTGTAGTTGCAATGTTGTATATTCCCTTTCCGACTCGAAGAGCTTGCTCTCCTTCTTTCCCTTACCATCAAGGCAGCATGCACACTGCAGACACACCAGACACTGAGAATTAAAAAGGATCTGAGTGCCCGCGGTCAGCGCTCAAGCCCACTCCCACAACAGAACTACGTCTCAGGTGAGGGGTGTGTGCCGCTCTATTCACAACAGTGCTTCTCATCATCTCTCTTTGAAAGGAAAACAGTTTTGCTCAAGAGCACCGTCACAGAAAGAAACCGAGGATCTCGGAGAGGAAGAGCAACACTCTATTCTGTCTTCCCCATCTTGTGTATCCTCAGATCTATCGGGATAAAACACAATCATAAAAACATTGAGTTAAAGGATCCCTATGTGTACACAAGTGCTGATAAACAGTCCTGTCCTTCCAGGGAACATCTCAAATGCAACAAAGAAAGTGTTCCCTCTGAAGATGAACTACGTGGTATCTTCAGTGTGTCCGGTGCAAGGTCAACCATGATCATGTTTTAATACTTCTTTAGGGACTACTTTTGTCTCTATTGTAACAAAGGAAATTACAACTCAATTTTAAAGAACTGTGTAAAACACAAAAAGAAACAAAAATACATAAATATATTAATGGGCATGAAAAAGTGTAATATATCCTGCCTTCCCATGAAACCAGGCTGGAACTCAAAAGGTCTTAAGTTTCCATAACACAGCAGTAACAGTGGTGGTGACTGGTGGCAGGGAACACTGGCGGCAGGTTGATAATCTAACTTCAGAAGTCTCACCTCAGAACTGAAGGGGATGATCCTGATGTATATGCTCAAAGCAGCTGCAGTGCAAAGGGAGACAGGGACAGAGCAGCTGCCAGCACAGGATTAATCCCCGGCCATCAAAAGCCAAGGAAAAGGAGGCACTCTAGCTTCCTAAAGACCATCTCTGCACTGGCATTGTCTACTTAATGGTTATTCTATTCCACCTTACCTGCTGGACCACCATGGCCAGCAATGATCCAGAAGGAATTGTAAAGGAAAAAATGCACAAAATCACAGAATTAACCATGGAAGGAAATCCCAAAACCACAGGATGGAATCCGGTGCAGCTGGACTCCACTGAGCTATTTCTCACCAGTTTTGGGTGGATGGTGTCTGTTGGCATCCCATGACACCGACAGGCTAGTGGGCAGTGCCTACATTCTGCTCCTCCGCTCGGCATGACATCTCCCTGGAGGCTACCAGCAAATCTACTACAGTTGTCTAGGAGACCACATCTCCTCCAGACCTCTGTTGATTCCATTCTAGCTTGCCTGCGCTCATTCAAGCTATTTAGCGGATGAGTTGACTGGTTCCCGTGAATGACCCACAGGACACCTCCCTCGTGACACAGGACCACCTTCCTCCAGAAGCCATCTGATCCCCTCTTTCCCTCGCAGGCCTGGTGTTGTATTTGTTGAGTTCTAATTTCCCATGCTTCAGCTGTCCTGCAAACACACTGCTCCATTTAAACGATCCAATCTCCAGTCTGGACAGCAGGGGCTACTTGGGAAAGCGAGTGTACCTCCTCTGAGATGGGGGTCCTCCCTCTTCCGCACCAGGGGCCAACCTGCCTGTATCCTCGCACTGCCCATCGCTCCTTACCCCTCACATCAAGACAACCTCAACTTGTGACGCTGCTCAAACAGCAACCAACTCTTCTGTTTCTGAAAATTATCACAAATACCCATTATGGATTTCCTTAACAAAATAAACCAAGACAAGGAGTTCCAAAACTCAGCTTACTTCTCATCTCCGGCTCGTAGCTCAGTGAACTTGGCTTGTGAACCCTGTATTGTTTCAGCAGCTTTTTGTCCCAGGCACCACAATTCAAAGGGCTTGCCAAGCGTAAAAACTCCCTGAAGAAGAGAAAGGCAAAGTCACTCCTTGGCTGAGAGTGTTATAGAACACCACATCACGTCACGGGGTGGAGCTGGGGCATACGGAGTTATAATAGAGCGGTTACAACACAAGAGAGAGCTGCTATGATGCAGCATGCGATGCTAACTTCATATTGTAACCACTATATGCCTGTACATCTACCATGCATTTCCTAACGTACATTTTTCACAACCTAAAAAAGGTTCCGGAGTGTCTCACGTCCCTACATCACCTTCTACCCAAACATCATTGAAGTGTGTTCAGATTCTTCTCATTTACTTTGCTTTCTATATTCATAAAATCCCGAAATCATGCTAATCCTACTTCCCCAAACTGTCCCTAATCTGCTCCTTCCTTCCCAGCCCTCTACTATTACCCAGACCAACCACCCTGTTTTTGTATTCTAGAAGCAGTCTTCATTACGTCCTGTGACTCCCACCTCGTCCTAACACAACCTACTCATTACTGTCCTTCAAAATTCAAACCTACAGACTGTCTCTGCCTTGCTAACACTTCAATGGCTGTTCCTTCTGAGCAGGTGAAAGCCCCAACTCCCCAAAGGCTGGCATGGAACACCACAGGTGACATGATGTCTGCCTTCCGCTTGGGCTTCGTGGCACCCTCTTTCTCCCCACCCAAATCCAGCTCGGTCTTCACGTCACAGGAGTGCTGCACTGCACTGGACTGTCATGTCTGTCTCTCTCACTGCGAAGGGCATTGCCCCTGGATTTCATCTGGTTGCCTTCCGTATTCTATTTCTAAATTGCCATCCTTTAAAAAGCCAGCTGGCTCTGTGCCACCCTCCCTAAAATTTTTGGGTAAGTTGCCCTTAAGTATATTCTATAACACTGCTATTACAGAATTTTCTACACAGTATTTTAATTTCCTGCTTATGTGACTATATTCCTCTCCTAGGCTGTACATTTTTTCAGATAAAGCTCTTTCCATTATCTGGTTACCAATGTTTTCCTTATATCTCAAATAGAGTAAGGGTTCAAATAATAGCATGTAATAATAGGTAAATAAGATCTCATCCCTGTAACAGTTACAAATTAGGCTAACTTCTTGTTCTTATTTTAGTACCAGAAGGAGTCTAGAATACTGCAAAGGGCTAGGAGATGATCTGTTGAGCATGTCCCCCTGGCTGTGTGCACACATCCAGCATCGCGTCCAGGCATCACACACAGTAGCAGTCCTTCAGAACCTTGTCATGGAGGGGTCATGTACCCAACACAATGCTGTTTGACATGTTTACATCAAGTGGTTTTCTTAATAGTAATTTTTCAATGTGCTTCAAAAATCACATATAACATCTCAGCCATGCTTTTGAAAAGCTTTTCAAGTTTCATGATAACAGTACTTTGACAGCTGGGCGGTGGTGGCGCACGCCTTTAATCCCAGCACTCGGGAGGCAGAGCCAGGTGGATCGCTGTGTGTTCGAGGCCAGCCTGGGCTACCAAGTGAGCTCCAGGAAAGGCGCAAAACTACGCAGAGAAACCCTGTCTCGAAAAACCAAACCAAACCAAACCAAACCAAACCAAACAAAACAAAACAAAACAAAACAAAAAAACAGTACTTTGACACAAGACAGAAATAATCACAGAGCAGTGTACAGTCTCAGAACGATAAACTATAGTTACGTTTGTAAAAATAAAGGAATAAGGTAATGTATTACCAGATCTATTTGGTTATATTTCAAAGAAAACAGGAAAAACATGTTTTTAAAAAAGATTTACCTATATTAATTTTATGAGTATGGGAATTTCGCCTCTGTGTATTGCTGTGCACCACATGTGCGCTCGGTGCCAGAGAGGCCAGAAGAGGGTTTTGGATCCCCTGGACCTGGAGTTACAGAGGGGTTCTAAGTCCCCATGCGGGTTCTGGGAATCACACTGGAGTCTCTTGCAAGAGCAACCGATGCTCTCAACTGCTGAGCCATCTCACTAGCCCCAGACAAGTTTAAAAACCGACCCCTCTTGAATTAAAACATACATTCTTCTTGAGCTAGCGATACAGCTCAGAAGCAGAGTGCTTGTCCAGCATGCATGAGGCCCTCAGCTGATTGTCAGCATTACCCCTCTCCTGCCCACCACACACATGTGTGCATGCGCATATACACACACTCACATACAAATACATGCATACAATTTTGAGTGATTCACAAACTGTGGTATGTTCACACCACAGAATATTATTTAACAATAAATAGAAAGGAACTAATTAATGCTATACATTAAAAACTTGCATGTATCTCAGGAGCACTATAAATAAAAATGATCCATCTATAAATGTCACATATTCTGTAGTGTATGTGTGTGTGTGTGTGTGTGTGTGTGTGTGTGTGTGTGTGTGTGCAAGTTGACACAATTATGGTGCTGGAGTACAGAGTAGTGGTGTCCACAGATTAGGGATGGGGAGGATAAGAGCATGTGTATGACATAAAGCACACACAGCCCATTTATTTCTCTAATGTTGGAGACAAGGGGTCACCATGGTAGCCAGTCTGGCCATAACTCACAATCCTCCTGCCCCAGACTCACAAGTGCCAGGAATGGAGTCATGCCACTTCTAAAGAGTTAGTTCATTTTGTAGTTTGTCCATATTTTGCTTAATTACGTCCATGAAAGGAAACATTTTATTTTTTGTGGAACTGGGCATTGGACCTAAGACTTCTGCATGCTAAGCGAGCACTCTACCACTGAGTACATCCTCAGACTTCATTCATGTTTCCCTGTGAGACAACATGGCACTCAGGTCCCCAGGCGATCACCAACAGTCAGGGCTTTCGTTTGGGACCCACCTCTCCATCTTGTTCCAGCTTCCTGAGTGTCTGAGATTGCAGGCCTGCACCACAGGGTCAGAATAGGGCACAGGACCCTCACCTCAAATGCAAAGACTCCAAGAACTGCCTTTACAACGGGTAAATACGAAAAAGGGTTCACTCACCTCAGCACCATGGGCTCCAAGGCCTGGGAGGCTAAGCGTTCAAACATGCGCTGGAGGGGTGGGTGCAGCGAGTGGTCCTCGTCAGCCAGCGCAGCGCTGCACCTCTGCAGCAGCCGTGCATGAAGACCAGCTTCACACATGACCTGCTGGTTTCTCTCTGTGTGCACCAGCGATTGCAAAATATTGGCCACGGCCAGTTGAAGGTCCAAAGCATGCTGAAGTGTACAAAGAGATGCATGCCATCAGGGTATCCTTAGTGACGTGGGGGGGAGGGGGGCAGTTCCTTCTACATGAAGCTCCACTTGTAATCTCACGTTTTATTTACTTGAAAACATACTCACATAAATTAGGAAACTAGCTCAAAGCAATAAATACAGCAATGGAAGACTGAGGTCAAGCAGAAATCTCATTTTGATTTCGCTCCATGCATCCTTGACTGAACTCTGTTCTCCTTGACATTTTTTGAACACAATTATGCAATAATAGTAGCTCTGTTTCCATAGAAACAGGTGTAAAGTCTCCTTGTCTTTTCTTTAAGGCAGGGTGTCACTGTGTAGCCAGGAACTTAATATGTAGAACACGCTGGCTGAGCACTCAGAAACTGGCTGGCCTTTGCCTTTCGAGTGTCTGGGGCAGGAAGCCTTTTTCATGGCAGTAGGTAACCAGCTTAAAGGAAGTTTGTCATTCACATTTGTGACACTTTGGGGCTTAGTATCCATATAACGTTTTAGCAAAAATAATCACCCCAACTGTAAACCACCCAAACTTTTGAGTGCTACGAGACAGAACAGATAAACAGGCTCCTGTGGTACCTGTAGGCAGGCAGTTTTTCTTCTGTGATACCCATTAGCCATTGGCACCACTGATCAAGATTTACAAGGGGAAACAGAGAGACTCTTATACCAGAAGTAACCATCTGGGTTCTACCGGTACCAAATGAACTATTCAAAAACATAGCCAATATCTGGAAAGCATGGCTCAAACAGGGGTTTCCTGTTGAGGATGTGATGGGTCAGCTGTATTCCATGCTCTTCCTGGTCCTTATTTCTCATGTAAAAACACACTTTCCTTCCATTCACTAAACATGGAGAGACTACCATAACCCAGCTTACTTCTGGCTGTGTCACTGAGCCCACAGAGGCCAGGAGGTCCAGCATGGCCAACATGGCTCCAGGGTGGATGATGACGGCGTCGGAACTCTGTAGCGGTGAACTTGTCACATCAAGTTTCAGGTCGGTGACACCTTTCGCAGGATACACAGGAGGAGTCGAAACACAATGAAATGCATGCCTACAAAAAAAAGTAAGGCTGGTTGAGAATCCGCTTAAAGTCACACGCCTGGTTCATGTTCCTCTTGTCCTATCGTTTTCAATCATTGATAAGCAGAAAGCCTTGCCATTCAGGGAGTTAGAAAAGACCTGATGAGTGGGCAACGTATCACCACCTCACTGAGTTATGCAGGCAACTTATTGATTCTTGGCTGATACTGTCTGCACCATCTACTCTTTGGTTACTCCATTCAACAGTGGCACCCGCACCAGAAGATAGTTCTAAATCTTCTAAAGATTTAGAAGATAGTTCTAAATCACGGCAGGTGAAAGAGTCACAAGTCTAAGAAGACAACCGTTTGGATGATCTCTAACTAAACTGCGTCACCCAATGAGAGTCTTTTGAAACTACCTGTGTGGTGAGAATCTTCCCTTGACTCAAGGGCAACAGACTCATGAGCCCACAATGTAAGTGGCCTGCTCT
This sequence comes from Peromyscus maniculatus bairdii, assembly GCF_049852395.1. NCBI lineage: Eukaryota > Metazoa > Chordata > Mammalia > Rodentia > Cricetidae > Peromyscus > Peromyscus maniculatus. The sequence continues at coordinate 94,574,073 of NC_134861.1, forward strand.
AGCAGAGGCAGCTGAGTGAGTGCTGGCTCAGCTGAGAAGTCTTGGGCTAACCTGGAGCTACCTTCACAGTTGTGTGTCTCTCCACTGTTAATGAAAACATTCAGCCTTTATGAACCGAGCAGGTGTCTTTTATACAACACGCTTCGTTCAGATGGACAGTCAAGCCATTCCCTGACTCCTCCTCCCACCTCTTAATCTACTCATCTACAATTCATGGAAGCGCACGTTTCTGCTGTCCAGCACTTGGGACCAGCCATGGCCTGTGGGCGCTCTAGTTCCAATGGGTGGGTCTCAGTCTAATCTAAGGCAGAGAGCTCTGTCACTCAGAGCCATGCTGTCCCAGCTCTCCAGCTCAGGAGCAGCTTGGGAAACAGATGCCTCACTTCAGTGACTTCGTAAAAAAGAACTGGCACTGCCACGTTTTCAAAAAACGTACTATTCTCTTTTTACAGAAATTCTAGGAAAGCATCAGCTGCACACGTGTTCCCTTTGTTTAAGTCAGCAATCCTGGACCCATTCATGGTTTTACTCCCCGGATTAGGCTGGATACATTCAGAAAGATGTAACTTCTAAACTTATCAAGAAAGATTTCTGGGCTGGAGAGACGGCAGAGAGGTTAAGCGTGCTTGCTGCTCTTGCAGAGGCCTCCAGTTCAGTCCCAGCAGCCACAGGGCAGCTCTCAACTGTCTGTAACTCCAGCTCCGGGGGTCTGTCACCCTCTTCTGGCCTCTCCGGGCACCAGGCACAGCAGACAGTGCACCCACACACATGCAAACAAAACACTCACGCACATAAAGTAAAAATACTTCTAAAAGAGGAAGAGCTAAGATTTCTAAGTGTATCTTACTAACAGGTAGCTGCCTCGTATTTGTTCTCTTTATTCCTAAAAATACTTTTATCGGGGGCTGGAGAGATGGCTCAGAGGTTAAGAGCACTGACTGCTCCTTCAGAGGTCCTGAGTTCAATTCCCAGCAACCACATGGTGGCTCACAACTATCTGTAGCGAGATCTGGTGCCCTCTTCTGGCCTGCAGTCATACATGCTGTATACATAAAGATTTCAGTTGTACATCTTACATATAGGCTTTCCTTTGAAATGTTTTTCTGAATTAATAGTTTGATTCAAATTTGAACTTAAATCATGGCCATACTCACAAAGATACCTTTTGTCTTTAGAAATTAAACTCTTCACTAATGGATAAGTATTACAGCAGCAAACTTCACAAACCATATATGACAATATTGTCATAAGCAGAAAACACTGCAAACATTGTTAAAAACCTAAAATGTGTTTTTTTAAATTCAGTAAAGTTATGTGTGTTTTATAGGGCTGTAAATATAGTAACAATTCTTACCAAATAATAGGTATGACCAATCTTTAATTATGGATTATGGTAAGTTTATTAAATAGTTAATTTACAAGCAAGACCTGTTTGCAAAGGGAATAAAATGATATTTCAAACATCAACTAATATGAATGTTGTAATAACTTTTAACTACTAGAAATTGCTGCTTACTTAATACTCCACCTTAAATTCCCATTCAATTAAGTTTTGTGAGCCTGTTTTGGTAGTCAAATATTCAAAGTCTATCTGGCTTTTACCAGGTATTTCAAGGCACACGTATCTGTACAGTAACTAATGGCTGCAACCTTCCCCACAGATCTGTTTTGAAGAGTTTTGACTATTTTGTGTTTTGCTTCTCCTAACTCTCAACACTGCTCAACTATAACTTTGCCCTACTATTTCTCTTATTGTAATAAGAAAGTCACATGTGTTAGTTCCTCAAACACGAGGCTGACTAGTTCTTCCTATTTTAAAGGTAGAGACAACCCCCAGGTTTTTCATGTAGGACAAGGATCAGAAGTTCAAACTTCTTTAGTGTTGGGATGTTCTGCTGATCAGGAAAACACAGTACAAGGCTGGTCTGTCCTTTGCCAACAAACTCAACATGTGAGGCCAAAAGGAAGAGATGCCCATGGGCTGATGTAATTTGTTGAGGAGTTCTAGAAATAATGTGAACAAATGACTATTCTAATTTCAAGATGTACTATATTTGGATGTGTGAATAAATATATTGTAGTATTTGCTTGTGATTATAACTCAAGAGGGGACAACCTGACCTAAATAGCACCCTGAAACTGTTGGCATGGGGGCTGGGATGCGGCTCAGTGGGAGAAAGCTTTCCTGGCATGTGTAAGTGGCCATGACTAATCCCGAGTAGTGGGGGCGGGGCAGAGGTGGGGGTAGGGCTACATTGAATTTGGCGTGAAGAGCGTCAGGTGGCAGCGGGTTTGTAAGACTGATGGAGAATGCACATGACTAGGGCTCTTCACACACACTCCGCTGCCTGAGTGACAGCTCTCCCTTAGGTCCCCGTATGTCTAGAGAGCTGCACTGCAAACAATGAAAACGTACTCTGATTTAAAGCCACACGGAACTCTAGACAGAACCATTTCTCTTTGTCAACTGTCATTTAAATAACACACACTTCCAGATTTTTTTTTTTAAAGAAATATATTCTTTAGACTGTCAATTCCTACTCTGTGAGTTTCAGCAAATACATATTAGGACTAAATATTTTAGAACATAGCAAATTATAGGTCTTTATCATTTATAATATAGTCATTTTAAAATCAGGAGTTATAGTAATTTCATATGAAAACTAAAACTAAAAATTTCATTCTACCTCATAAATATAATTCTTTCTCTAATATTTACTAGTTTTTGAGATCATGAACACATTAATGTTCAAACTTAAATATTTTTTAACTTTGCAACAGAAAGCTGTACTGAATTAACTCAATTTTATCTAATGCATGTCTTCTTGAATTAAGGTCAATTCTTGAAGAGAAAATAATTTGGCATGCATAAAGCCCTATTTACTCATAGTACCACACAAACAAGAAAAAGACATTTGAGGGTACAAATATATTGAACAAGCAACATTTATTTAAAACTATTCATGTTTAATTGTAATGGGACACAAGCCCCAGTATAAATTTAAGACAAAAAATAAAATGTATGCTCACCTCCCTAATGGATATTTCAATAGGGATTTAATTGGCCCTGCTTATCCCAGCGGATTAGAAGTAGACCCTCTAGTGAGCCAACTCCATGCATGTTCAAGTTTACATATAAATGGGGTAACATGTGCTTGTAATCTAGGCACGTTCTCTTACCTAGATTATTTATCATATTCAATACACTAGCTCTTAGACTATATTGCTCATGGAATGAGAAGAAAAAAGCTCATGTGCATTCAATAAAAACCAAAATTCCAATCTGTTGACTGAACTTACTGGCACGGGAAAAAAAATACGGAATGTGTGATATTTTTGATCCCTCACCCACAATTATATTCGTTTTGTAACCTGAACAACTGTCACTAATAAGACAGACTCTCAGATTCATTGTCATACACCCCAGTTGGAGATGGTCCTCCAGGAGCCGAGGAGCGGCAGCAGCCTGTGAGGTCAGCAGAGGCGGAAGTAAGCATGCGTGCCGCCAACCGCACAGGCCGATCAGACTCGGGCAGCCGCTCACAGACTCTCACACGGATCCATGCCGCCAACCGCACAGGCCGATCAGACTCGGGCAGCCGCTCACAGACTCTCACACGGATCCATGCCGCCAACCGCACAGGCCGATCAGACTCGGGCAGCTGCTCACAGACTCTCACACGGATCCGTGCCGCCAACCGCACAGGCCATCAGACTCGGGCAGCCGCTCACAGACTCTCACACGGATCCATGCCGCCAACCGCACAGGCCGATCAGACTCGGGCAGCTGCTCACAGACTCTCACACGGATCCATGCCGCCAACCGCACAGGCCATCAGACTCGGGCAGCCGCTCACAGACTCTCACACGGATCCATGCCGCCAACCACACAGGCTGACCAGACTCGGGCAGCCGCTCACAGACTCTCACACGGATCCGTGCCGCCAACCGCACAGGCCGATCAGACTCGGGCAGCCGCTCACAGACTCTCACACGGATCTCAACTCTTCTCGGATCATCACCTGCTCTTTCGCTCTTTTTTCTTTAATTCATAACATTTAAATGTGCAATAAAATGGACCAGCTTACACATTTTCACGGGAAATATGAAAGTAAAAACTTAGTTTTTTTTCCTCCCCCTTTTCAAAATTTAGCTTTGTCTCTGTTACAGCTTCATATTTCAACCAGTTGAACCTGACTGAGAAAATACACATTTCCTTCAAGGGCTATGAGGGTCACTTTGTAATACCAGTAAAACCAGAATGTCTACAGCAATCCCTCATGAGAAAGGGGAGCAGCCTACTTAAAGGAGCATTAGCCCACAGTGATCTTCTATCTTTAAGAGAGTACACTGCAGGAGAGCAGGAGTCAGCACAAGTGCCCCTGCAGCATGGCGAGATGGTCCATGGTTAGGGTAAGCATCTCTATGCACAGCTTCCTGGTGTCATGCATGCTGTGTGAGGAGGGTGGAAGAGGCGGTATGAAGGAACACAGCACGCATCTGCATGATGCATGTGTGTGTGTGTGTGTGGGGGGTGTCAAGTCCAGCCTCAGGTACCAGTCCTTGCACCCCCCTTGTTAGAGACAGTCTCTCTTGTTTACACTGTGCATGCCAAGCTAGCTGACCCATGAACTTTCTGGAGAGTCTCTTGTTACGGCCTTGCATCTCCCCTTCTAACACTGGGATTATAGACACCTGCTTTTCCAGGAGTTCTGGGATCCGAACTCCGGCCATCAGGCTCATGCAGCAAGCCCGTCACCCACTGAGCCATCCGTCTCCCCAGCCCAAGGACGATATTCTCAATAGACGGTATGCCTGCTCTACAGATCACAGTAACAGTGAAAACTGTACTACATGTCCCCCGTACTTTTCTAGAAAAAAACACATTTTACTTTCATCAACATACTCAAGGGAATCTAATAATCTGAAAACCTGAAAAGTACTTTTTTACGTCCCCCAAAGCAAGCCTAAACGAAACAAGAACCTTACGTTACAAAGCACAAACATCAACGCATAAGTAAGCACAGGAAACCCCCAGCATTCCAGATGGACTTCTCGGGTAAGACCAGTACCTTTTCCTGGACAAAGCTGGCGTTCCCCAAGGAGAGGGGAGAGAAGACTCGCTTGTCAGGCAAGGAGGGATCTGCTCTGTGCGACTACAGATGACAAAACAGACGGGTTAGAGGTGAGGAGAGCGCCGGTTAGTTTCACAACAGATGCAGGGTCAGAGTCAGGAGAAGCAGCTTCATAGTCTGCAGGAGCAAGGACCAGGAGGAGCACGACACAGACCGACTAGAACGGGAAAGCTGCTGGAGGCAGAGGCTGCTCCTCCCCGTGTTAAGGCGGATCTTGTTAAACAGAGGCCACTAACTCGGGGGTAAGAAGTGGGCTCAGCAGCAAGGAGGAGAAGAGAGCAGAGAGTCTATACGCGTTTACACAGCTCCTGCCTCCAGGGATACACAACGTCCTGCGTCCTCAGTTAATAATTAACCGCAAGATGAGAAACAATCTATATACCTGGAGTTTTAAACCTAGTAATAACTAAGAAATATTGTTAAGAAGCAGGAAACATCTCAGTATATGTTTAAAGGTAGAGACTCCAAGAACAAAAAAATATAAATCGTATGAGAATCCCTGGTTACTTGGTCTATTTATGGCTGAAATGGAAAGTTCACTTTTATTATATGAAAGAAAACGAGAAACTATTAAAATGATAATGCTTAAACTAGAGACGTCAGAGCGTGACTACATTATTTTTCAAGTGGGAAGTTAACTGAAAACACAGTCAAAGCGATGAAAATGAATGATGCTGGGTAAAGTTGCTCTCCGGTGTTTCTGTGCGGGACCCTGGGTTTTTCCAGAGCATCATGCATCACTGAACACTGCAAACGTTTATGTGTGTACGTTATCAGCGAGCAGGTGGCCAGGACACAGGTAACACTGGGCAGAGCTAACGTCACAGTGACTGGACGGACAGTGACCTGGCATGCGGCAGGTCTCCACCAAGCACTTGTTCACTGAAGGAGTGAGGGAATGATTCTGACGGGCTCCTGACAGGAATGGTTCTAGATACCCGTGTGTCTCTTTAGGGAGCCATGCCATTTCCCTAGACTATGAAATACGAAGCATGACAGGCTATCTGCTATCAGCCTGGAAATAGGAATCATAATAACCGTTTCTCCAGCTGATAACCAAATGAACTCGTCCACATGCAATGCACCTAGTGATTTTTCAGAGGAAAGAACAATACACATGCCAGGAAAGGAAACGGCGTAGAAGCTGTTTCATGAAGTGCAACAGAAACTAACCGAACCTTCATTTACTGACAAGCACAGGCTCCTGCACTACAAACTCAACATCCGGGCAATAGTAACAGTCCTGAGTAGAGGGACCGACCTCAAGCACACAGAGATTTATTGGTTTTCACTTTCTTTCCAGTTAACTCAAGTCTGAATGCTGACCTTGCGTGGCGCACACCCTGCCCATCAGGAGGCGAAGCAGGCCCGTACCTGTCGAAAGAATCGGTGGCTACTTTGTAGAGATAGATGAAGAGCTTGCTGCAGTGCCGCAAGGTGGGAGACACCGAGTCCACGGAGACCGCCTCTTCCTCAAGCAGTCTCTGGAAAGGCTGTGTGTTTGAGGGGAAGACATTCATGGCACTTATTTTCCTAAGGTCCGAGAAGCAGCCAAGAAATCGCACAGCATCTGCCAGCTTTTCGTACTGAATCTCTGTCTTGAAGAAATGGGAGTTGGCGGGCTCGTAGCGCAGGGCTGCCGTCAGTGTACAGAACACGGTGTGGAGGAGCTCGAACACTTGGTTCTGGTTCACTTTCTCCCAGCCGTTCTTGGGAGGGGAGCTCAAAGACCTCTCCATAGCCACGAGCAAGGATGTGATGTACACGAAGCCTCCAACTTTCCTGAAAACTGTTCTTGAACGGTGGCTTTCTCGGAGGACTGAGAGGAGGGCCTGCGGGAGAAAAGAAAACAAATTCATTCACCTTCAAAACTGAAACCTGCCATGCAGGAGTATCAAAGGGGAACGTCATTCTGTGACTATTTGATATGAGTGCTTTTGGCATTTAACCAATAAATAGTTCTATAAAGCACGTCATAGAGCAGCAGAATATGATTTCGGGTAATACTGCCACATGTTTCCTGATGAGACTGGATCCAAACAATGGCTAAAAGCCTTACCTTGTTTAACTTATAAAGCTATCGATGAATTCAATTACTTAACAGAATGATTGTATTAAATAAGTAAAATATACAGTCTAACATCACATGCGCCTGAAAACTTGGGACTGTGTAAGTGTATCAAAGATAAATTATTCTAGGAGGAGGAGCAGCCAAGAACTGAGGGCCTTGATTCATACACATAGTTTCTCAGGTGTAGAAGACTTAGAAAATGAATTAGACCTGAAGACCAGTAAAAGGTGCTGTCCAAGGTCAGCCATATGATCTAACAACCAAAGGAAGCATGAATCATCCCGTCATCCTGACTCATCACCTAAGAGTAATCAGCCATTTAACTCTACGAGGTAGTAAGGACCTTCATAACTGCCTTTTTTAACTGCTCAACAGTGTTGTGTGCTAAGTATGTAAAGTGAGTCCCTTTTATCCAAAAGGCTTAGGTCCAGGAACTTTGTGGACTGTTTTCAGAACACACACACACACACACACACACACACACACACACACACACACACACACACACATTGGATGGCATACCATGGGTATGGGAGTCAAGTCTGAATAGAAAATCTGCTTGTGTTTTTCGCATGTGGTTTAGGGAGATAGCCTGAACAATGTAGTATTTTAAAAACTGTATGTATGAAACAAAGCTCTACTGTAGGGGATTTTCAACATGGGCATCGTAGCAGGAAGTTCTAGAATTTGAGAATGGCACAATGATTCAACAATCATGAGCACTGGATGCCCTTGCAAGGGTACTTCAGCTCCCAGCACTGAGGGGGTGGGGCTTACATGGCAGCTGTAACCGCAGTTCTGGGGCATCTGAGTCTTTGGGCCTCCATGGGTACCAGAGATGCGCAGGGCGCACAAGCATACATGAAGGCAAACCCTAATTTTTTTTTAAGTTTTAGAATTTGTAGTTTTTTTTTAAAATTTTATTTTAGATTTTCAAAACAGGGAAGTTCAACCTATATTATTATTTTTATTGGATGATGAATAAAATATGGCATGGTAAAAAACAATGATCAAAGACTCTACACTATATTAAGTGAACAGCAAAGGTGGGATTTACACCCAGGAAATTCTAGTACCCCAAATGCATCTACCATGTTATTATACTGTCCTGAACTGTGGTCAGATATCTGGTGACATGCAATGGACGCTTCCTCCGTTTCAGTTCTTGTAACACGGTAGGTCAGTGTCTACCCTCACTTCAGACACATTCTCATCTTAGCAGTCATCACATTTCAGAAGGCCATCTTCTTAAACTATTTCACGTTTCTAAGGGCAGCCAGAGAATGGAAGTCTATGGGCTACCATAGGATAGCTACATACACTATGTGACCACCCTTCTGAAACACACTGCTTCAGGGGTGATGAGGGTTTCACTGTGTATACTGTGACTTGTTATTTTAAAAGAAATATGTTTACTAAAACATAAAAACATAGTATATCCCTTCTATTCTTTTGCTAAGAATTAATTTCTACTTAAAAATTTTTTGTATCAATATCACTTCCACAATGTCAAGTTTAATAAATTATATTTATTCGTAACAATTATAATGCACGTTAAGAAAATTCAGTGTTTTAAAAATCTTAAAGTTATCCTGGAGAGAAGTGCAGACCACAGAACCAGAATGCCTGGATTCCAGTTCTGGCTCTGACAGCCAATCGCTTTATCACACTGATTACTTCAGCTTTTTGTGCCACGGTGTTCAATAAAGTCAAGTGGAGACAATGATACCTCACAAGAATCCAACTAAAATTTACTGGTCTGTAAAGTGGCTGGCACATAAACCTATCACTCTTTGAAAGCACTGGGGGAAAAACACAGCAAGTACACATCATGCGTAACTTTAACAAGGACGAGAGATGAAACTGACCCTACTGTGAGCACTGTACTGTCACAGCCTGTGGACACAGCCTAGAACACACTGAAGTGAGTGTACACTGTGAACACTGTACTGTCACAGCCTGGACACAGCCTAGAACACACTGAAGTGAGTGTACACTGTGAGCACTGTACTGTCACAGCCTGGACACAGCCTAGAACACACTGAAGTGAGTGTACACTGTGAACACTGTACTGTCACAGTCCTGAGGACACAGCCTAGAACACACTGAAGTGAGTGTACACTGTGAACACTGTACTGTCACAGTCCTGGGGACACAGCCTAGAACACACTGAAGTGAGTGTACACTGTGAACACTGTACTGTCACAGCCTGGGGACACAGCCTAGAACACACTGAAGTGAGTGTACACCGTGAACACTGTACTGTCACAGCCTGGACACAGCCTAGAACACACTGAAGTGAGTGTACACTGTGAACACTGTACTGTCACAGCCTGGGGACACAGCCTAGAACACACTGAAGTGAGTGTACACTGTGAACACTGTACTGTCACAGTCCTGAGGACACAGCCTAGAACACACTGAAGTGAGTGTACACCGTGAACACTGTACTGTCACATCCTGCAGACACAGCCTAGAACACACTGAAGTGAGTGTACACCGTGAACACTGTACTGTCACAGTCCTGTGGACACAGCCTAGAACACACTGAAGTGAGTGAACACTGTACTGTCACAGTCCTGGGGACACAGCCTAGAACACACTGAAGTGAGTGAACACTGTACTGTCACAGTCCTGGGGACACAGCCTAGAACACACTGAAGTGAGTGTACATTGTACTGTCACAGTCTTATGGACACAGCCTAGAACACACTGAAGTGAGTGTACACTGTGAACACTGTACTGTCACAGCCTGGACACAGCCTAGAACACACTGAAGTGAGTGTACACTGTACTGTCACAGTCCTGGGGACACAGCCTAGAACACACTGAAGTGAGTGTACACTGTGAACACTGTACTGTCACAGCCTGGGGACACAGCCTAGAACACACTGAAGTGCGTGTACACCGTGAACACTGTACTGTCACATCCTGCAGACACAGCCTAGAACACACTGAAGTGGGTGTACACTGTGAACACTGTACTGTCACTCCCCTGGGCACAGTCTATCATACTCTAAGGCTAGGTATGATAGATTCTTTCAGATTCCAAGTATCTTACCATTCTGAGTCCTGTAGGCAGCGAAACCCTTGTGTGTCTGAACACATCTAAACATAGGAAAGGTGCAATGAAAACAGTGCCAGGACCTTTGAGCCCCATTATAACTCTTTTGTATGTGATGGAAACCTCTGCACAGAATATGACTACAATTTTATAGATGACGATGGGTGACTTCAGAGTTAGGAAAAATATTCATACTTAGTTAGAATTTTGACAGGGTTAGAAAACAGTGACTATGACCTCTTAGTCTAAGAGTTATCATTCTCGGACACGTTTGTCTCCTCCTTCATCAACACCTGGCGTTGCCACAGTACAATGAATATTGGGAAACTTCCGTGTGCCAGGGCTGCAACTTCTTGCTCAAACCAATAAATGATAATGAGCGTGAATAATACTGTTATGATGAGATCTGGATCCCAGGAGCTAATTAGAGAAAATTTCACCATGTATCACTTATTTAGCATAAATAATACATATAATTCAAAGTGTGTGTCAGCAGGATTATGAAAACACAGGATTTCAGGTTTGTGCATAAGTAACTGCAAGGTAAATGAGCAGACATGTACTTGACGCAGTTGGAGACTCAGGGAGGGAGGCAGTTTTGAATGCAGTGAAATGGAAATTGAAGTGGAGAGCCCACATCCTGCCGGACTGCCTCCCAGCACTGAGGAGCAATCCCTGAATCCGAGCCCGTGGCACGTTCCCACTGGGGCAGGGGCGTCAGCCACCGGTGCTGGCTTTTCGATGACCCGGCTGTTAGCGAGGAAAGGATGCAAACCGTGTTCTCTACACCTTTGGACAGCAAGTACGAGCTGTCCCGCTTTGCTTGCTGTGTTCACATCCTCATTTATTACTTTCCTCTCTCCCCTACTCTCTGGCTAAATAAAGTGGTTTGGGCTCAGTTTGTTTCTTTATCTGCCTCAGCTATATAATCCCCATTTCTCCAAGGAACCTGCTGGCTTACAATGGAAATGGTATTCAGAAATCATCGATCAATAAATTAATGAAAACATAAGAATTTTAGTGTCTCTTCTAATTTATGCAAATGTTACTTAAATGCAAAAAGAAGTTTCTAGTAAAAAATCATTAAGTCTCTTCATTAAAACTGTTCCTCAGTTCTGTGGAGACCAGCTACCTGTGACCTTGGCTCCTCTACCCACTGGGCTCCCACTTCAGGCTGTTGAATAAAGGTGTGTTTCAGTTTACAGTATATTAAAAGAGGGAGGGTCTCAGGGGCAGAGGCTTGTCCAGCATGCCCAAGGAACTGCCAGAAAATAAGTCAAACTAAGTAAAATGGCACAGGGACACTAATAGCATCTACCTTTACGAAGAGGCTTAGGTAAGTGGATGCACAGGAATGTACAGAACAGTATTACCACACCGCAAACAGTGCTAGTTGCTGTTATAATTACGATGTTTTTCTGGTACTTAGAAAAATGGTTTCATATGCCACTTTATAGTCTTTGCTTATCTGCTATACCTTGCTTGGAGTCTCTGAACTTCCATGTAAACAAATTAAAGGGAAAATGTTTAATTTTAGTTAGTTCTAAGGTTTTCTTACACGGCGACGCTAGTGAGAAAATCTGTGCGCATAAACCCTGGTGAGGCATACTGTCTGGCAGAAGGACGTGTGCCAAGGCCCTGCACAGGGAAACATGCCAAGCTCTACCATCTCCTCTGCAGATCGGTGTGCTAGCTGCTTTGCAGGCTTGCTGAGACACGAAATGATCAATGTACACATGAAACTCCAAGGGGACTGCTGGATAGTTACTAGACCATTACAGACAGGGGAGCACACAAATGTGTACATACAGTATTACATGTTTCACACATGCATAGCATTGGACGACTGGAACTGAATAGATAATATATGTATTTAGCTTTTATTAATTTCAGATGATTCTAATGAGGCAGGATAACTGTTCCGAACGTCAATCAGCAGAAGGACCACATACACTGAAAGGCAGAGCTGAGTTTCCCCAAATCCCTAGGATATATAATTTGTGGAGGTTTTGCTATTTTGGATTTCTAAAATTTCTCTTTTAGGCTACAGGTTCGGTGGTTAAAAACATGTGTATTGTTCTTGCAAATGACCTGAGTTTAATTCCTGGCATCACATACCACCACCACCACCACCCCAATTCCAGCTCCATGGGTTCTTACGCCTCTGGCCTTCACTGGCACCCACAGTCAAGACACACACTTACACATAGATATACACCTGAACACATAATTTTAAAAAGGAATACATAATAAATCTCTTTAAAGAAGCTCCCTGATGAAACTAAGGACATTTAATTTCAGCACAGGCCCCTAGATTTTAACAGTAAGAAAGCAGACGTAGATTTATCGACTGTACCCTTAAGATGTCAGTCTTCAGCTGCAGTTCTGTGGGCGGGGCTGAGTGCATCAGCCCCAGGAGTGTGCCCATGTCATCATCCCCATTTGGAGAGAGTACCAGCTGCTGTATGGTCATCAGGGCATGCTGTCGGCACTGCGGGTACCTCACTATATTGTGCGCACATCTCGCCCCTCCAAACTCTCGGAATATTCCTAAAGAAAGGAGAAAAAGGACAATGTGGAGGAACTTAGGACATTCAGGGCAAATCAAGTGAATTAACATTCAACTGCTTCTGTAGGAACATAATTTAAACAAATGTGTGTAAAGCTGACATACCTATTTTACTTTTTATATTACAATATAAAAATTGTACTGTGGGATGTCAGAAACATACACATACCCTTTCTCTAGATTTCTTAATGTAAGATTAATGCCCTGATAGAGTCACCATGTCCATTTCTAGAACATTTGAAAACTGTACAGGTAGGCACCAGGAGATCCTGCACTGAAAGGAATATCCCGACAGGTTTTCAGATGAACGATACTCCATCTTAGAGATTTGCCCTGAAGGGGCTTTCAAAACAGTGCAGGGAAAGAACAGCATAAAACACCATGGGAAAATTATAAGGAAATAAGGCAAACCACAACAACCAAAAAGGCAAAACCTACAACAGAAAACATCAGTCATGGGAACAGCTCCCAAGCCTGCCCTCTGTATTATTTAATCCAAAGTCACAGCTGGTCAGTGACAGCAGGGTTCATGTTTACCCACAGCACCACAACCCAGTTCCCACTCACTGATGATCCTGTTCTCAGATTAAATGCTGCCCCGAACCTTTAAACAAACCAGATCAAGTCATGGAATTCACCAATTTGTATTTCTTGCAAGTAGTTCTTATAATCATTCTTTATAAAATATCTCATAGTTCCATTATAATTTTATCACTCTTATTTACATATTTGATCACCCACAAAGCTTGGATTTTCTTCTCATTTTGTTTCAGTGAAAATATGTCAGTTGAATAACACTGTATTTTGCCTTGGTGACCGCTGTCACCTCAATTTAAGTGGCTTTCCATTTGCAACTTTATAGGAATTATAAAACCTTGAAGTGATTGTTAAGTCATGTACTTAAGAGATGACACTGAGACGGGCAGTGGTGGCGCACGCCTTTAATCCCAGCACCTGGGAGGCAGAGGTAGGCAGATCTCTGTGAGTTCAAGACCAGCATGGTCTACAGAGCAAGATCCAGGACAGGCTCCAAAGCTACACAGAGAAACCCTGTCTCAAAAAACGAAAAAAAAAAAAAAGAAAAAAAAAAGAAAGAAAAGAAAAAAAGAGATGACATTGATGGCTGATGTGTTCACAATGGCTGGCGGCTGAAGAATACTTTCTGTGGACACAGCAGAGCCGCAGATTACAAGGGCTGTAATATCTTACCCAACAAGGAAAAGACACTAAAGAACACATGGACATGCCCGTGCCTGGGAGGTGCCAAGTCAATGACTGGGGAAGTCTCTAGTCTGTAAGAGTGGAATGACCTGGTCCCAGCCTGTGCAACTTCACACGACACTACAGGAAGTTAATTTGACAAACTCTTGTTTTTCATTATTTATTGTCTGTATCTCAGTCAACTAAATCTAGTTAGTGGCAATAAGCATATTATGCATTATACAATAGACAAATGATCCTACAGAGCCCAGGAAATGCCATCAGGCTTATAGTTTCAGTTACCTACTAAATTTATTTATTCAGCTTTGCCTCAGCACTTACCAAATTGTATTTAAACAATTACTTATATAATTATGTATTACATCTCTCTCAGTTTGGCTGTTCTCCTGGGGAAAGAATTACCTTTTCATCACTCTGGGTTAGTATGTTGGCTGGGACACAATACATTTAAATATGTCAAATGTAGAGTTTCTCTGTGCTCCCCCTAACAGTCATGCATTTTATATAATATTCATTCATTCATTCATTCATTCATTCGTTCACTCATCCATGGTGTTTCCCCATACACCCACAATCCAGTCTGAGCTCTTGCACATTCCTAAGAAGGTTCTCCATGATGGGAGCCTGCCCACAAACCTGAGTCCACTTCTGCTCATGGAGTCCTCTCGAGTTGTACTGAACATATGGTCTTAGAATTTGGGGTTTTTTTAGGCAGGGTCTCATTATGTAACCGTGGCTGGCCTTTACTTTCTCTGTAGACCAGGCTGGCCTCAAACTCACAGAGATATGCCTGCCTCTACCTTCTGGGTGCTAGGATTAAAATCTTGCTCTACTACACCTATGAACCACAGTTATGAAGAAGTACTTCAGAAATAATTTAATAAGGCAATCACTTGAACAAGAGCACACAATAAAACTTTTTAAAAAAAGGGAAAAAGAAAGAAGAGCCAAACAGAAAGGATACCATAAAAAGCAGAAAATATTTCAAGACAGTCACAGCAGCACAGGTTTTGTCGGGGCAGTGTTTGAACTGGGCAAAGTGGTCTCATTTGGCGGGGCTGGACTGTGCCATTACTGAAGCAGCTTTCTCCACTGAATGACAGGAGCTTTGGAGAGAGCAGACCCCCTCCCGACACGCGCTGTGTTCTCTGTTACCTGCATTTGTGTTGGAGCCTTGAAGCAGCACAGTCAGGGCCTCCATCACCAACAAAGCCAAGTGTTCTTGGTCTTCAGCTGAACTGTTATTTCTTGAGTCCCCTAGAAAATAGGTTCAAAGGTCCAAATCACAAAAAGGGGTATTTTGAGCCAGTTTTACTTGAATTTTTATTATGCCTTTAACATTTACTTTTCCCACTAACCCAATTGCTAGTAATACACCCCTTAAAATAACACGTGTCCAGCACCTGTCGAAAATAGCCCCAAATAACAGATTGTAGCAGGGGAGGAATTAGTTATATGACAAATACTGAAAATGAAAAGGCCAAACAAAGTAACTATAGCTTTCTCATGGAGATTCTAATCAGCGAGGCCAACAGGAGAATTATCACATACAAAAAGAAAGATACTTATGATTCGCCTATCTATTCAACATGTATTAAATCACAATTAAAACTTGCCAATTGCTAGATACATCAGTACTTTATCGTATTTACTAAAAATGCATACAATGATGTTTATGAAACATCACTAAATAGACGTATTTGTTCCACAGAATGAAAATATTTTGAGATACCCATTTAATTGTATTTAATTAGTTGTAATTAATAAAAATTTCAATTATTTCTAGAAATTAAAAAAAAATCTCTCAGAGAAAGTAATAAACACAGATCATGAAGACCATACATGTCTACTTTGAACTCTCTCCTACTACTGCAACATAATTCTAGGCTCCCCTTACCCAATTTCCTAACAAAAGGTGAAGAAAAAGCTGATGTTGGGAAACCCTCACCGGGACACTGCCATCACAGACAACAGGAAATTGTTCATATCAACCCTCCAATGAAAGACAGTGACATCTCCCTGGCCCCTCTCCCAAAGGCGGCAACCAGGGAGGTGCTTACCTTGCTCACTGAGAGCCTGAGCTGGATCCTTCAGGAGGGCAGCATACTTATGCAAAAGGTTCACCATCACCTCCAGAAGGCCCACCTCTCTGAAGACATCTTTAAATATGTAGTCGTGTCTTGTAAACTTAAGCAGGGTCTTCATGGCAATAATGCTACAGCGGTAAGAAGAGCTAGATTTTAACAGGATGCTGACACTAATGAGTTCTTTACAAGGGATATAATTTAAGCTAAAAACAACAAACTCCAGCATTTCAAAGTATTTGTTTTGTACTTCCGGGAGTTTAGAGATCTTCTCTGCGAACTGTGACAGGGTGTGCTGTGACTCTAGGATGAAGTAATTGGCGTTGTCAGCCATGTAAATATTTGTGATGGCATCCAGGATGATTTGGGCAAGGAAGTTGGTTTTTGCTTTTAAGAATGCATTCTGAAGAACGGCAAAGGCCTGGACGTTTCTCACACTGTGACCTAAAATAGAAAAGAAAAACACAAGTGGGTGCTATGTGATGTTTTCATCATGGTAAAAGATTCTGTGTCAACACATCATGAAATTTACCATTACAAGTATTTTCCAAGACAATGTCCTGTTTTCATGAAAGGCCTTATTTTCCTTCATCAAGTACAAATACTTAATTAAAAAGAAACAGAATCTATCAAACATTTAATGCATCCTTACAAACATTTTAGGAAGAGCTCATTTTGAGAACTTACTGCTTGAGAGAGAAGGAAAGCCTGTCGTACACACTCAGGCCTCTGATGTGGAAATAGTCCACTAGATGTAAGTGTAGGCTGAGTGTGACTGAGGACCAGGCAGGTAGACACAGCTGTTAGGGCAACAGGGGAGTGTGAAGTGGGGACCACAGGGGACAGGAGGGGCGCTCTTCCACATTCTCCTCTAGCAACACAGGGGTTTTCATAAATTTTAATTTGGGAATTTGCTCTGTTCTCAAGCTGAAATCGGAATTTCTTTATATGAACATATTTGCTAAAACAACCTATGGCCAGTAGTGATACTTTAAACTTGATTTTCAAATGCAAAAGTCAAGCGCCTTTTCACATAGCTCCTGTGATAGAAGTTAATGATGACAGTTAGACAGAAATTATACAAAAAGCTGTTTTTGAAGGACATTAGAACAAGTGTTTTCCTAAAAAACTTATCCCTGCGTTCACAATTAGTAGTAATAATTAGTAATATATAATACTGGCAAGAGTGACAAAATTAACATCAATCTTTACATAACAAACAAGATTTTAGGAAAAGTGAAACACAAACTAGAAAAGCATACAATGGCCAGAAAGTTGCTCAGAAATACTAGTCAGCATGAACACTTCTGAATAACTTCTAAAGGTTCCCCAGTCTACAGTGCACGTATTACTTCAGTTTTCATCTACAAAACACAAACTTATCCTGTGGATGAAAAAAATAACCAAACATGTTCATATTCAATTTTTTTCTACCAGTGTGGCTTTTCTCTTGAGAACATACTTTATTATCTATAGTCAGCCAAAACCCAAGCTTAGACAGACAGACCTATGGCAATACAAATGTAAGGGCCTGACAGCCTGTGAGAGGAAAGCATCACATTGGGTTAAAAACCAACTCGACCCAATCCTGTGCATCTAAATGACGGGAAAATTATAGGACCGGCAAGTGACGGCGTAGGTCTCCTACTAAAAAGACAGCGATGAGCTGGAGTGAGCTGGGCTCTCTCAGCACCAGCTGCTAGCATTTCTCTGGTAGTTAAGGACGTTGACCACCACTTCAAATATTTATTGGTCATTTATACGTCTTTCTTTGAGAAATATTTATTACTATCATCAAGACAACAAATGGGACAGGTGTAGCAGCCCAGAACTTAGGAGGCAGAGGCAGGCAGAACTCTGTGAGTTGGAGGCTCTACATAAGCAAGCTCCAGAAGGGCCAAGAATACACAGTGAAACCGTCTCAAATACACAAAAGGAAAGAAAAAAAGAAAAAGACAATGAATAGCAACAAATGCTGATGAGTTTGTGGGGAAAGAGGAATGCTGAACACCATTGGTAAGAATAGAAACTGGTGTACACAACCCTGAGAATCAAAAAACTAGAACTATCATATGACCCAGCTACTACTCGTGAATTAATGTCTGAAGGAGTCTAAGTCTGCATTTGACAGAGGTTCTTGCACACTTATGCTTACTGCTAAATTATTTTCAATAGCCAAGATATGGAAGAAACATGGATGTCCCTCAATAGATGGGCAAAGAAAGTGTGGTGCACACAGCAGAATGTCATTCATAAGAATGAAATGATGACATCAGTAGGAAAATGGACGGCATTGGGGCTCACTGTGTTAAATGAACTAAGCCAGATTCAGCATGATGAACATGGCATGCTACTGCTCTCATGTGGAGCCTGCAGCTTTAAATTTATACAGATATACATATGGAGGGGTGCATATGTATTGCACATGTACATATACTCATTCATGAGAGGAAGAGGAGGGGTGTGAGAGGGAAATGAAATGTCACATGAAAGCAGGTGCTCTGTTTGGAGAAAGGGGGACCAGCACAGGGACTGGAGTGAGTGGGACAGAGTGATGGAGGGGCAACTGAGGATGAAGACCAGTGGTACACAGTATGTGACAACGTTTATGTTCTAACATAAGGAAGAATTGTTGTTGTTGTTGTTTTTAAAGAAGACATTAAAAAGAAGAATTGAGGGGCTGGCGAGATGGGTCATGGGTAATGTGCTTGATGCCAATCCTGATGACCTCAGTTTGATTCCTGGGATCTGGAATCCCAATTCTCACAATGTGTCTTCTGACTTCCACAGGGTACACAGCCCACCCCAGCCTCCTCTGCTGCTGAGAACAGAGACTTCTATGATTTCTTGCTATACAACATAAAAACACATGCAACGACATCCTTTCTAGTGTGTGTGTGTGTGTGTGTGTGTGTGTGTGTGTGTGTGTGTGTGTGTGTGTATGTGTGTGTATGTATGTGTGTACATGAGCATACACTTGACTGTGTGTGCCACAGTATGAGTACGGAGGTCAGAGGACCACTTTGGGGAGTGGATTCTCTCTTTTCACCTTGAATGGGTCCTAGGGATCAAACTCAGGTTGCTAGACTTGCATGCCAGGTATCCTTCACCCAGTAAACCATTTTGCTGGCTTCTGCTGAGCTATTTTTGTATCAGCTCATAGAAATAGTTCACTGGAATACATAGGTTTTTAAATTGGATTTTTGGAAGACTACTATGTGTTCCATAATATGGAGCTTTGAATACAAGAGAACCTACACTGATTTCAGAGGTTCTTTTCAAAGCTTAACCTGTGCTCTGAGGCCACAGCACATCAGTGAGTTCCATTCTCCATCCACTCACATTTGTTAAAAGAGCTTTGATTTCATAAGAATGAGTACATTTGTGAAATTTAAACAACGTGGCATGTTGATATTTCTGATCAGTTAAATTTTATGTGGGTATATCATGATCCTATTGAATATTTAGAAAGAGCCAAATACAGAAAGAAACTATTAGAAACCTCTAAGTTTAAATTTTGGAGATTGGCTATTATGTATTAAAAAAAACCACCAATATAGCTGACATTTTTATATAATTGTTCATTTATTTTGAGACAGGGTCTCATGTAATCCAAGCTGGCCTCAAACATACTGTGCAGTTGAGATTATCTCTGAGTTCTTCATCGCCCTGCCTCCATCTCCCAGTGCTGAGATTGTAGATATGGATACACTTGATTCATAATTAGATGTTCTTAATTATGCTGTAGGTTTTACTGAGTTAAAAAAAAAATACTACACGTTGGGCAGTGGTGGTTCGCGCCTTTAATCCCAGCACTCGGGAGGCAGAACCAGGCAGATCACTATGAGTTCGAGGCCAGCCTGGGCTAGAGAGAGTTCCAGGAAAGGCGCAAAGCTACACAGGGAAACCCTGTCTTGAAAAACCAAAAAAAAAAAAAAAAAAAAAAGTACCACCCAAGGATCAAAATGTTAGAAAAACATAGCCTATGAACACTTACTTTCTGACCTAAATGAAATCATGTAACTTCTTTGTCTCAGGTTTGTATGGCTTTAAAAGAAGTAAAAACCCTCACACCTCATGCTTTCCATGTGTATCTAGAAGCCCTACCAGCAGCAGCACGTGTGGAGAATGGAGTGTGCTCGGACCTCTCTCCACACATGGAAGGCATGCACAGGAGCCAACCTTAAAAAGCAGATCCGGAAGACAAAGTGGTTCAAATGAACTCCTCTGATTTAGTGCTACAGCACTGTCTCCAACTCTGTCTATCAGACTAAGACTGGGGAACCATCCTGCAGCTGAACCCTGGGCAGAGGACTCTCAGGAAAAGGGCAACCACTTTCACACTGGTAACCCCCACCAGGAGCTACCTCCCCTGAGGAGACAAACCCATCCCTCCTCCACTCAGAGCACTCAGTCAGAACTCACCTTTGCCTGCAGGCTGAGGTACTGCAAATCCAGGCAACAAAAAGGGGGCCCCTGTGGTGACACCAGCCGGCTTCAGCTCACTGACCCCATAGGTGGTCAGGGAAGTTACCAGATTCACCAGGTCCTTCAAGGCATCTCTGCATTCCGCCTCTTTAGCTTGTTCCAATCTAGAAAAAGTCAGATTTAGAATTTTTTCTCTTTTATTAATGTTCTTTTTTTTTTTTTTTTTTTTTTTTGGTTTTTTGAGACAGGGTTTCTCTCTGTAGCTTTGCGCCTTTTCCTGGAACTCACTTGGTAGCCCAGGCTGGCCTCGAACTCACAGAGATCCGCCTGCCTCTGCCTCCCGAGTGCTGGGATTAAAGGCATGCGCCACCACCGCCCTTGTTAATGTTCTTATAATTAATTAATATAGCATTACTTGTCAATTTCAGATTCAGAAAGTAAATGTATAAAGTACTTACAAAGTATTTTACATTTTTCTCATATATATACTTTTTAAAAATCTAAAAGATTTTATTATGCTACATTATGATGTATTTCAAAGTTTTGGGGGTTTTTTTGTTTGTTTTTTGATTTACTGTTTTTAAAAGACAGCTTCCTGCTGCAGCCCTGGCTGGCCTGAAGCTCTGCATTTGACAACTATGGTTTTTTTTTTGTTTTTTTTTTTAAATCACACAGGGTCTGCTGTGTGTATAGTGCATACACATGGATCTATGAAAATCTATGAGAGTCTCACAGAGACTCTCCTGCCTCAGATCACTCTTCCTAATAATTTTCCCTCTAAACAATGCTTAAAAATGAAATTTCTGGGAAGAGCTCTCAGAGTTGTGTGTGTGTGATGCAGGGGTCTGTGGAGGGGAGACTGTCAGGCAAAGCTCTCAGAGTTGTGTGTGTGTGATGCAGGGGTCTGTGGAGGGGTGACTGCCAGGCAAAGCTCTCAGAGCCCAAAGCAAACCCTGGAGCTGACCTGACTCCCTAAGAGCCACTGCCTGAGGTCATGAGCGCCCCTCTGAGGTCATAAGGATGCGACTTACTGACAACACAAGATGCTTAAAAGAATCTCATTCTCATAAAGACAAAGACTCGCTGGGACTTCCCTTATTATAGAAATTACTAACTGTCATTGATATAAACTTGGGAAGGAGGAAAGATATGATCAGTGTCGTGACACAGATGACCAACTTCATGCTCCACTGTGCTTCTCAAGTATTGTTTGAGATTTTCATAGATCTACGTGCGTGATCAAGTCCTTCCACACCACCAATGACGTTTCCATTCCAGCCTCCTGTGTTCTCTTTCTTAACCCAGCGTCTACTTAGTACTGCCTGTACATGCACAGTTCAGGGCATCCACTGGCACCTGCCTCTGCGGACTTTCAGTGTTTTCCATCTAAAGTCAACCTCTGTTGATCACTTTCGCACCATGTTCACAACTGTACAGCCCCCCTTTTCTTTCTCATCAACCGTTACACATGCCTTCCATGTCAGCATAAGCTGTCCTCCAGAAACATGCTTCTGATGTCACTCAAGCCAGACATGGCTTTGGCAGCTAACATGCTAATGTACTTCCTCCATCTTTAGAATCCCGTCCTCTCACACAGATAACAGACTGATTGTGCCCGAGTCTCAAGATGTGAAGGGACGCACCAATGACTATCCAGTGGTGACGGTCACATGTCCTCTCTTATGGATGGGGACATAGGTGCAGAGACACTTTCTTGGGGTCACCTAATATTAGCCAATCGTAAGGACAATAAACTGCTTGATCAGCTGTCAATGCAGACAATGAATTTACAAAACCGTGCTGTCTCGTGATCCAGTGAATATTCTGAAGACAATGAGCGTCCAAGGAAGCTAATGGGGAGGGCGCCACAGTTCCCGGAAAACGTGTACCCGGCCACTTTCTGTGTGTGGCCCTGGGGGTGGCGAGGGAGCACAACACTTAGCAATGGCGAGTCTGTCTTATATACACACTTGCATAGTCTCAATCTATGTAGGTGTTCTTACCATTACCTCAATAAAAATAACCAGAAGCTGTGTGAGTAACTATAATTCAAAAATAAAAAGCATGAACTTGGGAGAAGTAAAGGGGATATGGAAAGAATGGAGGGAAGAGAAGGAGAGGGAAAGGGAGAAAATGCAAATGCAGTATTCATGAATGAAATCTCAAGAATAAAACAAAAAAAATTAAACTTTTAATTCTCTCTCTCTCTCTCTCTCTCTCTCTCTCTCTCTCTCTCTCTCTCTCTCTCACACACACACACACACACACACACACACACACACCAGCAGGAAAAGCAAAACCATAATTGAGCGGGAAGAGTTTATACTTGTGAGCCACGCTAACTGGCTCTCCAGCCTCTTCTGTGGTTACAGGGAAGGGGCAGCTCCACCTTCCTGTCGAAGCCCCGATCCGATGTCCTGCTCTGCCTTTGACTGGCTCACTCAACATTCCCCGTCTGTCCTCAGATGGAAACCAGGAGTAAAAGGGGAGTAAAGCCAAGAAGACACCCACGAATACGTTAAGTAAGCAAACATTTCCCTGATTGCTTCTGATGATCCCACTGTTCCCATTGACATTTAAAATGTCTTAAGTTGTAGGGTTTACCTGAGCAAGAGGTCGCAAAGAAAATTATATCCTTGCCATATCCGAAAATCATCCAGGAGAGTTTGAGAAACGTCACTGGAGTCTTTGAGGAAACAAGAAAGCCCCGCAAACATTTCAACGATTTCGAGGGGAGACAGGTCGTCAGACTGCTGCATATTCTGAACACACGTAGACAAACATTCTTTTTCTGTGAGAAAGAATAATTAAGTATGAATTGTTTCTCTCCATTGCTTAAGAAAAAGGTGTTTAATGAAGCATCACATTTTAATGTACGTGTATCACGGTGCACAGTAATGGTGGTCTCTCTAAGGGGAAACGAGGCTTCAGATTCATGGGAAGGTACCCTAAGCAGTAACAAAGGGAGACACAGGAGCATGCTGAGAACAAGTTGATGTTTACCATACTTCTCACACTTTGATGTCAGTATTAAACAAAATCTAAATCACTACCCACTGCCAAATGGTTTTTGATCATTTATACTGATACATAATTGTAACAAGATTAAAAAATTAAGAAGGAAGAGAAATCATCAAGTATTCAAAGTGCAAATATAGACCAACTGAATACTTCCGTAACTAGAGAGACCAAATGTTAAAAATTACGTTTACAGTACAA
Source organism: Peromyscus maniculatus bairdii (assembly GCF_049852395.1). Taxonomy (NCBI): domain Eukaryota; kingdom Metazoa; phylum Chordata; class Mammalia; order Rodentia; family Cricetidae; genus Peromyscus; species Peromyscus maniculatus. The sequence continues at coordinate 94,597,864 of NC_134861.1, forward strand.
ACTGCCAGTTTAAAACACAGTCACACCCCATCAGCAACCCTGAGGACCCAACCAACACCCTACAACAGAAGCTAAGATTAACACAGGAGCAATAGGAAGACACCAGCAGCTAATTCAGGACAGGGTGTTAGGCCACACAAACACACGCACATGAAAAAATAGTTTTGTGAATTTCAGGACACTTTAGCATATATGTGCATCCATACAAAATAAGTGAACCACTTGAGAGGCTGCAGGAATTACCACTCACATCAGCACCTCAAAGGACAGAAGGTACAGTTGATATATTAGGCAGAGAATTCTCTTTAACGCTTATTTAAAAAATCCACCTATTCTGTAGGAGAAAGACTACCAGGGTATTTGTAAACTATCTTCAGAAAAACCTGGCAACTACAGCACTTGAAAACACTTGCTTTTTTCATTAGAAAAACAATTAGACGACATTACCCACACTGAATGAAGAATAAACATTCACACAACAGAAATTCACTTTATAGCTGGGATGGGCCTTGAATCCCATCTCCCGGTCAAAATGCACACATTAATTTAACGGCCAATCTTTGGACAACTTGGAGATGACAGGAGAGGGGAAGACAACAGGCTCCTCACCGTGAATATACTTCACCACGTTGACACTCAGCCCATGGCGGGAGATGGTCATGAGGACCTCCCCCGCGCTCTTCCTCCAGGGCAGGTTATAGGGGGGGCACCAAGAGGTTATTGCACTGAACAGGAGCTGCAGGTCATCCTTCTGGGCCAGCTCCTCCGCCGGAGAAACGAAACTGCAGAGCTTTACTAAGATCTAGACGTGAAAGGAAACGAGAGAGGGTGTAATACACAGACGGAGGCGGGAAGCGGGACTAGCCAACAACGAGACCACCTTCGCTCAAGCTTCCAAGCGGGTACCGGGGAGTCAGTGGATCACAAGACCACTTCTCTTAGGAACGTTAAAAAGACATCTAGGGGTTAGGTATGTGTTAAAGACGGTTTACTTAAAAACCTATTCACTGTCCATTCTTCCTTCTATCTGTGAAGAATTCAGCTTGAAACAGGATGAAGCAGCCTTACTATACTGCTTTTCAGGGTTAGTACTTTAATTCTCCAATTTTCACTTCCTTTGTGTGGGGGGGTGTTGAGCCAAGGGTTCTCTGTGTAGTAGCCCTAGCTGGCCTGGAACTCATGGAGATCCTCCTGCCTCTGCCTGCCCAGTGATGGAATTAAAAGTGTACGCCACCACAACTGGCCATTTTGACTTTAGAATTGAGTTCTTCGGCTCTTTATTTGCATTGGTGAAATATCATTTTCTTCTTTAAAAAGCATAGCTTAACTGACAAATGAGACAGTTAAAAGTGAAGTGAGTTTTAAATTGTTTCCATTTTATATACAGGTAGGAGGAAATGCCTGAATAGTATAAATCACCATAATTTGAAAATATCTCTTAATTACATCTAACTGACAGAAACTTCCTCAAGTCTGGCTTTCCATGGAGACTCTAGACTGACAGCTCCAGGATGAAGAGCTAACTGCGACCTGTAGGCCCACCCTAGCTCGGTGCTTTGCTGCTGTAGGGCCTGCCCCACAAGGGAAGTCCAAATAGACTTTGCCCTCAATGGTCTCTCCCTTCAGAACAAGTTCAGTGTCAGGAACAGTCAACTTTTCAGTGCTGAACTCCCGCACCTAGATATTTTATGAGCTATAAGATACCACAGAATCATGTCTTGACTTAAAAACCTTCTTCATGAACTGTGAGTGTCTTAAAGCCAGTAAGAACACTGCTAGATGAACTAAAGAAACAAAGAACATGAAACAGCACCCCCTGCCTGCAAAGGGAGGTCCTCCTTGTCCTCCTCAAAGCCCAAACTCTCTTAAATAACAAAGGCTTCCTAGTTCAAGCCTGCCTACCCTGAGGACTCAGGGAGAAAGGCTCCTATGGTTAGTCAACACAGGCACCTTCTCTACAAAAGGCCTGGAGGAACTTCTGGGTGCAGGGCACCCACTGACGCGTGCGTGTCTTTTGCCCAAGCAAACACAGCCAGGCTAAGCTGCTAAGGAGGATGCTGTCAGCTCTGATTCTGCTTGTGATGCTGCCTTATGAGATTAGAACAGATGCCATTTCTCTAATTCATAACAGAAAACAAACCAAAATAGTAAAAACTAGAAAATAGAATCTGAACCAAATCCCTGCTCACGGAGTCGACTAGATCTAATGATTCCATCCCTGCTGGACCCTAAGATAACTGGCTTTCAACTTCACTGCCAAAATGACTCTTGCAAATCACTTAGCCAGATCCTTTCCCCGTGCCGGAAGTGCATCTACTGCTCCTCTCTCTTCTCCCCTACAGTGCTTCTTCTCATAGGGAAGCTTGACTAAGGCCAACCAGGTGTGGCCGAGGAAGAACTGTTCATATCTACCAGACAGCGAATGCCTGTGGGAAGCAGGACCAAGGCTGAGGTCCCAGGAAACCATCTGTCCTGGAATACAAACGCGGAGATCTCACGTAACTGAAACAGTTAATAAGCTCGTCTCGATTTGTTTCCTGAACACAATGATAGATAGGGTGTGCGGCCTGGGATGAGGCAGGGAAACAAGGGAACTGAAGGAGTGAAGGAGCACCAGGCTGGGACAGGACGAGGTCCTTGCCACGGTGCTCGCGGTGGGTCACACACGTGACGTCAGTTCCCACAATGCAAAGGGGGAGTCTGAAGCTATGCTTTCCTTTGCACCTTCGAGTTCAACCACTGCAGCACAGTAACAAGAAAGAGCCCCCCACTATTTTAAAGTCAGCATCCATCCATCCCTTTCAAACACTGGGGGTCAGCTTCTTAAAGAAACAGCACTGTGCTTGCTTACAGGCTAGAATTAGGAAACCAGCTTCCCCTTACTGCTTAGTAATAAAGGTGTCACTGAAATGGTATCACTGCTCTAATTGTCAAGACTAACCCACTCCACTCATCAGCAAGGCCTCACAGAATCTTTAATTCCTATGTGATGCATTCCTTCACTTAATCGCTACAATCTGCCAATTGCCAATATATTCACTTGGTTGAAAAACAAAAGCTCTGAGGTTAAACATCGTTCTTCAAGCGACATGGGGTGAAATGTTAAAGTTTGTTACAAAAATATGTGACAGCTCAACTCCTCAAAAATTACTTTTCTTTTTGTCATGTAGGGTTCCATGTAGCCTAAGATGGCTTTGAACTCACCTGCAGCGGGCGTGATCTTGAAGACCTCATCCTACCCCTCCTTCATTCTAGGATCACGGGTGTGCGCCACCTAGCTAATGCAGTTCTGGGGACTGACCCAGGACTTCCGACCTGCTAGACGAGCACTTGGTCAACTGAGCTACATCTCCAGGCCCCCAAAGATTCATAGAGACAGTGTTTGGTTCTGTGATCCACGTCTGTTCTAATGGTCTTGGTGTCCCAATCTCCGTTCCTGGTGCAGCGGCAACTTTTCAAAGGCAGCCATTCTTGCAGTGAAGACCTGCGCCTGAGGCACACAGGCCACTGTCATCTCCACCCCTGCCACCTCATCCTGCATAGACTCACTGTCCTCTCTGGTCTCTCCCTGCTCCTGTGGCAGCAGCAGTAGGTTGCTATGTAAGGTCGAGTCTGTGCTAAGCACAGAACTACAGCTCAAAACTCAGACCTTTAGACACACACACACACTCTTTGCACTTTGGAGGTGAGAAATCTGTATCACTTACAGAACTTCAGAAACTTAGATTCCAAGGTATTCCTATTAGTGTACTAGCTGCTGAAGTCTTCAGAAACCTTATCAAATTCACCGTCTTTAGCACAGTGAGGGAGGGCGGCGGTGTTAGCTATGTGCACTGCACCTCTGGAATGTTCGTTCTCACCTGACAACGTGGGAACCTGCCCCTGGAACCCAGTGAAGAGCAACCCCTTCCCTCCACCCTTTCCCTCTCACACTCCACGTGTTCTCATTCTCTGAAGACTGTTGATGCCTCCCGAAGGTGCAATCACTCGGTGTTTGTCTCTTTGGGGTCAAAGTGTTGTTTGTTTTAGTTTCTAATTGTATTAGGCCCATGGACAGACTATATTCTTTCTACATGTTTGTAAGCCGCTTGTTTGAAGAATTTTCTCCCACAGAAGACCACCATACAGGGGACCGTGTGAGGAGGCTTTAAAAAGGTCTTTTACCTCTGTTTACTCACAGTGCTGTAAAAGAACAGTGGCAGTGGTGGGAAGGGATTTCCACAGTGCAGGAGGGGACAGCAGACAGTAGAGGGGATAGCAGAGGTGACAGTGGACAGTAGAGGTGACAGTGGACAGTAGAGGGGACAGTGGACAGCAGAGGTGACAGTGGACAGCAGAGAGGACAGTGGACAGTAGAGGGGACAGTGGACAGCAGAGGGGACAGTGGACAGCGGAGGGGACAGCAGAGGTGACAGTGGACAGCGGAGGGGACAGTGGACAGTAGAGGGGACAGTGGACAGCGGAGGGGACAGCAGAGGTGACAGTGGACAGCGGAGGGGACAGTGGACAGTAGAGGGGACAGTGGACAGCGGAGGGGACAGCAGAGGTGACAGTGGACAGCAGAGGTGACAGTGGACAGCAGAGGGGACAGTGGACAGCAGAGGGGACAGTAGACAGTAGAGGTGACAGTGGACAGTAGAGGGGACAGTGGACAGCAGAGGGGACAGTGGACAGTAGAGGTGACAGTGGACAGCAGAGGTGACAGTGGACAGCAGAGGGGACAGTGGACAGCAGAGGGGACAGTGGACAGCAGAGGGGACAGTGGACAGCAGAGGGGACAGTAGACAGCAGAGGGGACAGTGGACAGTAGAGGGGACAGTGGACAGCAGAGGGGACAGTGGACAGCAGAGGGGACAGTGGACAGTAGAGGTGACAGTGGACAGCAGAGGGGACAGTGGACAGCAGAGGGGACAGTGGACAGCGGAGGTGACAGTGGACAGTAGAGGGGACAGTGGACAGTAGAGGTGACAGTGGACAGCAGAGGGGACAGTGGACAGCAGAGGGGACAGTGGACAGTAGAGGGGACAGTGGACAGTAGAGGTGACAGTGGACAGTAGAGGTGACAGTGGACAGCAGAGGGGACAGTGGACAGCAGAGGGGACAGTGGACAGCAGAGGGGACAGTGGAGGGGACAGTGGACAGCAGAGGGGACAGTGGACAGCAGAGGGGACAGTGGACAGCGGAGGTGACAGTGGACAGTAGAGGGGACAGTGGAGGGGACAGTGGACAGCAGAGGGGACAGTGGACAGCAGAGGTGACAGTGGACAGCAGAGGTGACAGTAGACAGTAGAGGGGACAGTGGACAGCAGAGGGGACAGTGGACAGCAGAGGTGACAGTGGACAGTAGAGGTGACAGTGGACAGTAGAGGTGACAGTGGACAGCGGAGGTGACAGTGGACAGCGGAGGTGACAGTGGACAGCAGAGGGGACAGCAGAGGTGACAGTGGACAGCAGAGGGGACAGTGGACAGTAGAGGTGACAGTGGACAGTAGAGGTGACAGTGGACAGTAGAGGTGACAGTGGACAGCGGAGGTGACAGTGGACAGCGGAGGTGACAGTGGACAGCAGAGGGGACAACAGAGGGGACAGTGGACAGCAGAGGGGACAACAGAGGGGACAGCGGACAGCAGAGGGGACAGCGGACAGCAGAGGGGACAGCGGACAGTAGAGGTGACAGTGGACAGTAGAGGGGACAGACAGTATAATTGACTATGTTTTCTAAGTTAATATTTACAAGCTTGGCAAATTCTATATATCAATTAAAATTACAGACTTTCTTCTCATTCTAAGACATAGTTCCCAAATCTCAATATGATAAGCTCAGAAAAAAATCATTTCCTTAGCAATTTAAGTTTAGAGACATTATTGACATCTCAAATGTAATTTTTACAGCTCGACCTGTTGGTAGAAACAAATGCACTAACACCCATTCAAACACCCCGGAAAAGTTTTTCCATATTCCTTCTGCCACAGCGTAACAAACAGAACAAAATGCTATGAAGAGGGAAAACAAGGACCCGAGTACGGGGGTGTATTCCTACAGTCCAGCGCTTGGGGGGTTGAGACGGGAGGCTGGGGGTCGAGGTCAGCCGAGCCTACCGTGAAAAGCCGTGTTAAAACAAGGAGAACCAGAGGGAAGAGAGCAGACGCCGTCTACGCAAGAACTGCCCTAGTTCCCTGTAGGGACAGCTACAGGACCAATGGTGCAAGAGGAGTCGCCCCCTTACCTGTACAAAAACTTTCTGGAGGAGTCCTCGGCGCTCTGCTAGAGGTAGCTCATTCTGCGCACCTCCCCCTGCCTCAGGCACATGTGGAAGGTCAAAGAACAGATACAGACATTTAACCAGGGTGGAAGGCACTGACATCGTTGTCATGCAGTCCACGGTTTTCTGGAAAACAAACCAACCGAAGTGAGTAGACAGATGGGATGACTGGCCGGGACAGCCAAAGTATCGCGACGCCGAGGCTGGAGGGTCGCAGACACACCAAGCTCACCCTGAACGCAGGAAAGACTTACAAACCGACTTCAGACTGAAAAACAGCCAGTCTGCCGTCTGGGCAAATTTGCTTTAATCAAATGTTGAGACTGGTTTGCTGGCCATGCAGTAAGTTACTTATTAAATATGATATTTATTTATTAAACAGCTTGTTTCACAGAACATGAACTTTAGGAATTTAAGAAACACACACTTAATTATCACAAATGGTGAAACTACTTAGTCTCCTGGGTGCATTCTCTCCCCCCCCCCCCAATGAATAGCAAGAACTATGCATACATCTCAGGATAAATATGATAGCTAAAATAACAATAAATACAAAAAAGTCAAGCTTGGTCGCACAGGCTGCAATCCTTGCTACCTAGGAGGCAGAGACAGGAGGATCCCAAGGTCAAAGTTTATCTGCACAACTAGGTAACCTTGAGGCCAGGCTGGTCAACTTACTGAGAGTCTATCTCAAAAGACCAACTAGAACAAGGGCTGGAGATAACCCTGGGGTAGAATTCTTTTCTGGAGGACAAGAGTCCCATCCAATACCAAATAGATGAATCAATCAATCAACAAATAGACTCACTAGCCACTACACTGTGTATTAACATCTGTTTTATTATCACGGTTATTTGTATTTCTTTTGGATGTTCTTAGATGGAAAGGACATCCAAGAGACACAAATGACGCTCTATATCATTTTCAAAGATTTACAAGAAGAAATTATAGACAATCTTTTATGAATCATTTCAGTATTGCTAAGAAGTATGATATAATTATCAAAAAGCCCATGGTGCAGCATGGTATAAAGTTATACTATAATAGGAATTGGCAATATCTTTCAATTCACTTATTTACTTTCTTATCAAACATATTTATTGAGCACCTAGGGCATAGATTTCTCAATCTATGGGTCATAACTCCTTCGGAGGTTGAATGACCGTTTCTCAGGGGTCGCCATCTGAGACCATCAGAAAACACAGATATTTACATTACGATTCATAACAGTAGCAAAGTTACTGTAATGAAGTAGCAAAGAAAATAATTTTGTGATTGGGGTCAGCACAACATGAGGAACTGAATTAAAGAGGCACAGCATTGGGAAGGTTGGGAACCACTGGGCTGGGGGGGTATGTGAGATGGTACATGGAAAGCTGCATGCCAAGACTAGAAATCCCTCCCTTTCGAAGGACCATAAGGTATAACCATTAACAGACCTATGAGCAGCTCTAATTTAAACTCTCACTGACAATGGCAGTACATGCAACTTAATATGAATGGGAATGATCAACAATGTCTGAAATGAAACAGATAATTATGAATAATTAAAGTAAGTAGGGGGAACACCACTTGAAGACACTTGGGATACTAGACCACGTGGGGGCATACATGAAGAACTATAGTGTGGTGGTATTGTGTTCCCCAAAATATTGTGCACACTAGTAAACTTATCTGGGGTCAGAGAAGAGAACAGCCACAATATTAAACATAGAGGATAGGCAGTGGTAGCACACGCCTTCAATCCTAGCATTCCAGAGGCAGAAATCCATCTGTGGATCTCTGTGTGTTCAAGGAAACAGCCAAGCATGGTGACTCACGCCTTTAATCCCAGAAAGTGAGCCTTTAATCCCAGGAAATGGTGGTAGAAAGCAGAAAGATATATAAGGCATGAGGACCAGAAACTAGAAGCATTTGGCTGGTTAAACATTTAGGCTTTTGAGCAACAGTTCAGCTGACATCCATTTGGATGAGGATTCAGAAGCTTCCAGTCTGAGGAAACAGTCAGCTGAGGAACTGGTGAGGTGAGGTAGCTGTGGCTTGTTCTGCTTCTCTGATCTTCCAGCATTCACCCCAATCAATAACTGGCCTCAGGTTTGATTTAATAAGACCTTCTAAGATTCCTGCTACACTACAGAGTCCAAAATGGCAGATGCCTGAAAGCCACAATAACGGCCACTTTCTAATTAGTGTTCTATGAACAAAAGGTACATAGGGTATGTCATTTACCCCTCAGACTCAATACTGTTCAGTCCTCACAAAGAGAACCATCGAGACTCATCATTGACATACCCTGCTTTACGTGGGAGAGCTAGTTGAGTGTGTGTGCTCAATATTCCATGAAAATGGCCTCACACTCTAGCTTGAGTTTTGTTTTTTTTAAACTGGTGGCTGACACCCAATGAAGTATTACCAACAAAACAGAAGAGAAGCTGAATTCAGATCAGATTAGCCTAAAGCAGCACAGTTCATAAACTAGCAGAGACAGCCAGAGGCGAGGAAATAAGGAAACTAATCCAGAAAGCCACAGGAGAGATGAACAGATCAGACACAGTTGTGGAGGCATGGAGGAGCGGGAACGCTTCAAGAACAATGCCTTCGAGGTCTGGCCCACTTCTACACAGACGTCCTCATCCCCTGCAAACCCTCTGCTCTACTCAGCCTCGGCTTACGGCTTCTCAGCACCCTGTGCCACCATGCATAGTCCGTAGTGAAAGTCTTTGTCATCCCCCAGTTTCCCAAACCCCATTCCTTCCTCTAACCTCAACCCCAGGATGTTAACTCTGGCACTTCTGTAGCTGAGGGGCTACACATGGTTCATCGCTGTGTTTCGCAATGCTATATTGTATCTTCGTCTCCTGTATGTTGAGTCAGGCCGACAGTCATCTTGGTTTCATGCTGGTGCGAGCAGAAAATGGCACTCAAACCCAAACAGCAGCTCAAGGCAGAATACTGCATTTGCTTTTTAAATGCACCATTTTCCAATCAAATTATCACCAGCTTTCCCTTCCCATTATGCAAAGCGATATGGTTTTTCATTTTCATCTTATTACTGGTAGATTTAAAGTATGACTTGGCAGCCAAAACGTATCTCGCATTTGTCATCATTTTAAGTGATTAAGGCGCCACTGGATTCTTTTTCTTTCTCTGAGACTTGGTTTCATTACATAGCCCAGACTGGCCTCTAACTCACTGTCCAGCCTAGGCTGGCCTCACCCTTTCCATCTTCCTGCCTCCACCTCCTGATTATAGGTGCGGACCACCATGCCAGGCTCTTTTCTTAGTTGAAATGCTGCCTACCCATTCATGGAGTTTTAAGTTCATCTACATTTATCGAGCTTCCATTGTGTTAGGTGTTACCGTAGTGCAGTCCACTCACGATAAGGAGATCATAAGCATTTATAAAAAGTATTAGTAACATTCAGAACACTTCAATTCAAACTTAACACATAGGAAGTGTTGATGGCAATTATTTCATTTAAATGGTAACATTTAGATAGCATATAATGATATGGTACTTTAAATCGAATTTTGGTACTGAGGTATTGGGGCATTTACAGGTATCACCAATGGCAGACGGAACTGGGAATTCTGCTAGTCTCTAGTACAGCCACAGACACTGAAACGGTGGTCTGTGCTAGGACTATCTGAAGGTTATTTAGGTGACTGGCCTGGGACTCGGGGGATGTTGGGATGCAACACTTTCTAAGCTGAAATGTAAAGAGCTCAAGTTCTGAAAATCAGGATAAGTGGGTCTGGCAGGTTCTCCAAGCGTCATGAGTGAGTGCAGACAAACCAGCAAGCTACAGAGAACACGGGCTGTTCCGAGGAAAAGGTCCAAGCGCTGAGTTGGACCTTTATAGCACTCAGGCTGCTGAGTGCCTTAAGACTGCAGTGGCTAGGGCAACTCACTGTTTCTGCAGTGACTCTGGAAGCGCCATCGCTAAGGATGCTGGGATCCTCTAAGTCCACCGAGTTTAGACAACAGATACCCAACATTGGTTCTCCTTCTAATAGGTAATATACTCCAGACAGAGAAAACTGAGAAAACCTTCACATCCCAGCAACGTCAAAGGACAAAAGTAGGGTGTCCAAACGGCTCACTCATGAGTCCGTTCGACAGGTCTCAGCTCAGACACTTAAAGCTGAGTCAGGAGAAATAAAGAGCAGTCTCAAGAATAAATCAGGTGAAAACATACATTGTTCTGAAACCCAAGATGTTACTATTCCATATTTTTTGTAAAAATCAGAAATAATGTAAATATTCTGTGTCATTTATTCATTAGCTCAAGGTATTACATGGGTACATTTTCCATGCCAGAATTTTTCCAGTATGAGTCACACACGTGTTGGGTATGCCCACTGCAGGCTAGTTCTCCCTGGCCGCCAGTGGCCCATCTTGTTGCCTACTATGCTCCATGATGGTGTATTTATGTGTATTATGACTGATGGAGACGGAAATGCTACTTGAGCCATGTATTTCCTCATGAGAAATCTGGGAACAAGAAGCAGCAGCTGAGAGGCATGGAAGCAGAATCTGCAGGGCAGAAACGATGACTGCGGCATCGAAATCTCGGGACACTGAGGGGTTTGGTTACCAAACGCGAACACTGCGCACTCACCTGACCAGAGGATGCCAGCAGGTTAATTGTTGTCAGGAGCATCCAGCCTCTACTGGCTTCTTCACTCTGGTTGATCTCCAGGAACTGGACGATGGCCCGACTTGCAGCCTCTGTAAAACCAAAGGGACGCCAATAAACAGGGGGGGAACCACTTATAAACTTAAAAATCCACAAAACATACCGGGGAAAGGGTCATTTCCTAAGCACACATTTTATAGCAGTATCATTATTTTGTACTCTATGAAAAAATTAAAATGCAATCTTTTAATGTGTATGTATATGTACACACACACACACACACACACACACACACAAATTATGAAGGAAGGCAAGCTAAGGGCTGTAGTTGATCTGGGTAAGAGGAGACAAAATAGAATATACTACTTTCAGACTATCAACCTAGTAGCACCGTGTGACATTCTACAAGTCCAGAGAGAACGGCGGTAAGAAGATAAAAGACACTGCCTGGGTCCATGACTCCCACAGAGACTACTTGAGAGGCTAGTCTGGGGACAGAGAAACAGTAAGGCGTATGAGCATCATTCACAGAAGGGTAGAGTTAGAAGAACATCTGAAAGTCAATTTAGTTGATTATGACTTTAGCCAAGTGAAAATGGTACAACCAAGAGGCTCAGCACGTGAACGTGTCTGTTGATAAACATGATGACCCAGATTCAATCAGCAGGACCCACGTGGTGGAAGGAGATAAATAACCCCCATGAGCTGTCCCCTAATGTCTACCCGGGTACTATGGGCACATGCATAATACATCACAATAACTGAATAAATTTTAAATAATGTTAAGAGAGAAATGAAAGTGGAGAAATCTCTAGACATCCACTTAATTTTATCAGCAGTTTGCCAGTTTTAAGATCTTGTATGAATAGAAACTGTCAGAAGTTCCCAGTGGCTCCTGCTGAGCTGGGCAAGACAGAAGAGCGAGCGCACCCAGCACTTCATGAGGAAGCAGGAAGCAGACGAGGTCGTGGCCGCTCTGAGGTGTGCTGTTATTCTGCGGTGTAATGCGGCCCAATGTGTTTGCTTAGATAACTCAGGGCCAACTTTATAGACGATGCTGTGCTGGACACATTTCACCTTAATACACTTGCACTTGAAGAAATATTTTAATGGGAAACATTCAATCATTTGTTTTTTACCGAGTCTGAACTGTATCAGCAGTGTTTTCAGTACTCATGTTTTAGTTTATTCGGTTTTCATAGAACTGGATGAGTTATTTCCTATTAATAAGCCCCTCTGGTAAAAATTTAAAATATGGAGAAGATAAGTAACTTGCCAACAGTGAGCTCATATTTAAATCCAAGCTGTCTAGTCTGTGAGAAATAAGGAGAAATAGAGAGAGAGAGAGAGAGAGAGAGAGAGAGAGAGAGAGAGAGAGAGAGAGAGAGAGAGAGAGAGAGAGAGCGAGAGCGAGCTGGAGAGTTCAGCTGGTCAGTCACTCACGCAAGCATAAGGTCCTGAGCGTGACCTCCAGAATCCATGTGAAAAAACAATCAGAGTGTGTGTGAAGCTGTCCTCTGCACACGAAGCTGAGCTCATGAACCTAACTAAGACAGCGGCAGGTACCTGTGGGCCTTCTCACTTTCTTCTCCAGCAAACACACTGCCAACCTGCCTATTGGCTAGAAAACCACCTCCTCCCTGCGCTCAAGCCAGCAATCCTAGTTAAACTCAGCAGGCCAGACACAAGAGGCAAGAAAGCAGGGGAGGGGTGGCTGGAAAGGAGGGGTTCAGTGAGAGGAGAGAGGGAAGGAGGGGTTCCGTGAGAGGAGAGGGGAGGGTGGGGAGGGAGAAGACTAAAATTCATTACGTACAAGTAAGACTGTCAAAGAATTAAAAAGGACAAAAGCTGGGCTTGCGATCTCAGCACTGGGAAAGTGGAGACAGGCAGGTTCTTGGGGGTCACTAGCCAGTCTAGCCTGTGGGTGAGATCCAGGACAATGAGAGACTGAGAGTCCTTGTCCAAAAAAAAAAAAAACAAAACAAAAGTGAGCGATACCCGAAGAACAAGCCTAGGTTGGCCTCTTGTCCCCACACGCGTGTGCACAACCAGCAAAACCCGAGCAGCCGAGAGAAACCTGCTAGCTGAGATGCCACAGGAGGCCTGGGACTGTGTGCCTGACTTACTAACTGACAGACTCTGGCCCTCTCCAGAGAACAAGCATCACAGGGACAGATTCCCTGCGAAGCCTGTGCCCTTGTCCTCCTGGTCACTGACCAGGCAGGGTGTGACAGCAAGTGTGCACTCAGTAAGTACCCGCCCAAGGGGCAGCCAGACCAGGGCACAGCAAGATGGCACACAGTGTCACCGAGATGCAGCTTACCTTGGGCAGCAGGGATTCTGTAACGTTTAGGAAAGGGGAGTAACGTGAGCAGGATGTGTGTACTTGCAAGTGTGTGACAATCTTCTTACACACAAGGGGAACAAACGAAAAAGGAAAAATACCACTCATCAATCTACTTTAGCAACCGCAGTCCAAGAACACAGTTATAACTTGAACTGAAAGTTTCCTGCAAGGCTGCAGAGAAGCCGACTCCCAGGGAGGAGAATTATACTCCTCTTCCCCTGAGAGGAATTAAACAGATACAAGGCAGACACGCCTCCGGGGAGCTGAAACTCTTGACCAAAGCAGGCCAAATGTCTCATTCATAACTGGGCAGCCTTTATGTTAAACCGTGCATCTCCAGTTTCCTAATGCAACATCTTTAGGACACGACTTTTACTTTTCATACTGATCATGTCTGGTTACCTAATATAATGACAGACTACCTAGTAACAACACTGCTTATGAAAAGATTTGCTTAATGTCTCCTATATTACTCACAGAGGAGAAAGGAAAACATTTTTAAAGAACTCAATCAACTTTAAAACTCAAAGCATCATCATTTTCCTGGCAGAGAGGACCAAAATCAATAGATATGCACAGACTTTGAATATATTTGGGATGAACAGTATTAGCTTTAAAAGAAAATGGTAAAAATATTTTTTTTGCTACTATTCAAGATTGTCAGATATTAATACAGGGTGCTAAACCAAAACATCAAAAATGTACTTTTGATTTTAAACTATGAATACTTTTGGTTTCTATTTATCTGTACAATGATAAGCATTTGTACTTGAAAGGGGTGTGCAGTTTGTTTTGTCTTTATTATTATTGCCATCGTTATGATTATGATGTGTGTGGGTGCAAGTGTGCACAGGCTTACACAGCATGAACAAGAAGCTGGAGGGTAACATTGCGGAGCTGGTTTTCTCCTCCACCAGAGGTTCCACACACTGAACTTACGTCATCAGGCTCTTACCAATCAAGCTCTCTTGTTGGCCATCTTTGTTTTGTCTTTGAGACAGGTTCTCAGGCAGCCCAGACTAGCCTGCCTCACCTTATCCTTCTGCTTCGACCTCTCTGCCATGCCCGGCAATGGTGTGTTTCTTATATATTCTGTCTGACAGTGGACATGAAGACAGTCTTCATCATTTACAAGGGTGAGGGTCAAAGGGACAGGCATTGTCCTAGTAAACAAGATTCCATGCTCTGTGGGTCAGTATGCCAAATAAGTAAAAAGTGAAAATAAACCGAAAAGAGAGAAGTCAGTAGAACCCTTCCCTGGGTCCTTCGAGCACCTTTGTTTAATGCTCACTTTCTGAGACAGAAAAGTATGGACAGTATGGGCCAACTGGTGCCTGGCTTTGAACTATATACTTAATCAGATTAAAAGGTCTAGACACATTTGTGGCTGGCTGATATGGGGAAGTCCCAAACTTTGCTGCTAAATGGATCATCAGGGCTGGAGAGAGAGAGAGAGCTTGGCAGTTAATTGTGTACAGTGCTCTTGTAGGACCTGGGTTCAGGTCACAACACCCAGTTCAAATGGCTCACAACTACCTGCGACTCCAGTTGCAGGGGTTTATTTAGGTGCTTCTTCTGGTCTCTCAAGGCATCCGTACTCACATGTACATACTCCCCCACACCCACACACATAATTAAAAATAATAAATCTTAAACAACAACAATGAATTACATCCTCATGCCACAAATAAATGCAGAAGAATCATTGACTTTCACCTTCCAATTTCAATACAGTCATTGACAATCAAGCAAAGAGACCCTCCACTTTGTATTTAAGTGAGGAAGTAGCTCGTGGAGAGATATACTTCATTTGCGGCATCTTTAAGACTTTTTGTCTAGGCTGAGGATGTTGCTCAGTGAAAAACCAAACCCCTTACTTCTAGTCACAAACATGTGTCAGGACCTTTTAATTTCAGGAACGTTTAACAAATGTAAGTTTGAATAGTGACTGAAGGGTTCTAGAGTGAATGAAGACACATGTTAGTTGTGATGGAAGTCTCAACTTTTCCACTGCAGAGCAAGATAAACACCTGAAGGAAAAAGAAGCATGGAGGTAGTAGAACTTGATTCAGATCAAACAGGCAGAGGATGGACACAGCCTTAAGACAGATGTAAGTTCCTGTCACACAGAAAAACTACAAGTGGGTTCCAGAAGACAACATTTAGAGCAACTGGACATGCAACGTGTTAATGACAAAGGTGAAGCCCACTGAAAGCATGCGCCATGCCCAGCTCTGCTTCAGGATGGCAGCAGGAATCGTGTTAGTCACAGCATTACATTCATTCTATTAATGAAGAAACAGAGCCCTGCGTAGCCCTGGCCCTCAAAAACAAGCCACCTGTAAAGTTAGCTGGGAAACAGTATTAGAACTCACAGCCTCTGTGCTTGCTTTTTTTTTTTTTTTTTTTTTTTTTAAAATATCTACCACATGTGCACACCTTGGGGACAGAATTACCTGAAGGTGTTGTGGCTCTGAAATCCTTGGGGAACAGCACAGCACACTGTTTTTCTGTTTGGAAAGAAAGGCTGGGTTGTCTAATGAGGGTTTCACCGCAGTCACTAAGCTGCCACTGGGGGACTGCGGCCATCACCAGCCTCTCTATCGCTGGCATGGTGCACTCACAACTACTCTATGGGGTCCAGCTGCGGCCTCTCATACACAGCACAGTCATCTGCAACAAACTGAAGAGATTACCATGCACAAGCGAGGCAACACACGAATGTGAAATCTTAGAAACTCCAGATAAGCTTGAGAATGTTAAATCTCAAACTTATATGGACTTACAAAATAGCATCACTATGTACCAAAAAATCCCTTAATAAGAAGATGCCAGCAATGGGGGAGACACATGAAGGGCATCTGGAGATGCTCTGGATTATTCTTGCAATGTCCCATGATGCTATGAATACTTCAAAATTAAGACGTAAAATATTTGTGTAACTGCTACTGTAATTAAGAGTGAGACACACTCTTTTTAAGACATCCGTCATCTCACGAAAAAGATCTGTCTTATGGGTATAAAAGCTTCAAGGGAGTTTGGGAAAGAAATCTGAAATATAGCAGAACGTCCTTCCACAGACGGTTCTAGTGTTCAAAGGACAGCAACAGCGATGAAAGTGAGGCCAGTGAGGTCAAGTCTTGAGATCATGTTCTAATCTCAGGTGTCACTCAAGAAAGAAAATGCAATGACGGGGCAAACGTGTACAGAAATTCCCCTTCCTGCCATCTGTCTAAAGCCACACAAACCTCACATAACAAATCTTCACTTCCACAAAATTAACTGGATCAGGAGTGTGCACTAAAAGAGGGGTCGATCCCACCCTGGGCACAGGAGAGGGAATGAGGCCAAAACGTTAACTGACCTTTCATTAGACATTTTTCAGGTACAAACATAATCAAAGTCACCTCTGTTTTAAATGCACACATCAATTTACTTATTGTCCCGTTTCACATGCATGGATTTAATCCTCAATTAAAGACATTCTAATTATTCCGAAGACTGCACAATGGGCTAGGGTTAAGACAGACATCTCAGATCGTGTACTTAACTCTATTTGCTGAAATGCCACTGTTGTGGTCTGAGCTGCAGGCTCACTGCGAGGCTGCACACAGATGGGGCACCTGGGAAGGAACCAGGGTTGAATCGGGTCCTGAGGGTAGTCCCTCACAACGGGGTGAGGACACACAGTAGAGAAGTCCTGAGGGCTGGCTAGCTTTCTCTCTCCCTTTTGAGTGCACGGTGAGAAAGCCGTGAGAAAACCCACCAGCACACAGGAATGAAGAAGCAGCGTATGTAATGAAGGTCCCCAACCTTCCTCCTTTCCCTGATGCTGGCTTCCAAAATGCCAAGTCTGAGATCATGTCTTCTAAGCAAAGTCTGAATAATTCTCTGGGAAATCCTCCTTTGATTAAAAGACAAAGCACCACGAAAATGACTCAACAAGACAACCTTCCTCTGAACTCACGGTACCAAGTTCCACTCAAAACTAGGAGGGTTGATGCAATTCACGCTACAAGATTGTCCCAGATGACCCTGCCTCCTCACCCTGGGCTCCTGCAGGACCACCTCGCTGGCCTAACAACTACCCAAAATTACAAAGACCCCTGACTTAGGGTTTCTATTGCAGGATGAAACACCATGACCAAACGCAACTTGTAGAGGAAAGGGTTTATTTTATCCTACACTTCCAGGTAACAGTCCACCACTGCGGGAAGTCAGGGCAGGAACTCAAGGCAGGGAACTGAAGCAGAAGCCATGGAGGAATGCTCTTGACTGGTCTGCTCCGCCTGCTTTCTTATACTATCCAAGACCATGGGTCCAGGGGTGGTAATGCGACCCGTGGGTTGAGCCTTCCCACATCAATCATTAATCAAGAAAATGCCCCACAGGTCACTTTAGTGAGGGCAATTCTCAACTGAGGCTCTTCTTCTCAAATGACAGTAGCTTTGTCAAATTAAAACAACTAACCAGCACAGCCCTTCAGTTGCTCATATAACATATGCACGCACGCACGCACGCACGCACGCACGCACCACTCATGAGGATGAGAAACAAAAAAGTAGTTTGGAAGAATAAAAAATGTTTTGATTACAGAAATTATGAACAATTTTTTCACCAAGGTAGTGAGACTTAATCCAGGCGGAGATTTAGACAAACTGAGGTGAGGACTGTCCTCCGGGAGAAACATACCAAGTGCAGAAACAGAAGCAGAGTCAGCTCTGCGGCCTGCAATAGCTCTTTCTGATCAAAACTGAGAACGGGAACCAAGAATGAAGAGGAGCATACATGTGGCCAGATTACAGACCGGCTCTGTGCATCACCCTGTGGTTCAAGGATTTGCGTTGAGGCTGGCAGTGATGCCAGGGTGGAGGGGCCAGCAGCCCTGCGGGGGCCACTTCAGGCGGAACTGCTCCAGATAGTCCATGCTCCAAGCAGCAGAGGACTGTGACTGCAGTGGGAGGGGGCTGCTGCAACTAAGATCCCTGTGTGTGGGGCTGTGACTGCGGTGGCCGCGACTGCAGTGGCCGCGACTGCAGTGGCCGCGACTGCAGTGGCCGCGACTGCCGTGTGAGGGGCCGCAGCTGAGATCCACAGGCCCGCGGCAGGGCTGCCTCCTCTGACATCCAGGAGCAGGTTTAGAGAACTGCGGTCCCCTGCCTAGGCCTGCCCCGGGCTGGCTTCTGTCAATACCTGTGGATTTGTTTGATGCTCTCCTCCGGATCTCGGTCACCATGAGTCTCGAGACTTGTGTTGTAAACTGCAGAAGGTCAGAAAATTTTTCTGTCATTGTATTTGGTGGAGCGTTTCCAAACACCTGTAAAGGAGAGAAGCGTTTACTGAAAGAGCACATCTGGCCACGTGTCCTTATACATACGAATGCGCTGAGGATACAATTAACTAGGTAAAGCTGAAAAGTGTCCCTAGCAAAAAAAGAACCAGCAGAAAACGTAACCATTCTGTGAGGGAATCTAACCTGAAAACTTAGAGAAAAGCCATGAAAGGGGAAGGTCCTTTGATGGAGTCAGACGCCCTATGGGAAGACGCAGACAGTGACCTATGCTGAGCAGAGGATTCATTCCCTTTATGTGATATTTCAGAAGTTTCTAAATTCTAACCACAATCATTTCTAAATTCGGCTGCCATGAAAATGACGGAGACAAAGGCGTGAATAGAAGGCTCATAGACAAACTGGCTTTCGTAAAAAGTTAGGACAAGCCGGGCGTGGTGGCGCACGCCTTTAATCCCAGCACTCGGGAGGCAGAGCCAGGCGGATCTCTGTGAGTTCGAGGCCAGCCTGGGCTACCAAGTGAGCTCCAGGAAAGGCGCAAAGCTACACAGAGAAACCCTGTCTCGAAAAAAAAAAAACCAAAAAAAAAAAAAAAAAAGTTAGGACAAATGAACTTTGTAATAAATAATTCTTATAAACTGGTGTGGGCTCAGCAGAGGAGGGATGAAACAGGATGGACCATCGTAAGAGAAGAAAGAGTATTTTAGTAGCTACATAGACAGATTTAATTTTTTTAGAATGTTCTCTGCAGCTGAAAGGGAATTCTGTCTTTTGAGCTATCATAACACTTCCCATTTATAATACAATATTCATATTATTACTACTCAAATGGCTGCTATAAATAGAGCAAACACAGTTTGCCCACTTTCACATTCTTTCCCAAGCTAACATCACACTAGGCATTTGCAGGGACGCTCCCTAGTAAGGCTGGTTGTTTATGTGCACACTGGTCCTGTAAGCACACACTACCTGGAGACTAGTGAAGGAACAGGAAGGCTAACGGAAGAACGGGTACACACAACTGGACAACAGCTCAGGAGCCATACAGTAAGACACCGTCTCACAACAAAAGCCAAACAAAAAGCAACCAGCTGTAGTGGGTAGCCATTCCAGCTTTGATCTGGAAGTTCCAACCCCCACTGAGGCTTCGGTAACTATCAGCCTACAAGGCGGGGCCGAGAGAGGGCCCTGAAGACCCGAGTTCCGGATGGGCCAGCTCTCTTGGTTCCTGGACCCTGGATGCTGGAGGTAGACCGAGCAGAGTTCTCCAGAGAACACCACCGGACTGCGCTACACCTTTCCAAGACCTTGTTACCTATCCCTTCACTTGTAAGTTACCCCACAAAATAAACCTCCCTTTTAACTACATGGAGTGGCCTTAATAATTTCACCAATAACCAGCAAATAAAAACCAGAGCAACACAACAGAACTACAAACTCAAACTCCCCAAAGAACTCCGTGTTTTCCCATATTTTGACCACAAAGTTTGGACCGATTACTTGAAAGAGAAAAACCTAGTCAATAACACTCCTAGTCGGCCATCCAGTCTCCCTAAGACACATTCGTCATGCATGTATGCTGTACGCATGTGGACTTCTTCGTATCTGTCAGACATGTACAAAGTAGACTTCTCTGCATCTGCCATACATGTATGCTGTGTGCATGTGGACTTCTCAGTATCTGTCATACACATATGCTGCATGCATGTAGACTTCTCATTATCTGTCATACATGTATGCTGTACGCATGTGGACTTCCCAGTATCTGACATACATGTATGCTGTATGCATGTGGACTTCTCAGTATCTGTCATACACATATGCTGCACACATGTGGACTTCTCAGTATCTGTCATACATGTATGCCGCATGCATGCAGACTTCTCAGTATCTATCATACATGTATGTTGTATGCATGTAGACTTTTTAAGCATCTGTCATACATGTATTCATGTGGACTACTCAGCACCTGTCATACATGTATGCTGTATGCATTTGAACATCTCAGTACAATAATAAAAGACTTTATTCCACAGAGCCTAGTAAAATATGTAGTAAACTCTACAATATACTGTTTCAAATTAAGTTGAAACTAGTAAAAACCATTTTGCAAAGGTTGCTCTGGTCAAGGAATAATCTGTTCCATCAACTTCACAGGAGGAATCTTTACGCTTTCAAAGAACAAACTGTTTTTAAAGAATTCCCCAATTCTTTCCTGCAGTTTCTTAAACTTAAAAAATTAATTTATTCATGAGTGTTTTGCCTGTATTTCTATACATGCATTGTGTCCACGTATGTTTGCCTGGGGCCTGTGAGGCCAGCAGACTGCACCAGATGCCCTGGAGCGGAGTTATGGTCTGTTGTTTGCCACCTTGTAGGGCTGCGAACTGAACCTGGGTTCTCTGCAAGAGCGGCCTGTGCTCTTAACCACTGAGCCACCTCTCCAGTCCTGTTCCCCCCCTACCCCACCCCACCCCCCACCCCGCCGCTATGACTCTTTGATAAAAATGACTTTCAATTAAATCTTTCACCTGTTAAATAAGATCCATAGCTCTGGTATTTGTGTGTGTGTGTGTGTGTGTGTGTGTGTGTGTGTGTGTGTGTGTGTGACATTTGGGTCTGAATCCAGGGCTTCAAGCAGGCCTGGCAGTAACTCTTAGCAGCTGGGCTGTATCACCAGCACGACCCAATATTCCTCAACAAATTTTTAAAAAAGATAAAAATTCAGACACCGACTAATGATGCAGTAGCACTTGTTTACCTCTACTCAGGGATAAATATGTAATTTTAAAATGAAGGTGTTGATAAATTTTCCTGAGACACAGATTACATTGACGTATACTATACTCTGCTTGTAAGAATTGTTTTATAATTTATAATTCAGTGAGAGCTGAAGAAAGTTTATAAAATAAACAGCTGTTTCTTTGATAGTATGAGAATGGGTGACTCAGGCGGTCCTCAGACCAGGCAAGGAAAACACATCCAACTTATACAAACTTGAATTTGACTGCTTTACTTCTATCACGAGATCCTCTCAAGATAAAGAGAATTGTGCTCTGGGTGCTTCTCTGAAATGAACAAGCATGGCTTCTTCTATGTAAGTGATACTTAGCCTAATGAAACCACACTGCTGATTCTTCCCCCATTTATTCATTCACAAAGACTTCCTGACTTCCTACTACGTGACAAGCAGAGGTCTCAGAGTTGCGAACTCATGGGTAAATGAAGACTAAATTCTAATGTTGACAAAGCTCATATTTTAATCTAGATGACAAATGTTAAGCAAATTAACTTAAAAATTCTAATGACCCAGTTCACTCCCTAATACCATACACACACACGCACAGCACAGACTATAATTCTACAATCTATAGTTTTATAATTTATGCCTATAATCCTATGGCCTCAGAGGCTCACAACTCCAGAGAGATCCTGTTCCAAAATCCAAAATATTAAAATTAAGGGTTCAGCTCAGTGACAGGGCATGCACTTAGAATGTATGAATCCCTGAGTTCTATCTCCAGCACCAAAAATAATTAAAAATAAAAATATTGAAATGAAAATTAATTCAAGGGGCTAGAGAGATGGGTCTACCAATTAAGAGCACTTGCTGTACTTATAGAGGACCCAAGTTCCAATCCTAGCACCCATGTTAGGAAGCTCATCAACACCATAGCTCCAGCACCAGAGGATCTGATGCCCTCCTCTGTTCATGCATATATACACATAGTTAAAAGTAGAGCCAGGCATGGCAGCATACACCTTTAACCTCAATGCTTGGGAGACAGAGGTAAGTGGATCTCCCTGAGTCCGAGGTCATTTTGGTCTACACAGTGAGCTCCAGGACAGTCAGAGCTACTTAGTGAGATCCTGTTTTAAATGAATAAATACAATCTTTAAAAGGAAGATAACCACGTGCTCTGAAGAGTGAAAAGGAAGGTCCAGTTTGGAGGAAGGATCTCTACGGGCCTGTCTGAGGATGTTACAGACCCTAAGGATGGCACTGTATGATGCTGCAGAGAGAGCAGAGCTTCACAAAAACCTCAAAGGGCAAATGCCATCACGGTGGTACAGGGTGAAGAGGCCAGGCAGCCTGGACCACAGCAAGTAAAACCTCCGTCTGAAAAGTTAGGGGACCACAGAAGGAAGCATGTTCTTTGTAACTGACAGCAATAACTTCATCTATAAACACGAGGTATGCTTCGCCACCTTCAACCAAAGCTCCACCATGTAAATGTCTTTGGGGGAGAGCATGGAACTTCAAGGCAGGAGATTTGGGTTCTCTCTCTCCCTGTCTCTCTCTGTCTCTCTGTCTGTCTGTCTGTCTGTCTATCTGCCTGCCTCTGTTTCTGTCTCTCCCCCGTATCCCCTCACCCCTCCCTCCCTCTCTTCCTCCATGTGATTCCCTCCTTTGGAATAATCCTTCTGTACAATATGAGGATATTGGGTTCTCATTGTTAATAAAAAGCTAATTGGCTGATGACTAGACAAGATCTTCTGGTCAGAGAGAATGCTGGGGAGAAAGGCAGAGAGTCAGGGAGTCACAAGAGTTGCAAGCCAGATGAAGAAGCAACATGGGAAGTTCATAGATGAGGTAAACGAGCCTCGGGGCAGCACATACATTAATAGAAACGGGTTAATTTAGGTTGCAAGAGCTGGCTGGAGACAAGCCTAAGCTATCGGCCAAGCATTTATAACTAATAACAAGTCTCTGTGTGGTTATTTGGGGAACAGCTGGTGGGATAGAAAAGTCTGCCTACAATTTCCCACCCATCAAGGGAGACACACTTAGCACATTCAACTCAAAAAAGGATGGGCCGGGCGGTGGTGGCGCACGCCTTTAATCCCAGCACTCGGGAGGCAGAGGCAGGCGGATCTTTGTGAGTTCGAGGCCAGCCTGGGCTACCAAGGGAGTTCCAGGAAAGGCGCAAAGCTACACAGAGAAACCCTGTCTCGAAAAATCAAAAAAAAAAAAAAAAAAAAAGGATGGTTGTACGATAGATCTGAGGAACAAAAGCACTTGTAACACAGCCAATAATAACAATACTTAGAAACAACAAGGACTTGCAGTGCTTCTAGCATCACTAATATCTCATTAAACTCTTACAGAAGAGATGCTGTTAGCATCCTCTTCTTACAGTTAAGGGAACTAGGGTCAGTGAAGTTAATCTTTGCCACTAGATAAGAGCACAAGACTGAAATGAGGCCAGTCTGATTCCGAGAAGCATTCAGTATAATTTTCTCAATTAAACTTTGTAAGAGCCTACTCCCGCAACTCTGCATACTGTACACCTTAGAGGGGAGGAACAGAGCTTGACTTGTTATTAAAAAGGTTATTTTTATGGGTTAATCATCTTCTAATTTTAGCAGTGTTGTGAATCAAACCCAGGGTCTCACACATGTGAGGGAGATGCTACTCTCTTAGCTCCCTTAATGCTAATTTTTAATATCTACCTAATAAATATTGAAAAATTCCCTAGCACTTGAACTAAATATTTTTGGCATATTCAGAGAAAAGAAATTAATGGTGCTATTTAATGATGTGCATTAAGTAGGAGCCCAGTCTGTATTTGTTATTAAATATTATATTAAATAAAAATAGATATGACTAATAAAAGAAGTTAGGATGTTTACAAAATCTTCCACCAGGATCTTTTGATTCTTAAATATGTCACCATCTAAAATTGTTATAATACTCTCCACTATTAGTCCTTAAATGAGTTGCTATGGATATAAAATGCAACAAAACAGACTCTGTTTGATTTGATCTTTCTTGTACCTGGTTCTTAACATGTGTGCCCCTGTCTAAAGCCAATAATTTTAAAAACAAAGGTCACTTGAGGGATTTGGACACTGTCTTCAACTTGGACACTTCTCAAATATGAATTGGAAATAATTTCAAAAGTAAGAGAAATTCTTAAGGATCAAGTTCATAAATATTAATTTCAAAATAAAAGTAAGATATAGTATAATAATTAATAATGGCATTTTATGAAATTTCACACATGAAATGAAAATCTATTCATTTCACAAAGTTTAATCCCCAGTGTTTCCTCTGTGAGATCTTGTTCTTGGACATAAAGATTATTTTTTTGGAATGCTGAGTAAGTTTATTCCTCTCTTCTCAGGCTCCCCATGATCTTGCAGTCTGAGATGGGTAACAGCAGCCGCCCTGCAGGACTATGATAAAACCCATGGGTGGCATCTCAAGACTGTGCATGAAGCCAGGCCCAGGAGAATGTACTCGGCACAGGTCAATACCAACCCATGTCTCCAGAAGTCAACACTCACACTGGAATAACACTTCCAAGCAAACTGGAGAAGCTTTACTCGGCATGCAGTACAGATTAAGCAAAGTCACAAAAATCAACTCATTTTCAGCAGACATTGTGGGAACTGGTTGGCCATAATGCCATACTAAGCCGTTCATTCTCCAAAAGTATTTCTCGTTAGCGGAGAATGTTCACGCATGTGGCCAAACGTTATTAAACAATTATCAATTTGTGGTTCTAATGGAAATGATAACTTTTGCTTGTTAGTGTTCACACGGTGAGTATAATTTGCATATATTTTAACTGGTCACAACAGTATAGAAATAACACCCACTCTTTCCATTACTTGGGAATTTCCCAGGAAGGTAAGAAGCCTGTAAGAAGCCTGCCCACAACACACACTCAAAACAAGCCAACAGCACACACAATCAGTTCACTAAACAGGGGTCGGTATGGAGCTCAGTGGAGTCCACACTGGAGAACTCCACAACTACAGTCACACACACGCGGGGTTGTTGTGGAATATTCCTTTACACTGTGTAAAGAGATGTCACTCTGACTGGTTTGATAAAGATCTGAAAGGCCGATAGCTAGGCAAGATTTCCAGGCAGAGAGAACGCTGGGAAGAAGAGTCGCCGCCCCGACATGGAGGAAGCATGGCATGTAGGAGATGAGGTGAAAAGCCATGAGTCACTTGGTAGCAAGGAAAGTAATAGAGATGGTTTAAGTTATTAGAGCTGGTTAGAAAGAAGCCTAAGCTATTGGCAGAGCTTTCACAATTAACAAGAAGTCCCTGGGTGGTTATTTGGGTGCAGGCAGGTGGGATAGAGAAAGACTCAAAACACGGGGTGGGTGGTGGGTCCTGAACCAAGGGTGGGGATATAGCTCAGTGGTGGAGCCCACACCGGATTGAAGTTCTACCAACACACACACACACACACACACACACACACACACACACACACACACGGGGCGGGGGGGGGGGGGAGACAGAGACAGAGAGTACTAAACTTCCGATGGTCAAATAATTCATTATAAGGAGGTTATGGGACTGCATATACCAGCAGTTCTAATCAGCCAATTAAAAACTTCCAATGTGAAGAAAATTTAATAGCTAGTTGGTACTTCTTTACAATAACACAGGCATGAGAAAATTAAACCAACCAGTATGAACAGAGGATAATCTGTCTTGGAAAGATTATCCTCTGTTCATACTGAGGGAAAGGAAATTACCTTAAACTAATCGGTAGCCAATAGCTTATCATGAATTTTTTTTTAAAAAAGCAGAAAAACAGCAAGAGCCTTCTACAACCGGTTCCAATAAAATCAATGACCTGTGGGAGCAGGGCTTGACCCGGTGTCCTGCTCACAGCCAACCTCAGCTCCCGTTTTAAACATTTCCCCCCCTTCCCTCGTGGGCTTATTCTATCATCTCCTCTAGCATTATTCTTGGCAGAAAGCAAAAAACGTGAATGTTTATTTTCTGAATGCATTGACATTTTCATACTCCATATTCTATCGAGCACAACCCAATAGACGGCGTGTGCGCTAACCCTTCTCATGCACCTTCCACTCCAGCTATTCTTGACCATCCAGCAAATCCTCAGACACAAGGCAGCTCCTACTTCCCACAGCAGGGCAATCTGTGGTGATATATTGTGTACCCTAATAAAATTCACCTGAAAATCAGAGGACAGAACAAACCACTAGATTTAACATAGATGACAGGCAGTGGTGGTGCACACCTTTAATCCCAGTACTGGGAAGCACACACACATTTAATCCCAGGAAGTGATGGCTGGGTGGAGAAGGTATATAAGGCGTGAGGAGACAGGAACAAAGGCTTTTCAGCAGAAGCGTCCCTTTCAGCTGGAGGAGTCCTAAAGGTAAGAGGTGGCTTGTTTCTTTTCTCTCTGATCTTCAGGTAAATTTTACTAGGGAACAAAATATATCACCACAGCGATCTGGACAAGTTCTGTGTCGTCACCTCCCACCTTCCCCACGCTCTCAACGCTGATCAATCGTTACTACTTCTCCTTCTCCACACTATTATTCTGAAAAAGTAACAGCCCATAGGTTGACCTGTGAGGACTGTCTGGCTGGTTTAGCCTCTGGGCACACCTGTGAGGACTGTCTGGCTGGTTTAGCCTCTGGGCACATCTGTGGGGGCTGTCTGGCTGGTTTAGCCCCTGGGCACACCTATGAGGGCTGTCTGGTTAGTTTGGCCTCTGGGCACACCCGTGAGGGCTGTCTGGTTAGGCTGACCTCTGGGCACACCCGTGAGGACTGTCTGGTTAGGTTGGCCTCTGGGCACACCTGTGAAAGCAGTCTGGTTAGGTTGGCCTCTGGGCACATCTGTGAGGGCTGTCTGGTTAGGATGACCTCTGGGCACACCTGTGAGGGCTGTCTGGTTAGTTTAGCCTCTGGGCACATCTGTGAGGGCTGTCTGGTTAGGTTGACCTCTGGACATCTAGTTTATATTAACTGAGGTAAGAAGACTCACTTTAACGGAGTGGCACATGAGAAAGCGACCTGTGCATTGAGCATTCATCACCCTCTGCCTCCTGACTGCAGATGGATTTCCTGACATCATGCCTTCCTCACCATGACAGCCTGTGACTTCAAACTGTGACCCAAAATGAACCTTAAGTTTTCCCTGAGTTACCTTGATCTGGAATGTTATCACAGTAATAAGAAAAGTAACTATAGGTTAAAAAAAATTATTTTTATTTTACAGCCCAGAAAATGATGCAGATGATGTAAACAACTAAAGTTCTGACTCCAGCGCAGACCGAGGACCAGACAGTGGTGTGGGAAAACCGACAGATCAGGTGGAAGTCTACGGACTGAATATCAATTGTCAGCCTCATTCCACAACGTGGCTTTAAGAAAACGCTCGCTGTCAAGCTTATCAAGACCCCATCCTCCTGAGAGAGCAGAAGGTTCAGGAAATAAGCCCTGTGGATACTACACCTGGGCAGGATCTCAACTACGCAAGCTAGGTAATGCTGCCACATCATCTTACCACAGAAAAGCCCCACTTTTCCACACCCGTAATTTCCAGGGTTATTTTCAATATCTCATCCTTAAATATCAGCACAGACAATTAGGAGAAAAGAAGAGCCCGGACAATTTCCAGAAGATAAGCCACAGACAGAATGATACGGAGACAAGGAAAGATTAGTGAGTCAGAACCTCGGCAGGGAGGGAGGGATGGGAGAGAAAGAGATCAAGAGGAGCCGGAGTGAGGGAGGGGGGAGGAGAGATGGGGGGCGTGTGTTAGAGGGATGGGGGCACAGAGAGATGGAGTCAGGAGGAAGAAGGAATGGGGAGAGCAGAGGGAGAGAAAAGGGAGAAATCCAGAAACAGGGAGAGACAGACAAGGGGGAGAAAGGAGTGAGAAGGGGGTGGGGTGAGGACGGAGGAGGAGTCAGAAACTAAGCAGATTATGGTATCAGGAGCAAAAGGTGACAGACCCCAAGATGCACCTTTGCATTACACGGACCCTTAGTCAGCGGCCAGGCACTGAGAACAGAACGACTACATGGAGATGGGGAGAGTGGAGTGTGTGAGGCAGGGGGATTGCCTATGTGGTGGCTGGAAGCAAATTCCCACATTGCTTAGTGGGAAGTCGATTAGAAAGAAACATTGGGGAAGGAGGAGCGAAAGCTGAGTTAAGAGCGTCTTCAGTGGCAGTCGGTCACATTTGGTGGACGGCAGCAGATTCAGTGGCGGTCACAGTCTCCTTACAGTCACCGTAGCCAGTAACTATCTGCTTACAGGTCAGAAAGCCAGCTGGCCAGCGCTAACTGTGATGCCTTTTTTCTCTGAGACGGTCTCATGATGTAGCCCTGGCGGCCTGACTGGAACTCACTCTGCAGACCAGGCTGGCCTGGAATCCACAGAGATCCGCCTGCCTCTGCCCCCTGGATGCCGGGGTTAAAGGCTGCACTACCGTGCCCACGTGTGAGGACTTGAGCATACAAAGGGTGTGGCGATCTCATGGCAGAATAACAGGGTGACAAGTGACAGTCTCCCCTCTTCTAAAACCAAGCGAGCGCTTTCCATTCCCACGCCAGGCTGAAGAGGCCAAGCTGGCACAGTGCACTCTGCCAGCTTTCACCCCTCTCGCTGTAGAAATGGAGATGTGGGTATCACGCTAGCCCAGGCTAGCCTCCAACCTGCAATCTGCTCAGTCTCCCAGGGGCGGTAACTACAGCTGTGTGCTCATCTGGCTTATAGCAAATTAAAACACAAAGCAAGGCCCATGCTGTCATCTCCCGGTGACTTCCCACCACCCTGACTGAGGTTTCCGTGGTGGCCAACAGTCCTGGAAGGGCTGTTCAGCCAGGTGGACTCACCCTGTTAAATACCGGCAGCATCATGTACAGCTTCTCTTCCTGCTCTTTCTGGGTCATGTGCCTCGGAGGATGGCAGAGCTCGGTGAAGAGCCGGCGGAGGTGCATGAGGCCCAAGGCGTTGTCCTGCGGACTGCACTCCTCCTGCCGAGGCCGCCCCATGATCCTCTTCACCATGTTCATCTTGGCTGGTGGTGAAGCACACTGCTGCCGATTCTGTAGGGAAATGTCAAGACAGGAACAGTCAGCACGTCCCCGCCTTGGCTCCGTCAAGCAAGCCTCGGAGAACTTGAACAGTCCTAGGATGGTCCAACATCTGAGGCTGAAAATGCAGAGCTGCAGCTGATAAACTTCCCAGAACAGCCCCACGGACCATTCAACCTCAACCTCCTACTGGTTCCCAATTTATACAGGACGTAATGGGGTAAGTAGGCAATGCTTGCCATTCATTTAACATCAGGTTCAAATCATAGGAAGGGATCACAAACCTCACCACTACGAGGCTTAACAGTCAAGCATATGTAAAAGGAATAAAGTCAGAAAGTGAGCCCTAACCTCAAAACATCAAAAAAAAAAAAAGCCAAAAAGAAGCATAGTCCAAAACTTTACTAGTTTTAATTTTAAAATGCTTTGATATGAAGAATTTTGAGATGTGATGAACAATTTGTTAGTCTGAAAAATACATAAATGGAATGCTATCCCTTATGTGTTATAAATATAATAAGATTGATCATAGAACTAAAGACCACTTTCTTAAACTGTGGTTGGAAACATCTGTCAAGTCTTGTTAATTCATCACAGTGACGGACATTTTTTAAAAGAAGCCGCAAAGAAACCAGTGGGCTGGATGTGCTAAGGATGGCTACTGGCCGATGTCGCCTATTTTAGGTGAGGAAGTCTGAGTGCATACTGTGCAGTTATGTAAAGTGCATCCCTCACTGGACCCGCAGTCAGTGAACTAAGCAATGGGAATCAATGCCAGGTTCAGACAGCACCAACAGCCGTTCGGTTACTCAGACTGTGCCGGGAACTAGCCAATCTCAGACACAAAAACAGGAAATCTAACAAAGGCACCAGGAAGGCTGGGAGAACATTATGGATAAGGACAATCTGGATGAAAAGCAGTTTGTTTTCAGTCTGTAAAAAAGTAGCCATCGCCTGCTTTTATTTTTGCTATGTGGTTACATGAACTAGTGTATTACCTCAAGAAGTGAAAGGCCGCGTGAAAGCAGGATCTCACCTGCTACATCTCACTGACATTTTGAAACTTTGAGAACAAGGATCTGAAGCATTTCGCCCTGGAGGATTCTGTGCAAGCTTACACCTGAACATTCTACTTCCCCTAAGGCAAGAAGGCCTGAGGGGCGCCTCCCAGATGAGGGGTGCCTCCCAGACGAGGGGTGCCTCCCAGGCGAGGGGAACCTCCCAGACGAGGGGTGACTCCCAGACGAGGGGCGCCTCCCAAGTGAGGGGTGCCCCCCAGATGAGGGGCAGCCAGGCGGCCTCAAACTCTGCGTCTGGCGGTGCTGGGTGTGTGGAGTGGCTACTGTGATCATATATCCTCAAGAGCCCCACTGCAGCAAAGAGTGCGTGGACATACAGGCAAAGGGCCGAAAACATTTAACCGCACAGTAACAAACAAAAATGAGCCCAGTTCAAGGCTGTCCAATATATTCATTTTTGGAAAACACAACTTAAGTCTGCCAAATGTTAATAAAAGGATTTCAGCAAATATATTCAAGAGGCCTACTACTGTGCTGGTATTTTACAGTCCTGAAAAATCTCTAAGTGAAACGTAAGATTGGAAGTGGTCAGTAAGCATGCACATGGGGCAGGAGGTTCATAACTGCTTCCAACTCCAGTTCCAGGGGTTCGGATGCCCTCTTCCAGCCTCTGTAGGCACCTGCACACATGTGGTGCACATAAAATCACATAGGAGTACACTCACATTCACAAGATAAAAATCTTGTAAAAAACCAAAAAGTGAGGCTTTTGTACATCTACCCTTTCAGTACACGTTGATTATACAATTCCACGTTGCCACCATAGTCCCAATGCTGCGTATTAGATGTCCAGAACTTTGCACCCTTGACCAACAGCTCCTCCATTTCCCACCAGCTCTGGTGTGACAACCACCACCCTACTGTGCTGCTCTGTCATGTAAGTGGCAACATGCAGTGTCTGTACTTGCCAAGACACCTCAATTCACACGCAACATAATGTACTCGAGGCTCATCCATACTGTTTGCAAATAAAAGGGTGTTTGTGTTCTCTAAGGCAGAATACTATTCCACTGGGTATATATACTCTTACCATTTTTTAATCCATTTATATATTGTCTTAGCTACTGTTCTATGGCTTTGAAGGGACAACATGACTGAGGCAACTTATCAAAGAAAGCATTTAACTGGGGGCTTGCGTGCAGTTTCACGTAAGAAAGTGTTAGTCCACAATCACCATAACAGGGAGCGAAACAACAGGCAGGGATAGCACTGGACCAGCCGCTAAGAGCTTGTGTCTTATCCACAAGATGGAGAGAGAGAGACAGAGAGACAGAGAGAGACAGAGAATGACTGGGCCCGGGATGGGCTTTTCAAACCTCAAGACCCACTCCCAATGATACACTGCCTCCAACAAGGTCACACTTCTTTATACTTCCTAAGCATCCACCAACTAAGAATCAAATATCCATATATATGAGCCTATGGGGGCCATTCTCATTCAAACCACATCAAGAAGCATGTAGGTTGTTTCTACATCTTGGCCATTGTAAACAACTCTAAGGCAAGCATGGGAATGGAGGTATCTGAGATCAATTTCTTTTCTTTCCTTTTTAAGATTTTTTTTTTTAAATTTATTATGTACAGTGTTCTGCCTCCATGTATGCCTGCATGCCAGAAGAGGGCACCAGATCTCATTACAGATGGTTGTGAGCCACCATGTGGTTGCTGGGAATTGAACTCAGGACCTTTGGAAGAGCAACCAGTGCTCTTAACCTCTGAGCCATCTCTCCAGGCCCCTGAAATCAATTTCATGTCAATATCTAGAAGAGAATTGCTGGATCATTGCACAGTTTTAATTCTGGTGGTTTCAAGGAGCCTCTACACTGTTTTCTGTAATGGCTGTATCAGTGTAAGTGTGTACCAACAGTGTGCAAGGCTGTATCAGCGTACATGTCTACCGACAGTGTGCAAGACTGCATCCGCGTACATGAATACCAACAGTGTGCAAGGCTGTATCAGCGCACATGCTTACAGATAGTGTACAAGGCTGTATCAGCATACATGCCTACCAATTGTGTGCAAGGCTGTATCAGTGTGCATGTCTACCGACGGTGTGCAAGGCTGTATCAGTGTTCGTGACTACTGACAGTGTGCAAGGCTGTATCCGTGTACATGTTTGGTTTAGCTTTTGGATACAGAGTCTTGCTACTGTATGACCTCAGGCTTGCCTCACACTAAATTCATGACAAGCCTCCGGCCTGAGCCGCCTAAGAGCTGAGGCCATAGGCCTGTGCAACCAAGCCCAACTAAAGAACAGAATTACAAAGCAAGAGATTAGAGAAATATGCAGGATGCACAGTGGGAGGATAAACTATGGAATTATATTTGGGGAGGAATATTAACAGAGTTTTTTATTATGAAGATTGTGTTTAATAGGCTTTCTAACAGAAATCATAATTTTTTTCCCACAAGAAAAAGTGTTTGTACTGCCAACAGGAGGGTATTTAAATATCAGTGGGATAATGTTCCTTAATCCAGACAGCATTCCTTAATCTAACCTTTTATGTTAATGCCTGAAAACCACTTTACACTTCCCTTACAAAATCCTTTAAAAGGATTTTCATCATTCATCACAGGAGCACAAGGACCAAGTGAATAATCTGCCCTTTAATATACTTGTGCAGTCACCAGCTGCTTCCCAGAGGCCAGTCTAAAAACTTCCAACAGCTTTGCTAAGTGACGATCTTAGGAGAAAAAGAAACAGCTTCATCAAGAACTGCGGTTCCTCGGGCACTTCCTCCTGAGTTTTCTAAGAAAAAAAAATCCAGATTTTTCTTACACTACAAGAAGGGTGCTACAAGCTTCATGCAAGCTTGCGATTCAATATGTGAATCAGGAAACAACTACAGGTACAGCAGAACCACAGTTAAAATTCTGCATCGGTCCCCAGCATGGAAGAGATCCAGGGGCCACTGTCACTTGTTCAGAGCAGCTTAAATTCTTAAGGGTGTGGTGGCCACACCTTGAGTCCTAGCAATCTGGAGGCAGAAGCAGGTGGATCTCTGTGAGTTCAAGGCTACCCAGGATATCAAGGGCTACATAGTGAGACCCACTCAACAGCAGTAGTAGTAGTAACAACAACAACAACAATAATAAATCAAATTCCTACCTTCTGAAGACAACTTTTTGCCTTTCAATGACAGTCATCAGAGTTTAGCTCAATGTGAGATGTTCTAAAACCATCCATCTCCTTTATAGGAAAATATTTTAAGACCTATTCCCTAACATTCCCCAAGCTAAACTCATCATGCGTTCAATTCTTTAAACATCTTTTCAGAGGAGAAAACATATCAGAGAAACGCAGAACCACCCAGAACACTCAGAAATGACAGACAGCTCTGAGCAGATACGCAGGCATCTCCAGGCTAGCATCCTCAACCACCTCCAGCTAGGGCTCCAACTGATATTCTGCTGTCAGGATAACCATTACTGATGGACACCACAGAGGAACATTACCTTAATGAAGGTTAGCTGGTATTACTTAGTATAATTTGATTACACTATTAAATAAATTCTTGTCAGACCTACAATTACTAGCATTTTCTGAAAGCAAGTTTTTATATCATATAAAGGACTTGCAAAGAATTTTTTACAGCTCAGTGCTTCTGTAACCCTGGCTGCCTGACAAATTTTGCATTCTAAATGTTTCTGCTGAAGTTCAGGTCAGTGTGTCCAGCTGTAACCCTTCTGCATTCTCATCTTAGACAATTCTTTGGAATTCATACCTGGATGAGCTCAACCACACTATTTCCCCATTTCTAATTTCTGCTGTGGGCTAAGGTAGAGAAAATTCTACAGTTCTTCACACTGCACAAATTATGATGGGTGTGACAGGCACCACACTGCAGGAGGCAGAGGCAGGCAGATTTCTGTGAAGTCAGCCTGGGCTACATGGAGGGTTTCAGGCTTGACAGGGTTACATAGAGAGAACCTGTCTCAAAAACCAAAAAGGGATTGTTGTGATTTCTTCTTCTTTCTATTTATAAATAAAAATAATACTTCTAAACAAAGGTATAAATGTAAACAAAATATCAGTAGCAAGTACAGAAAGAAATGATTATAGCTTATAGTAAATTATGTTTTTTAAAAAAAGACAAATTTTTGAGTAAAAATACCACAGAGTTATGACATACAAAACAAGCAGGAGCAGTCCTAAGAGAAATGTAAATAAAAAATGAAGAAGAAAGAAATGAGCAAATAAAAAATAAATAGTTTAGATTTAAAGTATTTTTAAATACTTTAGATTGTCTAATCAAGTCTTAGTAACTAGAATATCTATGGAATTTTAATTAAAATCCCTAGACCTAAACAGGGAGGTGGTGGTGCATGCCTTTAATCCCAGCACTACGGAGGCAGAGGCAGGAGGATCTCTGTGAATTTGAGGCCAGCCTAGTCTACAGAGTGAGTTCCAGGATAGCCAGGGCTGTTACACAGAGTAACCCTGTCTCAGACAAACAATAACAACAACAACAACAAAACTCACAAACAAACAAAACAAAATGAACACCCTAGACCAACATATGCCTGAAATAAAAACCAGCCAAGCCTTGTGGCTCACATCCATAATCCCAGCACCCAGGAGGCATGAGGATTAAGACAAGCCTGGGCTTCAGAGTGAGAACCTATCTCAATGAAAACTACAAATCAACTAATTAAAATAACAAACCACTGCAGAGAATACATCATTACACAGGTATTAAGAACATCAGAAATGCAAATAAAGAACAAATATTGCTCATCAATTTGACAAAACTAAATAATAAACTAAAATAATAAAAATAAAAACTAAATAATAAATATACTTAGAACAGCAAAAATGGAGACTTGCAAACATTACTGATTAAAATTTAAGCCAACTGTCTTGGTTAGAGCAATCTGAGAGTGTAGCAGGATTCTCAGAGAGTCTTATTAATAAAATCAAACCTGAGGCCAGTTATTGGGGTGAATACTGGAAGATCAGAGAGACAGAACAAGCCACAGCTTCCTCGCCTCACCAGTTCCTCAGCTGGTCCTGTTTCCTCAGACTGGAAGCCTCTGAGTCTTCATCTAGAATGGGTCTCAGCTGAAATGCTGCTAGAAAGCCTGAAAGATTAACCAGCCAAATGCTTCTAGTTTCTGGTCTTCACGCCTTATATATCTTTCTCTTTCTGCCTCACTCCCTAGGATTAAAGGCTCACTTTTTGGGATTAAAGGCATGAGTCACCATGCTTGGCTGTATCCTTGAACAGATGGATTTCTGCCTCTGGAATTCTAGGATTAAAGGCGTGTGCTACCACTGCCTATCCTCTATGTTTAATATTGTGGCTGTTCTGTCTCTGACCCCAGATAAGTTTATTAGGGTGCACAATATTTTGGGGAACACAATACCACCACATGAGAGTCCCGTGGTTAGTTTCTCAGCTGGTACTAAAGGTACCATCCAAGGTGTAGCATGTTTTTATGACCTTTGGGTTATCATGACTTTTAGTAGGGCCGCCGTTACAGCCCAGGCTAGTGAGGACTCACTTATAGGACTCAGCTTACAAACCACGTGAAGTGAGTGGTTTATAACAGTAAGGTGTGGTGTGCCCAATACCGTAA
The DNA here is from genome assembly GCF_049852395.1 of Peromyscus maniculatus bairdii. Lineage (NCBI taxonomy): Eukaryota > Metazoa > Chordata > Mammalia > Rodentia > Cricetidae > Peromyscus > Peromyscus maniculatus. The sequence continues at coordinate 94,633,897 of NC_134861.1, forward strand.
TTTACAGTTGTTATTAGTGTGCAGAACTAGTGACAAAAAAATTTACAGAGAAAGCAAAACTAAAGTTTATCATAACATAAAAAAAACATAACGTATCATAACATAACAAAAAATCTTAAGTGAGATCCTTGCCTTTACAGCAGAAACCATTGAGTAAACAGGAAAGACTCTGGGACTCGGATGGCGGGTGAAATCTGCTTCCCATCAGAAGCCTGTGGAGCCATGAGCTGGTGAGAACCTCACTGTGATGAGCTGCTGGGGGGGGGGGGGGGCGCTGCAGGGAGGAGCAGCCAGCAGGAAGCGGAAGGTCCAGGTGTGTGGTCTCAGGACGGGCCAACAAAACCTGCCCAGGCTTCAAGCCAGGAGTCTCACTCTGGAGACGGGACAGGAGATCCTGGGGTTTGCCTTTGGCAAAGGGTGGGAAGACTTTCAGTAAGAAAAGGTCCCACCCAGAATCCTGCCCACAGGAAGGCCAGCTCTCCAGGAGAAAGCCTTCTTCCTCCAAGCCTTCTGTGGCCCGAGGGAAGGGCCGTTCCCCAACCATGTCAACGTGCCCCTGGGCTTCCGAAGAAAGGTAAATTCAGAGTGCTGAGTTAAAACAGGAGAAGTGAAGGATGCGAGCGAGCGTGCGTGCGTGCGTGCGTGCGTGCGTGCGTGCGTGCGTGCGTGCGAGCATGTGTGGAGGGCAGAGATAACAGCAACAGAGAAAAGTTACAAACACAGAAGACACTAATGTCACCACAACGGCACAGCTGTAATAGCTGGAATCACTGTATCCTGATCAATAACAAGCCATGATGCAAAAGCCCCACAGTTGTAAAGACACTTGCCTATAACCTCAGAACTGAGGGGCAGGGGCAGGGGGAACCCCAGAGAGCTAGAGGCCACCCTGATCCATACATTGGATACAGGTAGCAAGAGCTACACAGTGAGACTCTGACTTTAAAAAACAAAAACCAACCAACAAACAACAAGAAGACAAGAGATGGAAAAGGCATACCATGTGAACTCCAATCAAAAGGAAAAATGGAAAAACTAGATAAATTTCTTACACTGTCTTCATTAGAACCAGGGGAAAGTGTCAGGAGGAAAGGGGACAGTCGATGTTGGCCGTAGTTCACCACTCATTAAGGAGTGAAACTTAACAATCCATGAGGCAGGCTCCACGGGACTAACAGAATGAGATGACAGAGACAGTTGGGAACCTCAAGTCCTTAGACGGTACTGGGTAGATCAACCCTCTAGGATTTACCTGTATTTTCTCTTGGTGCAACCCTTTAATCCCAGCATTCCAGTGGTGTCGGCACAGTCAAGAATTAAGGAGAGAAATTTCAAGCTGGCTTGCAGGGTAGTGGAGCACTTGCCCAGCATGCACAAGGCCCTGAATTTGCTCCACGTCTCAAAAGACATGCACCAGAAGTCAGTACAGGCAAGGTCACCTGAACAGTACTGGCAAGCAAATGGGACCATTGCTGATATTTATGGAACAGTCTCTTCAACAACATGCTTCTTCTCAGTTCACACAAAACATCCACCAGGGCACACCTCACGCTGAGCAATAAACACAGGCCATGCAAGGTTAAAATCAGAGACCAGATGCAGTAAACCCAAAGACTGCACTTGTAGTCACACACCTTAGAAGCGAGTGGCAAGAAGATTCAGCTCAAGTCACCTTCTACTGCATAGTTTGAGGCTAGACCCTGTCTCCAAAGCCAAAACCAAACAGAAAGTTGGGCACAGTGGTTTGTACCTGAAAGTCTAGCACTCCTGAGGTTGAACACAGGTCCTAGGTCAGCCTGGGCTATGTGATAAGATCCTGTCTCAAAAAAACAAAAACAAATGAACAGCAAAAACAGAAAGAGAGGAAGGAAGGAAGGAAGGAAGGAAGGAAGGAAGGAAGGAAGGAAGGAAGGAAGGAAGGAAGGAAGGAAGGAAGGAAGGAAGGAAGAGAGAGGAAGAGAGGAAGAGAGAGAGAAAGAAAGAAAGAGAAAGAAAGAAAGAGAGATAGAGAGGGGGAGGAGGGTGGGAGGGAAGGAGGGAGGGTGGGCGGGCAAGCAAAAACGGAAATCAACAAAACCAAAACCTAGCTCTTTGAACTGACTGATAAAATTAAGTTGTATCTCACACTACAGGACTGGCACCCTGTCTTAACAGTGTCCCCCACCACTCTGGAATTACCTTGTGAATAGCAAAGCAGACATCACAAAATTTGAGTCTCTATTCCTGAGAATACATTAAAACAACTCTAATATCTGAGTTCTCAGACTCCCTGGCCTCGTGTACCCCACCGCCTCATCTCGCAGGAGATGTCCAAACTCCCCAGGAAGGAAGCCCCCACCCTAGCCTTGGCCATACTCTCAGTGCTCTGCTGTTACCTCTCCCAAGAATGCACCCTCCTCAGCTTTGCCTACCAGCAAAGTACTCGGCCTTGAGGTCACCTTCTCGGGGCTAAGTGGTCCCCAAGTGTCCAGGCAGCTTTATCCACAGGGACTTTCTGCTTATAGTAGGACTTAAAATACTCTGTCTTTAGTGTAGACCAAAATTCCTGGAAAAAAGACACACCCGCTTGACCACAGGATGACTGTACCTTCAGTGATTGTGGCGAGGTCGCTATGTTGCAAGGTTTAATTACAAACTATCTTGGGCTATCTCTGCCCTTACTAGCCATATTAGGTAAATCTCTGGAATGTACAGGCCACTAACTGCACCAATCAAAAGGCTCAGAATGCCATCAGACAGCCCCTGAGGCTGCTGCTGGGATCCCTCCTCTTCCTGGAGCTCCCGCCTGAGTTGAGAGCAATGCTCTCTAAGTGCCCGGCTTACAGGGCTCTTTGTGCTGTTATGTCTGTTACTATGCTACCACTTTGGAATACGGAATTTGGAGAAACTGGAATCTGTATTCCCAGGCTACGGTCACTCATATGTGGCTCCAGGATAAACTGTCATAGGCAGGAGTAGAAAGCAAGCAACAATTATTACTATTATTATTATTATCATCACCATCATTATCTGTTTAAGATATATTTACTAATGAATGGGTTTGCTCTCACTAATCTAATAATTTCTTCAGCAGTGGGAACCAAATCTTACTCAGGTTCAGTCTGTGATGGGCAAATACGTTAAAAAATAAACAAACATCACTTGCTTACTAAGTGGAAAAACAAGATTTTTTTCCCCTCAAGTTATTCTACTCTCTGGGCAGGCCAGATTCATTCATTATTTTACAAAAAAGCTCAATATTATAGTCTGTAATTTTTTTAAACTTGTAATTTTTGTACCCTACTTCTTACCAAATGAAAATCCTCCACAACCCCCGTGAATTATCGCCGAACAAAAGCTGTGTTAAGCATCTGTCTAATTTGAAAAGGTACCAGTTTGCTCAGAGACAACTTCTTGCTGTCTGGCCGTTGTTTCCCTTACTGCTCCATGAATCCCTCACAGCTGACTGAGGTCTCCAATCCTTAACCCTGCAGAGGGTCCAGTGCTCAGTGCAAAGGAAGAGGCCTGTGGATAAGTGATCGCTCTGCCGCCGGTGAGTAGCCACTTCACGGGTCCTTAGTGTGTGGCCCCTGCACTGCCGGACTCGTCACACCCCAGGACTCCAACCTCATCCATCCATAGCCAGCGCCTCAATGCTCACTAAGGAGCTTTAAATCTTGTGGGAGCTCACAGTGACTCCAGCTTGTGGCTTGATTCCATCCTGACTCAAGGTAAGAGAGTTCAAGCTTGTCTTTGCCCCTTAAGACTGGATAACAGGATGTTCAGCCAAAGGTGTGCTTACCAGATGTCTGGAGAATTAAGGAGGTGTTTAAGCTCGTTTGTTCTTTGAACCATGGTGTCCTTGAGAAGGGGAGATCTTTTGCCCCCCTTGCTTTGGGTATAAAAAGACTGTGAGAAGCCGGCCAGTGGTGGCCCACGCCTTTAATCCCAGCACTCGGGAGGCAGAGGCAGGCGGATATCTGTGAGTTCGAGGCCAGCCTGGTCTACAAAGCGAGTTCCAGGAAAGGCACAAAGCTACATAGAGAAACCCTGTCTCAAAAAACAAAAAACAAAACAAAAAGTCTCTGAGAAATAAACTCCGGGCTGCTACAGTATTCACTGAGAGCTCTCCTGACTCTGTTTTTCTGTCTCTGTTTTTTCCTCAATCCTCACTCCCCTATTCAGGACTGTTCAACAGGTCAGGCGGGAACTGACAAAATCTTAGCTCAGCTGCCCCTCTTTGGAGAAAGCATCCCCAACCCCCCAATTTCACAGGCAATCACACTTTTTTGTTCTGACAGTGTACTGTGTAATTGCTACTTTACCAACACCAGATCCCTCCCCTCCTAAAAAAGTATGTGGTACAGAGGGCAAAGGTGATATCCCCATTCAACTTTTCTTGCCCAACACCTGATGAATTCCTGGTAAATAAGAAACAGACACAGACACACACCTTTAATCCCAGCACTCAGGGAGGGGAGAGGGGGGGCAGCATCAGGCGGATCTCTGTGAGTTTTGAGGCCAGCCTGGTCTACAGAGCTAGTTGCAGGACTACATAGTGAGACCCTGTCAGAGAGACAGACAGACTGTTTAATGCTTAAGTAAAAGATGATCAGTCTAGTTGAGATGAATAAACTAAAGGTATCTCGAGACAAAGACAAGTGAAGGTGATTTAGAGTGAGTCAGTAACACACACCTGTGATCTCAGAGCTCAGGAAGCAGAGGCAAGGAGATCTCAAATCGGAGACCAGCTTGGGCTACATTACAAGACCCTGGTAGATCTGTAATGTTGGCACTCAAGAGTCTGAGGCAGGAGGATTGTAAGATCCAGCCAGACTGAGATAAGGTAAGACCCCATTTCAAAAATCAAAACAAGGAAGAATAAATTTGGAAGCTTGGGGATATAGGGCAGTAGCTGAGCATTTGCCTACTATGTCTAAGACCCTTGCTAAGACAATGGTGCTCCACCCCTCTGTGGGTGGAGACAGAAGAAATGTGAGTTCAAGGCCAGCCTGTACTACATAGTGAAGTTAAAGCTGCACCTGGGTACAGAGCTTGTCTGAGTCCCTGCTTCTCACCTAAACTGCTGTCAGCGTGTATGTAAACTCCATGCAAATATCAATGTCATTATGTCTGTTTTAGCAAAACTGGAATTACCCAGGTTGCTCACGGGACTTTGTTCCAGACTTCCTCAAAATGTGTCTGCCCATTAAGCACAGAGTTCCATTAAAGTCGACACAATGTACTGCAGTCAGTACTGTTGAATTCCAGCCATAACAACTTTGCTGAAATTGAATTCCTAGAGTGTCTGCTATGTATAAAACATCACAGAAACACCAGCTCTAGTCTTCACTCCATCCACGGTGTGACAACATGCCTTTTCCCAAAGTTCCAAACTATCAATGCATACTGGTCTTAAAGGTGAGGAATCAGACCACTATAAGCAAAGAGAGAAGTCCTCAACATCTGGATGGACCAAACCACCATAAGCTAAGAGAGCAGTCCTCAACATCTGGATGGACTAAGCCACCATAAACCAAGAAAGTGGTCCTCAACATCTGGATGGGCCAGACCACTATAAGCAGAGTGAGAAGTCCTCAACATCTGGATGAATGCATGCAGTTCTCTGAACCTGTATGCATGTTGCAACCTGGGGCTTTCTTTTGCTTGAAATGAAAACTCAACATTTTTAACTGCCTGACAATTTATCACGGATACCTGATTCTTCTAAATCCTAAGGCAATTTGAGTTACTAACTCCAAGATCCATGTCAACCCATTCTCTATCTCTGACCCTCCACAAGAGCAGCTGCAGCCATTCACTCCTCTCTGCTTTCGCCACCGCAGCATTACACACTAATGGGAAATTAAGTTTGTTTTTAAAGAGCATCGCTATGTAGGCCAGACTGGACTCGAACTCATGATCCTCCTGCCTCACACAATCTCCTGAGTGTTGCAGGGTGGGCAACAACAAAGATGGAAAACATTCCCTATGCTCAGTGTAAAAAAGAATGTTCAACAAAACTAACACACACACACACACACACACACACACACACACACACACACAGAATCAGCTTTGTCAAAATTAAAGCCACTATACATCCATATCAACAAGAGAAAAGTAAACTAGTAACACACATATCCTAAACTGGGGAGGGGGTAACAACCTGTGACACCTACAAGTTTACAATGAGCCAAAATAAATCTTTCCCCACGAAACTAAAAGAGCTTCACACTGACATAAAGCAGGTAAGGCCTCAGCCAAGGTACCTGTATTGTCATCCCTAGGATGCCTGGTAGCTTCCCAGGTGGAAGGGACTTTGCAAGGACAGATGTGGTAACAAGTGTTTGTTTTTTAAGATTTTGTATTATTTTTACTTTATGTGTATGAGTGGTTTGCCTGCATGTAAGTGCACCATGTGTGTGCAGTACCCTTGGGGGCCAGAAGAGGGTGCCGGAGATCCCTGGAACCAAAGTTATAGACAGCTGTGAGCAAGAGTTCTTTCTTAACTGCTGAGCCATCTTTCCCGCACATGCATTTGATCTCAGCAGGCACATCTCTGTGAGTTTCAGGCCAGCCTGGTCTACACAACTAAATCCACCCGGCAAGGCCTGCATAGTGAGATCTGCCTCAAAACATAAATCAATAAAAAGGGCCCTGCAGATATGCCGAAGTCAAGGACGCTGGGATAGAAGAGCGTTGTGTGCGATCACAAAGGCAGAGGGAGGAGTACGAGAGCCAGACTGGATGTGGCTGTGGGAGCAGGCCAGGAGGTGCAGCCGTGAGCCAGGAACGTGGTGGCCCAGAAGCTGACAAAGGTGGAGAAGGAGGCTCACATCCCCCCACCCCTGACGCCTTCGGGAGGAACACAGCTCGGGACACCAGCATTTTTGCACCGTTAGATCAATTTCAGACTTCTGACCTCCAGGGCCAAAAGATAACAACTTGTGCTGCCATTTGCTACTTAAGATCATGGTAATTCCACAACAGTGGGGGAAGAACACAATGCTACAGGTTCAGCGTGACATTAAGATGGTCTAGCCTTAGCTAGTGGCACTGAACATGTACATGCCATCTCATCCAACAGCTCTACTCCCAGGCCCTCGCCCAGATACACTCTTGCATGTGTGCAGGATGTGTGGAGATCGAACATAGTCTGAACTGGTGATCTGGCAGAAGTGTCCATCCAGAGCAGAGAATCTGTGATTTACTTACTAATGGAAGCCAACAAACTAGACGGAACAGTCTGGGTTCATTTCAGGAGTTAAAATGTAGAAAAACATAACACTCCACATAATACCACTTTTTGAAATAAAACTTCAGAACAAAACCAGACTCCCCTACATGCACATCCGTACTAATACACTGTTTTGCGGGAATGTGTGATGCTACAATGTATCGTGTTCTATTTGGTCCATATTCTCCTACACACACAAAGCTAGGGAGGAAGAGGCAGAGAGTCTGGGTAGCTCCCAGGAGGCAGGCAGCACAGCTTCGGAATCGCACAGGGACAGCACTAGTACTGTTGGGTGGGGGTGTTTTCTGTTTTCCCAATTCAGTCTCACGTCCATGTTTTCATATCATGAAACACACTTTGCTGCTTATAAATCTTGAAAACTTTTGCATCACACACATCAGTGGCTACATGTTGCGTGAGCCACTTTACTGGTCCCCGCCTATCTCAGTCTGTGGACACTCCCCTCACTCTCAGGTCACAGGGGATCAAAGAATTCATTGGTGTTTGTTTGATAGCAAATTGTCTTTTCTTAGGGAGAAACAAAGTGCTAGAGAGGCCCACAGAAATCCACAAAGACACCCCCACAATAGACTGCTGGCAATGGTCGAGAGACAGCTGGAACTGACCTACTCTGGTGATGGGATAGCCAAATACCCTAACAGTCATGCCAGAAACCCCGTCCAATGACTGAGGGATCTGGATGCAGAGATCCACGGCTGGGTCCGGGTGGAGCTCCGGGAGTCTTAGTGAGAAAGAGGAGGGTTTATATGAGCGAGAATTGTTGAAACCAAGGTTGGATAAAGTACAGGGACAAATAGCCAAACAAATAGAAACACATGAACTATGAACCAAAGGCTGAGGGGTCCCCAACTGGATCAGGCCATCTGAATAGGTGAGACAGTTGATTGGCTTGATCTGTTTGGGAGGCATCTAGGCAGTGGTACTGGGTCCTGTGCTCATTGCATGAGTTGGCTGTTTGAAACCTGGAGCTTATGCAGGGACACTTGGCTCAGTCTGGGAGGAGGGGACTGGACCTGCTTGGACTGAGTCTACCAGGTTGATCTCAGTCCTCGGGGGAGGCTTTGCCCTGGAGGAGGTGGGAATGGGGGGTGGGCTGGGGGAAGGGGGAGGGGGGTCAGGAGCGGGGAGAACAAGGGAACCCATGGCTGATATGTAGAACTGAATGGTATTGTAAAATAAAATAAAAGGAAAAAAATTCTTTTCTTAAAACTATTAGAAAAAGGATATCCTTGGTTTATCTCAGACATAAAGATAAAGAACACAGTTATTCCTGAAGTACCTTGCAAGGAAGAAAGGACATCTAGGGCAAATATCTGTCTACACAGCGAGCCTCTTTCTCAGCCTGTCACATCGTACCTCGTTTACGATGAGTGGGTAAATCCAAGTGTCATCTGTTTCCATGGAGCAGTTTTATTGAACTCTTACTAAAATAAAATCCTTAAAATCATAAGACTCTTAAGACCAGTTTATCAGCCTCTCTCTCTCTCTCTCTCTCTCTCTCTCTCTCTCTCTCTCTCTCTCTCTCTCTGCATGTACAGCAACTTTGTAATTACAAAACAAAGCACAGAACACAATGCTCCATGCAATCTGCGAAGCTCTAACTGGGAAAAGCTGCTTCAGGAGCTGGAATCCTTGCTAGGTAGCATGGATGAGAGCTGAATTCAGCCTTCCGACAGCTCTGCTCGAAAGACGCCCGTTTCTGCATCCTACCCGCGGGCCTGCCGTCCATCACCTCACACCCACTTAGCTGGAATCCAGACACTGCTCCTTACCTGTTAAAGAGCATGGGGCGGCCCACACCAAGCCCTTCCATCAGGATGTGCTGGCGGCCAACAGTCCATGACCTAGTCTGACCCATGAGGCCGTTTCTCAACCTACTAGGGCAGTAAAGCTTCAGGGTTTATGAAGGGGATTTCCAGTGCACACGTGACTACAACAATTGCTTTAAAGTACACTGCATGTCAGATCAGTGACCCATGCGCTCTGTTGTTGTTGTTGCTGTTGTTGACATCACAGTATCTTACACGCCAAGGATGCTGTGTGTGTGTGTGTGTGCCGGTGAGCACAGGGGCAGAGGATGGAGGCTAACACTGGTTGTCTTTCTCAGTCATGAGCCATTCGACTTGAGATGGGGTCCTTAAATGAACCTCAAGCTCCACTTCAGCTAGGCTGGCTGGCTCTCCGGCCCCTGGGACCTGCCTCTCCAGCACTGGGTTTCTGGGGGAGTATGCTGCAGTGCCCAGCATGTACAAGGTCCTGGGGACTGAACTCAGGTTCTCATGCCTGAGCAATAAGCAGCCCACTGATTAAGCCAGCTCCCTAGCACTGAACACATGATCTTAACAGGCACGTGACAGACCAGGGCTGCATGAAAGAATGAGGCAAAGGACATTCTTGCTGACAGTAAACTTTTTCTGTAAATCTTCCACCACGATTATTTTGAAGATGTATATTATCTACTATTTAGTCATTCAGCAAGGACACGTGAATGGGAAAGGCTGGGTACTATGAAAGCCTCAAAGAAACACTTGTTAAAATATAAGCGGCATTACTAATGATACATCAGACACAAAAGGCCCGCGTTACTGGATCAGACTGTGCATCAGAGTGTTGCACGAATCCTAAATGGTCTTATAATAAAAACCCAGAGCCAGATATTGAGGCAAATGCTGAAAAATCAGAGAGACAAAGGAACAGGCCACTGCCATGTCTCACCTCACCAACTCCACAAATCCTCACACTAATGTCCTGAGTCCTCAGCGGAAAAGGCTCTCTAGTTCCTGTCTCCTCATGTCTTATATGCCTTTCTCCACCCAGCCATTTCACTTCCTATCTCAACCTTCCTAGTGCTGGGATTAATGGAGTGTATGCTTCCCAAATACTGGGGTTAATGGTGTGTGCTACCACTGCCTGGCTCTGTTTCTCTCTCGACTGGATCAATCTCACATAGCCCAGTGTGGCTTTGAATTCACAGAGATCTAGATGGATCTCTGCCTCCCGAGTGCTAGGGTTAAAGGTATGTGTGCCACCACTTCCTGACCTCTATGTTTACCTCTGTGGCTGGCTCTGACCTCTGATCTTCAGGCAAGCTTTATTTCCTAGAATACTAATATCACCACATCAGAGAGCTATTAATTCTCCTCTGTTTCAGCAAAAGGATCTATACAATATTCCACAAATGGAAAATACATTTTCAGTCTCGAGTTTGGGGAGGGAGGACCAGTGTCATTCACACGACTGAGGGATGGGGACTGGAAGCAGAGCAGGGCCAGGGGGGCACGAGTGAGAAGCTGTGTCTCTGACCCTTGCGGCACTATGGAAATGGGAGGCTGGCCACCATAAACAGCCATGTCCCAGTCACATCCCTTCACTGTGGATCACATGGGGCTCATTTCAAAAATCACCTTTGGGGAAGACGGAGAGGGAACACCCCCCCTCCCCATTTCTCTTCTTCCTCCTCCTCTTTTTTAAATTTTGAGACAGGGTCTCACTATGTGGCCCTAGTTGTCCCAGAACTAATTATGTAGACCAGGCTGGCCTCAAACTCACAGAGATCCTCCTGCCTCTGCCTCCTGAGTGCTGGGATTAAAGAAGAGCACAAGCATGCCTTGCTTTCGAAGGTAATTTCATCCATCCACTAGAGTGTGTTTTCAAAACCCATGTGACACACCGACACCACTTGAAATGCGTTGCCCTTCTAACTTGTAGGGGAAGTTAGTCTGTGCAGCAGCACATGGGTCAGTTCACTATATTTTCTTCTAGTGGCCCATCTTCCTCTCAGAAGGAATAGTGCCATGCAATAAAATACATAACCGGCTCCCGGAATAAAGGGTGAGGCGAGCCTTGCTGGTCTCTTCTCCTACTGAGGACAGCTCAGACAGAGTTGAGGAAAAGGGCAAAGACAAGTACAACTGAAACACGGGCTGAACATGGCTGGTAGTCAGCATTTGACACCTAAAATAAAATAATAATCTACTGCATATTTAGTGTCTGGGCTTGTGATTCTAAAGGCTGAAACAGAAAACACAGGCTGTGGAGGAAATAACTGCTCATTTCATCATGTAATTTCTCTCAGGAACACAGGGAACATACTATTTTAATGATCACAATATTTATGCATGTTTGGAGTGTCTCATGTTAAATACATATTAAAAATACATTGCAGAAATGGCAAACTGGGCTGAGCCTTTCCCCTCGTATCTGGGTCTCTAGTTCATGGACCAGCACCAGGATGCAGCTTCATGCCGCCGTCTCCTCGGCGGTGTTAGTTCCTCAAGGACCGACCCTGGTGCCTGTGTCCTGTGAACTCTCTCCTGCTCCTTGGCTGGTGTCTTCTTGTATCAGTCTGGTTTGATTACCATGGTTGGGCAGGGGCTGTTTTCAGTCTGAGACTTAACCTAAATCAACTGTCCGGTCCTCTGAGCACTGTTCCTTCCGAGCTACCTCGAGAGCACGGACAAGGGTTTAACCTTCTAGCAGCCACTACGACACTTTTAACATATACCGGAAATAACTTGATTCATGTCAGTAAGTACAATGATGTAATATTTAAATGTAATTGCATTAGATTTCTTCATTGGTTTAAATATAAAAACGGTGTGATCTAGTATTCTAATCGGTTTCTTGAAATACACAGACGCCTAAGCAGGTGAACACATCTGATGATGGGAGCCCAACCCCTGGGACCAACACGGGAGAAGGCAGGCACCGGCTCCCAGAGGTGGTCCTCTGACCTACACACGCACACAAGTAAATACAACGTAATGAAACTTAAATCACTGCACAGATGATCTGCAACTCGGGGTGGTTTGAGTTACAATTCTACAACTGTATCGTGACACAACAGTGAAATGCGTTCCGGAGACACTGTACGACAGACTGTCGATCTGAGCTTTTCTAGGGCTAGCCATATGCGGTGCTGTCTCTGTTCCAGGCAGAGGCTGCAAGCCACACTTCCCCGTCAACCACCAAACAAAGGAGATGCTGATGCGAGGCGTTGGCACAGCACGATGCCTAGGTGTGATTCTCGGCAGGTTACCAATATTTTGCTTTTGGTATTCACAGAGTTTCCAGTTTACTGTTTTGTTGTTGTTTGTTTGTTTGTGTACATGGCCTGATAATAAATCAAAGAACAACTGAAATGAAATTTACCTGCCTTCCAGTCCCTGGTTGTTTTTTGTTTTGTTTTGTTTTTTTTCATTTTTAAACATTAAACTTTATTTTCTGGAAAAATCAGGATTTGAAATGAAGTAAGGTAGAAAGAATATTGTGAACCCACTGCAAAGAGAGGGAACTGGACAGAACGAGATATCTGAATGATCTGAACTGGACCGTTAGTTACCAGAATTTACAAATTCCCCAATCAGGGAGATACAGCAATCCTAATGAAGAAAGGCAAACCGAGACACACCGGGATGCCTCAATGAAGCAGCCACCAGGAGGAGCAGATTATACAAGGAAGTGCACACCATGCCTTGGAGATGAGTGTCTATGTGGACAGGCACCACAGACCGAGGACACGCTGGCAGAGGGCTCCCAGGGCGCGCCTGCATCCTCAAGACCTCTCCCCCAGCTCTGCACCCAGAGATGCTCACAGTGTAGCGCTTACACAAGAAGGTCTGTGCTCTGTTTCTGGTGCGGGGCCTTGGAGGCTACTGAAGGCCATCACATTGGGAAAATGAATGGGTAGGAAGGTGGGACTGCTCAGCGGGGGAGGGGGTCTGCGCCAAGTCTGACCTGAGTTTGCTATCTGGGACCTACAGCCAAAGGAAAGAACCCACGTCCACTCATCCTCTCTCCTGCACACACACACATGAACACACGCATGTACACACACTCATACATACACACAAGAAAAGGTAAAACAAAAATTTTCAATAGCAGATAAAGACAAAACAAGATAATACACGACCACACAGAGCCATTTAAAAGGATATAATTCACATCATTTGTAATGTGAATCCTGAAAGGATATAGTGATAGGTAAAAAGAACTAAGGAAGATGGGAAGATATATATTATAATATTAGTTTTTAGAAATAGAAAACACACCCATAATACATTTTCAAAAACACACATAGTAATAATAGCAGCTGACACCACCCGCTTTGGAATAGCTGTGCTTGTCCACTGTTAAAAGAACTAAAAGTAGAGACGGAAGAGACTGATCAACAGTAGTCCAAAGCCCCGGCTGCTCCTGCAGAGGAACAGGTTCAGTGCCCAGCCATACCGCATGGCTCACCATCTTCTGGCCTCCCTGAGTACTCAACACAGACATGCACATCCACCACCACCACCACCACCACCACCACCACCACCACCACCACCACCACCACCACCACCACCACCACCACCTCGCCGCCACCGCCCCAGACATAAACATGCACACTTAATTTAAAAGAAATCCTTTTTAAAAGTACAGCTTTTTAAAGGAAATAATTACTTTGTAATACTTTTGAATTTAGTTAGGCATGGCCCAACACATGAGCTTTATGAAGAATTTATTTATGGAGGCTGGAGAGAGTTCACTGGTCAAGAACACTAGCTGCCTTTCCAGAGGACCTGGGTTCTAGTCCCAGGAATCACATGGCAGCTCATTCCAGTCTGAGGCGATCCGATGCCCTCTTCTGGCCTCCAAGGGCACCAGGCATGCACGTGGTACACATACAGGCAGCTAAGAGACACACCCACATAAAATACTGTTTTTAAAAGAACAGATTAACACCTAAAACTAAATACTTAAACACCAATTTATCTCTTAGGTTAGTCTCAACTAAACCATACTAAAATAAGGTGGATTCATACACTTTTGTCTAAACTGATAATCAGGTACTTTCAGTGAGCCTTTTTATTCCTTTTAGTGTTCTAGAACTAAAAAGAAAAAAATACAACAAAACATACTTGAGTAAAATATAATTTATCTGCTCAGAAAGTAACAAGAAAAATATTACATCTGCAGAAATACTTAGCTGGAAGTAGGTTTTTTGTTTTGTTTTTTAAAAATGTTTGTAGCCATTAGAATCATGTAAACAAAAATAAATTCCTGATAGGCTTCTCTCTCTCTCTGGGGAAGGGGGATGGATTCAGCCAGCAATGACAACTCTGCAGTGTCTGTCTCCAGGGAAACAGGTTTGGCTCAGGACCCCAGAGGGGGGAGGGGCAGGACCGGCAGGCTCCCTCCACTCCAGGAAGATTCTCACCGGATGATGAAAGGGGAATAGGACTCTACTTTAAAGTAGCACCCGGACAAACTGTGCGAACCTTAGTGACACAATCCATCTGATCCTGGCCTCCCAGCACAGGCCTACCCATGGTCTCCAACAACAGACCAAGCAGACTCTGCAGTACTCAAAGACCCCAATTTGGCTTTAACAACTTCCTGTTTGTGTTTGGGAGTCACCACACACTTGAGCATATTCTCCCGTTTGTTCTGTGGCCGTGTTATAAGAATTGTGGCTCTAAATGATGGCTTACACTACTAGATCTAGCATCATATTTACAGGATGTAAACCATTCCCTGGGTAGGTAGGTCCCTGGGACATGGTGGTGAGTACTGTACAGCGGAGAGGCAAGAACTAAGGGAAAGTGGAGCCAGGGGACCTTGCCCGGCTGCAGGGCTGTGGGTGAAAGCGTGTCAGACAGGGTTATGTACATGTTTACCAGGCCTTCAGGAAGAAACCAACGGTCTTCCCTGGCCTGCCCTCAGACCAGTCCAGCCCGTCAGGTTTCTGCAGCTCTACTACCTATGTTAACTACTTAAACCCAGTCTTTTCCACTCACCAGCTGGTAACCAGTCTGCCCAAGTGGAAAACACCAGCTTTTCTGCCCTTGAGCCATTTTAGGAGTCTAAAGGGACTCAGTAGCCAGGGCGGTGGTGGTCCCCAGGGAGCTCTTGCTTCCTGCCTCCGAGTCAGTTTTCACTTAGGAAGTGCAGCCTAAGGTCCTGGGTCACCCAGTGACTCCACCGCACAGTCCAGGGTACTTTCACAGAAAGGGACTCATGTGTCGCCACAAACGACAGATGGAAAAACACACAGTTACAGGAACTTGCCAAAAAGACTGAAAACCCGGTCATAGCTAAAATTTAAAGATAGAGAACTCCAGATCCAGTCTTGGACTATTAACTGGAAGCTAACTCAGGAACAGGGTGTGTGTGTGTGTGTGTGTGTGTGTGTGTGTGTGTGTGTGTGTGTGTGTGTGTGTGTGCGAGTGTGCACACAAACAAGGGGTTAACACAGGTTATTTCCCTCAGACACTCTTCACCTTAGTCTTCGACCGTCTTTGACTGAACCCAGGGTTCACGGATTGGCTAGGCTGGCTGACAAGAGAGCCCTTGATCTGCCTGTCCCCAAGTATTGGGGTTGCAGGTCACGTGGCTCCAGCTGGCTTTTACATGGGTGTTGGGGGTCTGAACTCAGGCCTTCATGCTGGCACAGCAAATTTTACCCTCCAAATCATCTCTTCAGCCCAGTGATCTTTATTTTCTAGCTATTCCTAGAAAAGACAGTATGATTTGTTCCTCCTTTAACATTAAGATAAAGTCATTACATCAAGTATTTTTATATAAAAAGAAGATTTTACAAACAGGGTTGGGGGGGGGAGGGAACAGGGAGGGGAGACCAACTGACCCTCTGTTCACTCTGTGAGTTCCACCAAGGCTATAACCAGACTGGTAACAAACAAGAACTGTGTCCTGAGGACAATCCTGCCAGAGAATTCTAATCTCCAGACACAGCTGACATTCAGGAAGTGTTTTTACACACCTGGCTCCGTTTTCTTCTCTCATGAGAGTTTCCGTTCTCTCAGTTAGTTTTCCCTGATTGTAAGCACCACATCCTGAACCCAAATATGAATAACACTCAGAATATTAAGGAAACAATTCCCTAGCAGAATCCACTGAGGGGGAACTACAAATAAAAAGACCCTATTGGCAGTTAAACATAATTATTATGTTTATACATAATTTATATATGTTATATAACAGGATATATGATAGCATTTTAAAAGTTCTTACTAATTTCTTCATGAATAAGAAAATGAGATTTAAAACTTCAAGGGGAAAAATTGAACCCAGCAACAATAACTATTTTCCTTATTATTTTAAATAATCACTTTGATTTAAAAATGAAACTCAGATTTCAGGAAATATTTTCCCTAAATATCCAACAGAAGTAGAAACCCAGACAGCTCTTTGGTCCATGAGGCTCCTAACCTTGACCTGCTGGTCCCGATCAAATCAAACATACAAGCTGCAAAGGGAACAGCTGAGCGACGAGCAGAGTCCAGGCAGCAGCAGCTGCTGGGAATCCACCGAGGAGGAGGCTTACAGCCAACAGTCAGCGATCCACTCCGCCCCTATCCCCGGGACAGTGTCATACAGCACCGAGCTCAGTCCCCACTCTGATCAGCCTGCCTCCCTCCCTCCCTCCTTGATTTTATTATTATTTTTTTTTTTGGTTTTTTTTATTTTATTTTATTTGTTTTTTTTATTTTATTTGTTTTTTTTTAATTTGTTTATTTATTTTAATGTATGAGTGCTCTATCTGCACGTACAACTTTATACCAGAAGAGGGCATCAGATCCCACTACAGATGGTTGTGAGCCACCACGTGGCTGCTGGGAATTGAACTCGGTACCTCTGGAGGACGAGCAGCCAGTGCTCTGAAGCCCTGAGCCATCTCTTCAGTCCCCAATTTAATTTTTTTTAAAGGCCTAGCCTTGAAATGATTTAGATTTAGCTTCAAAAAGTTCAGAGATTATAACTAAACAAATTAAACTATTCACGTATGAGATGGGTCCTGGATCCTGTTGGTCTGATCAGCCCAGCCTGCCGCTTTACCAACAGCATCTCTGCTGGAGCACTCTGGGGATATTTTTACATATGTGGGGGGTTGGGGTGGTGGTGCTGTGGACGGGATGTGATCCCTTGGAGCTGAGACTATTGGTAATTAGAGCTAGAGTAAAGAATACAAGGAAAAGTCATCAACTCACCCTAGACCAAACCTTGCTCAGTGTTAGTTAAATCAGATAATTCCCTCAGTATATTTTACAGTATAGGAGAACAGAATACCACAACACATGCCTGGGACTGTTGTAGCTGGAAGTTTTCCTGTGTCCCACTCAGCTCTGAGGTCCCACAGCCACTTATAAAATAATCACTCAGGGGCTTATATTAATTACCAACTGTATGGCTTATGGGAGGCTTCTTGCTAGCTAGCTCTTTCATCTTAAATCAACCCATTGCTATTAATCTGTGTATCACCACATGTTCCGTGGCTTTACCTGTGTCCCATTACATGTTGCTCCTGGGACGGCAGTTTGGCGTCTCCCCCTGACTCCCCACCCCCCACTCTCCTCTCACTGTCTCCCTTGGATTTTCCCACCTGGCTCCATCCTGCCCTGCCATAGGCCAATGCAGCTTTATGTACCAACCAATCAGAGCAACACATATTCACAGCATGTAGAAAGACATCCCACAGCAGACTCTCACATAGTGGGTAATCAGTGTCTAATTAGAACATAATCATAATTACAGCTAATCAATGTGTGATTTAGAGTTTGTGAAAAACTGATCCCTCATCATGGGTGCTTTTTGTGGTGCTGGCATCAAACCCAAGACCTACGGATGTTAGGCAAGCACCGCACACATCAGCCACGTCCTCATCCCCTATCCTCCTTTTAAACTTTGATACAGGATCTTGCTGAGCAGCCCACATGGGCCTCGCCCTTGAGACCCTCCTCCAGCGCCTCCTCAGAAGGAGCCATGAGCCACCACGCCCAGTGGAAGTTATCTTTTTAATGACCACAGGGATGCTGTATTTCCAAGTCATACCCACAGTATGATAAACGTGGTAGGGACTGAAGCCCACCACCCCCTCTACCCTGCTTCTGTAGTGTGCCTTCATATTCCACACAGGCTAAGGGAGGGGTCCCAGGCTACACACAGGTTCTGGTTGCAATTTAGAATGAGCCGATCAAACTTACTTGCATAAGCTTTCAGGGCCAGAAGAGAGCAGAGACCGCGTTGTGAATGTTTTCAGCTGAGGGACTAGAATTCCAGGGCCTGTCACATCTCTTTGGCTGGCAACAACTGCAGCTTCCTGAGTCGGCCTAGAGTGTATCCTAGAACAAGGACTGGCAAACCTTTTCCCCTAGGGCCAGATAATAACTACTTTGCCAGGCAGTTTTTGTTATAACTGCTTAACACTGCCATTGTGGGGTGAGAGCAGTCACACACAATAAGTGTGGTCCAGTACAGTTTATATATGGATACTGGGACCACAAATCATTGGGGTTTTTTTTTGAAATTTTTCGAATATTTAAAAATGACAATCTAATCACAGTTCAAGTAACACATAAACAAGTCACAGGCCAAATCTGAACTACAACTTTGAGTTGGCCACACCTACAGATTTCCTGCCCCATCATACATAAAGCATCCTTAATGGGAGGTGGAGAGATGGCTCAGCTGTTAGGAGAACTTGCTGCTCTTGCAGAGGACTCAGGTTTGGTTGCCAGCACCCACATGACAGCTCACAACTGTCTGTAACTCCAGTTCAAGGGGATCCAACACCCTCTTCTGGATCTTTGGGCACTGGGCACACAAGCGCAGGCTAAATACACATATTCACTAATGAAAACAAATCTTTAAAAATTGTCCTTAGGTCTTTCCATGGCACAGGACAGATGATCCCTCTGCTCCATGAGTCTATACCCCACTAACACTCTAGTAAGAACATTCCTGTTTAAACTGACTGAAATGGGCACTACTTCTGCAGTTCAAAGTTCAACACATATATGTGCACTTCTTCTCAAGCAAAATCTTGTTTTGGCATTATACTTAAGGAATACACTGTAAATAGTCTATTATAAATTCATTGGGAATGACGATAACCTTTAAAAATGAAATATGGCAGTTAGTAGTAGGGGACATTTGTTATGGAATAATCTTTTTGTATCATGTGAAGATGTATCTTCGCCAAGGCACCTTCTGATTGGTTTAATAAAAGAGCTGATTGGCCGGCAATTAGGTAGGAGGTACAAGCAGGACAGCCAGACACAGAGGACACCAGGAAGAAGCAGGACGGAGTCAGAGGAGTCACCAGTGAGACACAGAGAGGAAACAGGAGGTTCAAGATGAAAGACAGGTAATGCCATGTGGCAGAATGTAGATTAATATAAATGGATTAATCTATTGTAAGGAACATGTAAGGTCTAAGGTGAACAACCCTGGTCAGGAGTGATAAGCAATAGAATGATGTAAGTAAACCACGAATGGAGTAGTGATTAGCTATAAGCTATGTGTGGAAGTAGGGATAAGACTAGAAATCTAGCCAGAAAAGGATATAAAAGATGAAGCCTCAGACCCGACCAACAGAGCTCGTCAGGCCCTCGCGCGAGACGACTCTCCTCTGCCAGAGATGTGAGATCCTGTCCCCAGTGCAGATGTAGCTGACCTGAGGAAGGCTGACGCAAGATCCAGAGGAACAGACGTGGCAAGTCTGGACTTCTACACTCAGAGAGGTATTCCTGCTTCCATTTGGAAGACGGGATAAATATTGCTTGCAATCTTACTGTGTGAATAAATGAGTGTTATTCCAAGTCTGAATCAAGAGTGATTATTCCTCCCCTGTAACTGGGGTATGTGCTCGCTACATCCATGTCATAAGAGTTAGCTAGTAACAAGCCTGAGCTATTGGCTGAGCATTTATAATAAATGATAAGCCTCTGGGTGGTTATTTGGGAGAGACTGCCAGGACACAGAGAAATTCTGCCTACAGACATTCCTATGACTCCAGCACTCAGAAAGCTAAGGCTGAGGATTATGGTTTGAGGGTAGCCTGGGCTACATTGTAAGATGTGATAGAGAAACAGAGACATACAGAGAAGGGGGAAAGGGGACTATAAAAGTTTGAAGCCCTTACAGATCACTGATCTGCTAAGCAGCATGCCTAGGCAGTGTCATCTCGGGTCTGCACAGGAGCCATCAGATCTCCAAGGATCTCCCAGGCTCAGCATCATGATAAAAATAGGAAAAGCTTTGATCCCTGAATTACTGGGTGGTTTTGTGTGTGAACTTGACACAAGCTAGAGTCATCAGAGGAAGGAGCCTCAGCTGAAGAAATGCTTCCTTGAAACCCAGCTATAAGGCATTTTCTCATTTAGTGATCCATGGGGGAGGGCCCAGCCCATGGTGGGTGGTGCCATACCTGGGCTGCTGGTCCTGGGTTCTATAAGAAGGGCTGAGCAAGCCATGAGAAGCAAGGCAGTAAGCAGCTGCCCTCCATGGCCTCTGCATCAGCTCCTGCTTCCTAGATCCTGCCCTGTTTGAGCTCTTGTCCTGACTTCCTTCAGTGATGAACAGCAATGCTGAAGTGTAAGCTGAATAAACCCTTTCCTCCCCAACTAGCTTTTTGGTCATGGTGTTTCATCGCAGAAATAGTAACCCTAACTAAGACAACCTTAATATCCGGTGCCCAAATCATCTCCTAAATGTCATTATTTCTACAGTTGTCTCCTATGAGTCAGACTCAAAATAGAGACCACGTATTGACTCCTGGGCACAGTTAGAACACGGGGTGAACCTGAGGGGAGGATGGGATGAGACCTGCATAGGAAGGCAGACACAGACCGATCATTAATGGCTTACATGTGTGGTAACAATAATTTCTGAACATAGTGCCTGGTGTTCGGTGGATGGTTTAATGCTGCTTAATTGACAAAGGTGGGATACGGATGAGACAAGTGATGCGGTCAACATGGGATCAACAACCTGGGGATGGGCAGCCCTTCGGATCAGAGGACAGATGCAGAAGACTCGGCCACCCAGCTGTGTGGCTGGAAGAACGCTAGAACCAGGAACTGAACCAGACCAAGAGCCCACTCTAAGAATTAGTGTTAAAGATCAAGAGGGACAGACCTGGCCATGATGAATTAAATGGAACATAAGAAGATGCACAGAAAAACGAAACCCCAGGTCCTAAGTTCAGGAGAAGGAAGTGGAAGAACCCCTAAATTGCACATCCAAACTACATCAGCAGAGGCATCAACTCCAACGAAAACAGGGCTGTTTTATATTTTCCTAGTAGGAAAAACTGTAAAACTACTGCTAAAAATGTTTTCAGGCACAGGTTTTGTTTGTTTTTGTTCTGGAATTTACCGTAACCACAGGTTTTAAAAGATTGTACTAATACAAAAGTACAGAGTGAAAAGAAGCCCCACAAGCCTCGTTTCTCCTCCCCAGAGCTGCCGCCACCAATTTCTTTTTTTTCCTTTTCTTTTCTTTCTTTCTTTTTCTTTTTTTTTTTCTTTTTTTTTTTTTTTTTGGTTTTTTGAGACAGGGTTTCTCTGTGTAGCTTTGTGCCTTTCCTGGAACTCGCTTTGGAGACCAGGCTGGCCTTGAACTCACAGAGATCCGCCTGCCTCACCAATTTCTTGAATATCCTTGCACACGTTACACATCTATAAGCACATGGGTGAACATGCACTCTACATCTTCCTTTAAATAGCCCATTCAAGTGTAATTCCTAAGACTTTTTATAGTTCCTAAGATATTTCAATAATCAAATGTATAAAGATAGAACTATTAATCAAATCAATTTAAAAAGCCATTTCTACTCACAAGTAAATTCATCACCACAATTTACTTATAAATTCAACGTTAGTAAAGATTAAACATAAGCCCACTAATCTGTCTTCCAGGCACTGACCTTTAACGCATTCCTTGGACAGCTCCTTCTGAGTGTGTGAGCACAGTGGGGCCCATCCCCAGGTGGCACTTTACTCGGGACTTGAAATCTGGGCTCCAACTAGAAAGGGGAAGGAGATTATGAATTAGTTTCTAATTCAGAATATTTCCCCCCATATAGAAAGCCACATCCGCTAATTGCCTCAGGCCTACTAATTACTCCAGTCCTAAGAACGGCTCAACACTGTGCTGTGCACACCCTTTTCTGCCCAAGCCAGGAAGCCTGGGGCTAGAGCAGTGGGTGGGCGTAAGAGTTTCCTTCCTTGCCTCTCACAAGCACCAGGGTTGAGAACCATTGCCAGAGATAAACCATCAGATTTTATGAAGATCACTCCTGAAGTTGTAATCTTATTACTAAGTAATGTTCAAGTTTAGGAGCCGCACTTTAAAAATACTTGGGCAAACAAGGACTCCAAATCATCAGTGTTCCTAGCAGGGGACACAATGACAGATGAGATTCCACTACAGCATTCTATAGCTGTTCTCCTCAAATTACCTTAACAAACATAACAGCCTGAGACAAGCCCACCCCAGACACAGCAGTCTAGAAGAGACAGAACCAAACACTAAAACACCTTTAAATCTTGAATGACAAAGAGGTCCCATACACAGCGCCAAACAAAGCTATACCACAAGTTCCTTAAACAGTGAGGTAGTCGGACTATGATGGGCTGCAATATTCAGAAGTGAGGTGAACAATGAAATTCTAAATCAG
Organism: Peromyscus maniculatus bairdii; assembly: GCF_049852395.1. NCBI lineage: Eukaryota > Metazoa > Chordata > Mammalia > Rodentia > Cricetidae > Peromyscus > Peromyscus maniculatus. Next base: position 94,656,597 of record NC_134861.1, read on the forward strand.
TTCCACACACAGACCTCTTTTTTTTTTTCTTTTCTTTTTTTTTTTTTTTTTGGTTTTTCAAGACAGGGTTTCTCTGTGTAGCTTTGCGCCTTTCCCGGAACTCACTTGGTAGCCCAGGCTGGCCTTGAATTCACAGAGATCCACCTGCCTCTGCCTCCCGAGTGCTGGGATTAAAGGCGTGCACCACCACCGCCCAGCTCCACAGACCTCTTGTATAGGAATCGTCACCCACAGGACTTGGGAGGGGTTAAGTCTGTATTGTCCAATACGGCCACCACCAGCTATATGTGGCTTAAGCTCATATTAATTTCAATATCTGAGGTAAGAAGTCCACTTCCTCAGTTTCATGAGTGAAATGCAGTTAGAGACAATCCCATTACATAAAACCATGCAGGGCATTTCAGTGACTAAGCAAGTCACACTGGGTAGTGTTAGCTTGGGAATAACTTCATTCTGATTTGTCAATATATTCTAGGAAAACGGTCTATGACTTTTAATCAGTGTTCAAAGAAGATTAAATATATTAAGCTGTCAGGACAACGCTCCAATCCTCCATTCCAAGTCAACAGGAACCAGGAAAGATATTGCTTTTCAAAGTTACAAGCAAATGAAATTCCATCAACAGTGGCTTCGTACCCGAGACTACAGCCTCTGACCCCCAGACAAGCAGGACCGGGGCCTCCTAGAATTGCTCCTCCCCTGCTCTGATGCCTTCACAGTCCTGGACGTGAAAAACAAGTAACAATGACTCAAGCCAGTAGGCCTCCTTTGCTTCCCTCATCAACCCAACATCATCAGCTGTCGGTGTTCCCAAACTGCTCTTCATGTCAAATGTAACCACAACCTTCCAAGTCTTTCTTCAGGAAGACTTCAAGCTGAAGTCACCGTCAGGACCTTGTGCAAAGGACGTCATCAACGAGATGAGCTACTGCTGTGGACAGACACGGCCATTCCAGCTTTGGCTTCCACACTGAAAACATCTGGGTCTGAGAACCAAAACGAACATCTGGCTGCTCCGTGTGTCAGCCGCAGAGCAGCCGTCACTGATGACAAGGGCTGCCTCCGCTGCCAGGACGGTGCCTGAGCACACCCTCTGAGGAGGGACAGTGTCCTCACACGGGGCAGGAGGAAGAGGGGGAGATGAACTGTGAAGACTCTCATGAGAGCTTTGTCGGTGAGCTCTGCCTAATCACCTCCTGCAGCCACCAATGCCCCGGAGTTTCAATACCTGAATTCTAGAGGTGATCCATGGAAAACAGAGCAGATAAGTAAAAAAAAATGAAGGCTAAGTTCTAGACAGAGAATTTGAGTAATTTCCCAGGAAAATCAGAATAGAAAGTATAGTTTGAGTCTCCACACACTAGGATTTCATTCCTGGTGTTATCTTTGACTCACTGCAGGGCATTAAATCAACAACTTAGGCTAATTTTTCTTTGGTTTTTCTGCAGTTTGATAGGTTGGTAACTAAGGGTGAATATGAAATCTGAGTGTGGTTCACATTCCCTGTCACACACGATGCATCACTTGGAGATACTGGGATTCGTGTTACCTCCGAGTACCTTCCTTCTACTCTGAAGACCAGCTGTCAACACAGGGGTGGTTCCCAGGGGTCTTCAGTCCTTCCCACACAGACAGCTCTTTCCCATCCCCAAGCTGTTAACAGAGTTAGCATTTCACTCCACCTGCAGCGACACTCTATCATAAAAGCAACATGGGGGCGGGGGGGGGGGGGTGCCCTGACAGTCAGGAAACTGCTCTATAAGCCTGAGGACCAGACTTCAGATCCCCAGCACAGAAGTGTGAGGGGGGTGTGATGGCCCATCCATCATCCTGGCACTTTGGGAAGCAGAGCCAAAGGATCCCCAGAGTCAGTGAGCCAATCAGAATGAGCAAGCCAGAGACTGAAGACGGCTCAAGGAAGACTTTCAGCATCGCCTCTGGTCTCCATATACATACATACATACATACATACATACATACATACATACATACATACACGTACACACTCATAGACATGTGCACAACATACATGCAAACCTCTTACACACTACACATATACACACACTAAAAGGAACTTACAAATTGTTATATATTTTATAAATCCAATGAAAGAAGTTTTGAAAATCATGAAAACAATGAGCTCCATAAAAGCAAACTAGTCAGAACAGGCACTTCCTTCCTGTATACAGAACCCATCACAGGCACTTCCTTCCTGTATAGAGAACCCATCTACAGGCACTTCCTTCCTGTATAGAGAACCCATCTACAGGCACTTCCTTCCTGTATACAGAAACCCTCTACAGGCACTTCCTTCCTGTATACAGAAACCCTCTACAGGCACTTCCTTCCTGTATACAGAACCCATCTACGGGCACTTCCTTCCTGATACAGAAACTCTCTATAGGTACTTCCTTCCTGTATATAGAACCCATCTACAGGCACTTCCTTCCTGTATACAGAACTCATTTACAGGCACTTCCTTCCTGTATACAGAACTCATTTACAGGCACTTCCTTCCTGTATACAGAACTCATTTACAGGCACTTCCTTCCTGTATACAGAAACCCTCTACAGGCACTTCCTTCCTGTATACAGAAACCCTCTACAGGCACTTCCTTCCTGTATACAGAACTCATTTACAGGCACTTCCTTCCTGTATACAGAAACCCTCTACAGGCACTTCCTTCCTGTATACAGAACCCATCTACGGCTAAAACCCGGAAGACAACAGCTCAGAGACTACTAACCTTTGGTAAATCATTTACATCTGCATCAAAGGGCTGAATGAAATTCCCACTGTGACAGAAGTATACCCAGGAGTCCCCAGCACGTTTGTGATGATTAAAAGTGTCCGCAAATAACCCACACCCCTACCTTTAAAAGGACAGCTGCTTCAGTCCCCTTGAATGGCGGTCCTAGTAAATAATTGTTGAGACTGGCACTGTGTGACTTCGGAAAGCGGGCAATCAATGAGTCCACATCCAACCCTGCCTTTTACTTCTCCCTTTCAGGTTTATGACTGAGATTAGAAACAACATATGGGAAGTTTTTTCCTTGACACCAGAATATTGTAAGTATGATAAGCCGCTTCTAAGAAACTCCTTTTAGCCCTCGTTCTCTCTGAAGAAATGTTCTCAGAATTTGAAAGTAAAAAAATCTACTTATGCTGCTGAATCAAAGGTACGTACTGCAGAAATCAACCCATTTCACAAAGAATGGAGACTCGGGATTGGATGGAGTTCACTCCAACTGGCATTCTGTGAGTCAGAGCGGCCAGAGCATCAGTCACTTTATGTTTCCCCAATTAGTTAAAAAGTGTCAGTCAACACTCTGCATCCTGGTTGCCTGGAGATGAGCAGCTTTGCTCCGCCCCTCTTGGACCATGATGCTCTCTGCCTCATCACAGGCCCTCAGCAAGGGAGCAAGCGGAACTTAGATTAACCCTGTGAACTCCATTCACAGTGGGGAACAGAGTAAGTTCATCACCTGGTATGTGGGTAACAGCAGGGATGATGTGGTCCTGGGAACTTACGGTGATAGAAGAACTCTGACTGTACCTTGTCATGGACGACGACGAGATGTGCAGGGAGAAACACTACAGCCCAGGGCTGCCACCTGCCATTTTCAGGCAAGCTCACCAGCTTGCTGAAATTCATCACGCTAGCCACATCAACGATGCCTGGATCCCCAAATCTAAACTATAGTTAAAGGGAAAGTATCTCTTGCCTACTCTTACAGAATTCACAGAGGAGGACATTAGTAAAAGTTCCCGATTGATATACCAGGCTCTCAGACTCTTCAGGGAGAGTTGGCTTGTTATGCAGGTGTGTGATCTACAAGAGGACACAAAGGCTGACATTGCAGTGATCATGATAGTTCTGGAAATTATCCTGGAAATCATGTCAACGAACTGACCATGTATGAGGCAGATTCTATCAGACTGGATGGAGGGCTAATGGCTGTGCTCTTCCTCAAAGCCTACAAAGACCGTAAGGGCTTTGAAACAGAAATCCCATGGACGGAGGTACAGACAACCTTCATCCAAGTTTGTATCAGCTTCTCTTTTCTTTGGGGGACCATGGGCTTTGATTTCATCCTAATATCCCACTAATGAGTTTGAGTCTCTTGTGCATGGGGTTATTTTAAAATGAAGCCTGAGGTAATCACTGTGTTCAAATTAAAAGTACCTGAGTAAAGAAGAAATTAAATCATTCTCATGTAGCTAAGCAAAGCTTCTAAGTTCCTATTCTTAAGAGACTCCAGAAACACTGGCTGGGCATGTTAGCTCAGGCCTGGACTCCAGCGCTTGGGAGGCAGAGGTAGGAAGATGTAGGGGTCAGGTTTATCTGTGACTAAATAACTTTGTGTTTAGCCTGGGCTACATGATCTGGATTAATGGAAGAATGAAAGTATTAAAAGGTAAGGGAGGAAACTCAAAAAAACAAGTTTTCGTTAAAATTCTACCTCTTACCCTTATACGGCAGAATCAAAATTTGCTAAATCAGCAAAACATGAAAAGATGCCAGTCCAAGCTGTTTTTATAATTTAATCTACGTTATGTGAATTATTTATCATATCATAAAGTAAACATGATTCTGTGACCACATCCACCTCTTTCCTCTGTTCGTAGAGTGAATGTTCTGGAGGATTTTAAAATAAAAAACATCGTGCATCGAAATTAACTGGACCCAAATTACCTGGGCTTCACAGTGGACTTTACACTTTCACTAGCAAATACATCTGTATGCATCATATTGAAATCTAGTTTCCACTATAACGTTATGAAGAGAGGAGGTGGCCACAAGGGCTCTATCCTTGTGAACAGGTTAAAGTAACCACAGGACAGGCTTTTGTTGTTCCGCCCGGGATGCCCTTTGCCGCATGATGGCACAACATGGAAGCCCTTGCCAGGGCACTGCTAATATCTTGGACTTTTCAGCTAGATAAACGTAGATCATTTATAAGTTATGCTGTTCCAGGTACCTGGTACAGCAGAGGAAAAACCGCTAAGACAGTAAGTAGTAAAGCAATTAGCCCCAAGTCAGGTGACCAGCAAGTGTAGAACATAAGCCAGGCTCCTTGGCCCCCACAACAGTGCTCCTTACATCTAATTGGGGTGACGTACTGTGTGCCCTAATAAAATCTGCCTGAAGATCAGAGGACAGGGCCAGCCACTAGATTAGACATAAAGGCCAGGCAGTGGTGGCACACACCTTTAATCTTAGCACTCAGGAGGCAGAGATCCATTTGGATCTCTGTGAGTTCAAAGCCACCCTGGACTACATGAGATTGACTCGGTGTAGGAGAGAAACAGAACCAGGCAGTGGTGACACATCTTTAATCCCAATACTTGGGAGCCACATGCCTTTAATCCCAGCACTTGAGATCTCACACCTTTAATCCCAGTATTTGGGAAGCACACTTGCCATTAATCTCAGCACTAGGAAGGAAGTGATGGCTGGGTGGAGAAAGGTACATAAGGCGTGAGGAGACAGGAACTAGAGCCTTTCAGCTGGAGAACTTTCAGCTGAGGACTCGAGGCGTTCAGTCAGAGGATTTGTGGAATTGGCAAGGTGAGCCATGGCAGTGGCTTGTTCCTTTGTCTCTCTGATCTTCAAGCAAATTTTATTAGGGCCCACAATATATCACCACATCTAACTTCATTATGTCACCTCTTAGGTTCAAATACAGTAATTTGATTGCAACCCTGACAATTAAGGCACGAGACTGAATAGAATAAACTACTGTTGTCTAGGAATGTGGGGTTTGCTCTTTTAGGTTACTAATCTTATTAATAAAATAATTTAGAACCAGACTCAGAAGAAAGCTAGAAGACAATTTTATTGAGTTTGAAATAAACCTCAGCACGTGCCAAAGAGGAAGAGAAAGGTGTGCCTTTTGGTTAAGGGTCCACAAAAGCAATGGAGCCACATGGGTGACAATGGACCCAAGGAAGTGTGTGTATGTGTGTGGGGGGCGGGGGCTTCAGAAAATCAGTGAGAAATCACAGAGCATCGCAGAAAACATGCCCAAGCCAGTGTCTGGAAGGAGGAAAAGGTGCACTAAAAGTCAGCAGGTCACACGATGGAGGCTCTGTATGCCTCTGCGTGGGGGAGGGGCTTCTGGAAACAATAAGTATATTGTTTTATTAGGGGGATAATTATTCCCCCATCTCCTTAGCAAGTCTTTTATAAGAAAACTGAGTCACACCTACCAAGGACAAGGAGAAAACAAGCAGAAAAGCATGGCCTGGCCATTAAAACTACACCCTTACTTTAACATAAATTGACTCAGATCTCACGTATAGAGAAGCACAGTTTGAGAGCTACCATATTTCAAAGACCTCACCAAATGATAGACTTTATTTATGCACTATGAAAGGCAATGTCAATTCAAAAATGACACAACAATCATATTTGCTAGAAGATGTATGAAAAACAGGGTGTGGTGGTGCACACCTATAATCACAGCACTCAAGAAGAAGCAGCAGGAGGAAAAAACAGTCTCTAAATGACTAAATAAATAAGATAAAATGTGTTCTATTTCCAAAATTCTAAAATTGTGATCAAAAGATGTATGTCCCAGAAGTAAGTCCACGTCACTCTGAAATGATGTAAGCAGGTTATGATAGAGTCACTGAGCAGGATTTCCTACTTCATTCTGGAGTGGGTAGACCGGGGTGAGGGGTTTTCCTCTGACACCGTGTTCACAGCTATTAGAACCAAGAGCTGCTAACAGAAAGTGAAGGGTTCCAGGTTGTGGACAGTTACTAGAGACTAGGGCTCTTTCCCCAGTGAGGGCAGTTCGAACTGACTCCTTCTATTTAAGATGTAAGAAAGAGATGTGAAGGATGGTGGGGAAGAAAAGGAAAGACATTAGAAGCACATCAAGCATCTTATCTACACACAGCTGTCCAACTTATCTGTCACAGGACACATAATATGACATTGAGTCTTACATTAATAATTATTAAAAACTTAACACAGAGATGTAAAACTAACTTGATGATAATGTTTTAATCTGTCCTACTCATCAGACTTCAAAAATATTTCAAAACAAGCCTTTAAGACTTTTGTTATTTAAGTAATAGCCTTGAAAGTCACTGCATCAGAGTTATTACAGGCTGAGAAAAATTACAAATGAACATTTCAGGAACAGTTTCATACATTTCATATACAAAACCTATCTCCATACCTACTACCTAAAAACACATGTGAGGGCAGGCTATGGTGGGACACACCTTTAATCCCAGCACTCAGAACACAGAGAGAGACAGATCTTTATGAATTTGAGGGCAGCCTGGGCTACACAGTGTGATCCAGGCCAGCCAAGGTTTCAGAGACAAACAAACAACAAATATAAGTCACATGAGACTAGGGAGACAATGAGTATTGAATGATATGACATCTGATCCAGACATATCAACAAAGTGAGAGCCAAGAGTGGGAAAAGAAAAGAATATTTTATGTGTACTATGAACAGACTGACCTACACACTTGAACCTGACAAACAACTGCTTGCTGTCTTAAGGACACAAAGTGAGGCTCAGTGATAACATTATGAAGTCATACAACTAGGAAGTGGCTTTGCTACCTGATCACTCAACAGAAGACCAGTGGGAACATTTAAATCTCTCTTATGTACTACACAATTAGCAAAAATTTTAAAAAGAAAAAAAAATTCATATCATATTGTGACATAGTCTTAATTGTCAACTTGGCACTGGCTAGAATCCCCTGGGGAGTTTTAGTGAGGGTCTAGACTAGGTTAATGTGTGTCTAGTATTGGGGGATGGGGGGTTATGTTCATTGAGTGGGGAAACTTGCCCACTTTGGGTGGCACCATTCCCTAGGAAGGAGATTCTAATGTGTACATGCACAGAAAACAAGCCAAGCACTAGCACGCACGCACACACTTTAACGCATGTGTACTGGTGCTTCTGAGTGGTCATTGCACCAATGTGAAATGACTCTGTGGTGATGCACTATACACCTCAACTTCTAGGTCATGTAAACCCTCTCCCTGAAGTTGCTTCTGCAGGGTTATTGTATCAGAGCAATAGGAAAATAAACTCACACACTTCTGTATATGTGTATGCAGACACCAAGCAAGCTTTCCATGCTGCCCTTTCTTATTGTTCATAAAGTAAGTGAGAACATGGCTCGTTCATGCACACTCAAAGCTGCAATACCTGGGGCCAGTATGACCCATCCAGAACTTTAAACATCCATATCTCTTCCCAAGACCCTGAATTCTAGGGCTGAGTGACTTCTCTGCAGATAGGCAGACTGCACTGAATCAACATGTTCAAAAATAAACTCACGATTTCCCTCTCCCAACCTCCAGTCTCACTTGGAGATAGCACCATTCATCCATCTGCTCTAGCCATAAACCCAGGAATCACCCTTCTTGTCTCCTTCACGTCGTGTTAGTTAAGTCTCATCAGCTCTACTGACGAGCTGACGTCAGCTCCATCCTTCCTCCTTTTCTCATCACTGCTACATCATCCTTTCTCTGGACCACGAAGGCCTCCTTCCTGTTTCCAACTCCTCTCCTGCCCGTCATTTCTCGCTTTTGCAGCAAGGTTCCTCTGGTTAAACAGAACCTCTAACTGGTACATTTAAATCTGCCAATGGCTTGCAGAGCACTGAATAAATTCCACACTCCTTATCATGACTCAATCTGATCCCTTCCAACCTCTCCAACTGCACTCCACTCTCTGGCTGGACATCTCCCAGCATCCTTAAGTCCTCACACACCAGCTGTTCACACCACAGGGCCTTCCTGGCACACGGAACTCTTCCAGCTCTCAGCTTTAAGGTCCCCTTCACTGCTGGGGCTTCTGAACGCAGGTGTACCTCTCCCCCATCTGCGGTCACCTCGTCTTCTTGTGTCTTTCCACAGGACACACTTATCAATATTGGTAAATACCTGTGCATTAGTCAGCTCCCTACCAGATCAGGAACTCCAAGTAGACAGAGCACAACTGTCTTATCACCAATACATTGTGCCTCGTAAAATGCCTGGCATACAGTAAGGGAGCTGAATTTTCTGAATGTGCAAGAAACTAAGGTTTAAAGGGCTTTAATTTTTGTTTATTTTAAACCATTCTACAAAGTCCAAAGACTATACTTTTTTTCCCTTAAAATGCATAAATGCATTTCACAGATAGAAGTGTTCATCTTGAACATTCTGTAGATTTTGCACCGTTCTCCTCTAACAGGCCACACAGTTGACTTTCAAATTTCCAGAATCTCAGTGAAAAAACTGAAACAAAATGATAAAATTTAGGTAACAACCCAATTAATTATATTTATATGTAGCCTGGCTACTGTGCATCATGAGAGAGCAAGCAAAATATTTTAATAAAATCATTCTTTCAAATTTCTAAACTAATTTCTATCTGGACCATTGTTTTTAATATCAAGAAAATGATTCCTTGTGGTCAGGTCAAAAACAACCGTCTTTCTGTTCTGTCTGTTCTGGGTTGGTTATAAAATACACACACTGACACACCGATTCCCTTATAAAATACACACACTGACACACCGATTCCCTTATAAAATACACACACTGACATACCGATTCCCTTATAAAATACACACACTGACACACCGACTCCTTTAGACTTCCTTCGGAGTCTAATGACCCTCTCCTTACTTGTGGCTCTCACCCAGGGGCATGTGTCTAGGAACAGAACGCAGCAGAAGTGACAATGTGCAGCTGGCTCATGAAGAGCAGCTTCCTCTGGCTCTCCATCATGCACCATTTGTTCTGAAGGAAGCCAGCTTCCATGCTGTGCAGACACACAAGCAACACTCTGGAGGGACCATGTGAGCAGGCAACAGGCTTCCTGAAGACAGGGCAAGAAACTGAGGCCTCTGCCAATGCCATGGGTATGAACCACCCAGGAAAAGTCCCCACCTGGGTCACAGCTTTAGATAACCTCTTGAGACCTCTGAACCAGACCCACGCAGCTAGCCCCGTCCTGAAAGCCCGGCCCACAGGACCTGGGATAATAGATGTGTATCTTTCTAAGCTGGCAAGTTTGAGTAACATCATTAGATGACTAACACACATTTATTCATTTAGTAACTGCTAGCCTGCACCTCCTCTGTCCTGCTCTCCACCGTTACATCCTACAAAAACAGTAGGAACTTAAGACACTATCCAAGAGGGCAAGAACCATCACTGTGAAAGTGCTCTAAAAATATATGGTGGCTCACACCTAAACTCTCAGGACTTGGACGGCCTACTTGAGGCCTGCCATAAGTCTGAGGCCATTCTAGACGACATGGTAAGTACCAGGCCAACCAAGACTACATAACATGATCTTTTCCCAAATAAACCATAATAATAATGAATACACAAAATAAACAAATGTAATAAAATCTTTCCTAAAATAATGAGGACACAATATAAAGTTCCAGAGGATGGGGGAGGAGAGAGGCTGCCCCGGAAGGAGAGAGGAGAGGGAAGATACAGGGGTGGGGGTGGGGGGGTGATCGAGGTGGGGACAGCATTCTGTGGGTAAGGAAAGCGGCTGCTCACCGTACTCGGGGCTTTAGCCGAAGGTGACAGGAGCACACAGTATGTCAAACACAGAGTGTGCTCTGCAGTCCACCGGAAGGCTCCCAGGGACGCCCAGGAGAGGCCCACAGAGGCACCGCTCACGCAGGCAGCAGAGCCGCTGTAGCCGGCACGTCGGACGACGCCTGCGCCAGCAAGGGGAAGCAACCCCGGGCAGAAGGCACAGACGGCGCTGATGCTGAGTTACACGTCCCAGTGTCTCAAGAACTCTGAAACTCCTTGACATGACAATATTCAGAATGAAAGAAAATAGTATTCATTTATAGTATAACTTTCAATCTAAAAAAAAATCAACAACCTATCCTAAATATACAAACTTTAAATCACATCGTCCAAAATATGGAAGGTAAATTCTCTGAATTCAGTACGACCCGGGTCCTAGAGTGCTCCGCGTCACTCTAACCCCCCTGCTGCAAACCTCAGTCGTCCTCACTGCCCACAGACTCGGTATTTATACATCCTAACACCCAGTGATCTCACTGCTGGTTATCAAGTACGGTTCGTCTTTCTTTACCCGTGAGAGGCCCCTTGACTACCTGAGTGAGGTCACAGCTGAGAGCCCCGTTACTGCTACCCTCCGCTCTGCGGGGCTTCCCTCAGCCCTGCAGGTCAGAGGTCACAGGTCAGAGGTCGCATGCCCAGTTTTCCATCCCATCACTGAGTTCGATACAACTGCTCCAACAATTCAAATGCAGTTACAAGTTCACGCTACACTGTAGCATGTCAGTACTGTGCACGCGCGCACGCACGCGCACACTTTCTGAAATACCGAACTGTTATTATTCATTTCAGAACAACGCAGTAGAGAAAACGAGCACAAACACAGGCACAAAGAAGACAAGCAGGCCGGGCGGTGGTGGCGCACGCCTTTAATCCCAGCACTCAGGAGGCAGAGCCAGGCGGATCTTTGTGAGTTCGAGACCAGCCTGGTCTACAGAGCGAGATCCAGGAAAGACACAAAGCTACACAGAGAAACCCTGTCTCGAAAAAACAAAACAAAAAAAGACAAGCAAACAGAGGATGGGCACGAAGCAATGCTGTAAGACTTCTAAACTGTATCAGGGAAAAGCAATTTAAACAAGAATTAAGGGAGCCATCTATTTTATTCACAGGCTGGAATAAATGAATTCAAAACTTAAAAAATAATTATAGTTTCTGAGAGACTTGTAAATTACCCCATTGTTTTTGCTACAAAATATTTAATTTTAAAAACGCCAAAAATTCTCTTTGCTGGGGGCTGCAGAGGAAGCTCAGTAGTTAAGAGTACATGTTGCTTCTGCAAAGAGAGGCCCAGGGTTTGCTTCCTAGCACCCGCCTGATGGATCGCAACCCTCTGGAAGTCCAGGTCCAGGGATCGGATGCCCGCCTCTGGCTTCCATAGCCACAGCTGCATATACATACAGGCAGACAAAACGCTCCTATATGTAAAATGAGATGAACACATAGAATAAAAAATGTCAAACTCCCTAGACCTGTGGGTTGCATACCTGATATTCACATTACCATTCACAGAAGTAGCAAAATTACAGTAATGAAATAGCAACAAAATGTTATAGCTGGGGGTCACCACAACAATCAAGATTCACAGCATTAGGAAAGGTGAGAACCACTGCCCTAGACTATGGTAAAAGTATTGGGGAAATTACTGGTCCTTCCTCCGTTTCTTCCTCAGCACTGAACTCAGGGCCTCACACAGCTAGACAAGCACTCTGTCACTGGGCTTATGTCCTAGTACCTAAATATTCCCTTATAACAAACGGTGCAAACTTACTCTGGAATACGTGATAAAAATAAAAGTGTGAACCAGTACAATAAGAGAGGGGAATCTGATCTTCTCCTAATTTCCTAAGCCTTTCTGTAGTCTGAAATACACAAAAACAATTAGTTATTGATCAGATAAAGAATTAAACACAATCGCTCAGATTCATCTTAGGAGTTGGCCTCTGCCAGTTCCTGACTAGACAGCCCCACTGAATACCAATTACACCCTTCAGGGTTGCAGCAGGCAGACTGTATCTGGACCCAGAAGACTGTATCTGACACTAAGCACAAAACTCAGGCGGTTGGTACAGGTGTTTCTCTTCCAAACAGGAGGCCGTGGGCTCATCTCCAGAAACATCTGGCAGAAACCTTGGTTGGTGGCCCATGCCTGATCCCAGCACTCAAAAGGTTGATGCAGGAAGGTCAGAAGTTCAAGTTGGGGGCTGGGGAGATGCCACCATGGTTAAAGCACATGACAACCAGAGTTTGGATCCCCAGACCCCACATAAATGCCAGGTGCGCACGGCTGCCTGTCAATTATCCCGGTTCCAGGGAGGTGGAGACAGAGAATCAGAAGTGGTAAGAGATCTGTGTTCATGCAGAGACCCTGACTCAATACAGAAAGTGGGAAGACAACCAAGGAAGACAACATCAATCTCAGGCCTCGACATGCAATGTACACCTGCACACAGATGCACCTGCACACAGATGCTCCTGCACACAGATGCTCCTGCACACAGATGCTCCTGCACACAGATGCACCTGCACACAGATGCACCTGCACACAGATGCACCTGCACACAGATGCACCTGCACACAGATGCTCCTGCACACAGATGCTCCTGCACACAGATGCTCCTGCACACAGATGCACCTGCACACAGATGCTCCTGCACACAGATGCTCCTGCACACAGATGCTCCTGCACACAGATGCTCCTGCACGCACACAGCACATATGCAGACACACGTAAACACCACAGACATATGCAGAAAAAATAAAAAGGTTCAAAGGCATGAAAAATAAAGCAAACGGATCTGTCTCAAATAAAGCAAAACCAGAGCACTAACTTCAAAGTATCAGTTACTAGTCATGTAAATGGTTAGTGTCTCTCATTCCTGTGCTCTTTATGTAACCATGTACCGAGGACGGAGCAATCGCTTACTGTCCCCTTGCTGCTCTAAATATCAGCGTCCATAGGAAGCACAGCACCAGCTGAATAACCAAGCAGTTGCTGGGCCAGGCATTAATTTTCCTCAAAGGACACCCATCAGAATTTGAAATAATGGTGATACTTGGAGTTCTTTCTGAAGCTCCACAAAATAAATGGTACTGAAGGCACACCTTAAGCTGGACTTGTGGACATGCCTGCCACCCCAGTAGTCAGGACTGGAGCTCAGTGATCCCGAGGAGAGTGATTTAAGAAATCTATTAAGGGTGTGTGTGTGTGTGTGTGTGTGTGTGTGTGTGTGTGTGTGTGTGTGTGTGTGTCTATGTCTGTATTTCTGAGTGTGTGTGTGTCTGTATTTCTGAGTATGTGTGTGTGTATTTCTGAGTGTGTGTGTGTGTGTGTGTGTGTGTGTGTGTGTGTGTCTGGCTGGCTCTCTGTGTGTCTGTATCTGTGTGTGTGTCTATGTCTGCGTCTCTGTGTATGTGTCTGTATTTCTGTGCGTGTGTCTGTGTGTGTGTCTGTATCTGTCTCTCTGTGTGTATCTGTCTCTCTGTGTGTCTGTGCCTGTGTGGTCCCAGGGAATCTAATCTAGTCCTCACACATGCTAGGCAAGCTCTCTCCCACTGAAGTACATCCTAAACCTTAGAAATAGAAATACTTTTTAAAGTACATATTAAGTACAATTCTCCAGTGGCTGGACAATTGGCTCAGTGGGACAATATTAGAACCCGTATAAGAATCGGATGAATATCAGGAGTGCCTTTAGTCCCACCTAGTCTTCTATGGGGAGATGAGAGTTATGGGCAGCTGAATCCACAGAACTCATGGGCCACTGCCCCAGTGCATACAGCAGAAAACAATGAACATGGGATCGAACAACTGAGGTGCCTACATTCATTCACATGAATGAACACACTCGAAGTAAAGCGAGTGACCTACAGCAAAATAATGTTAATATTGGCACAATGATGGACACACACACCAGTAAAACAGTTCATTAAGCCCAGGAAAAACAATTCAATACACAGCCAATGATTTTCAGCAGGGAAACTGACAATTTAACAGGAAAAGGACAATCTGTTGAAATTAAAAAACAAAAACATACTCTGAAAAATGGGAACAGCATAAAAGTTAACTTCTAACACACTACAGAGGTAAATTTTTGAGATGAAACCATGAAACTCAAACAAGCAAACAAGGATAGATCCTTATGATCTTGAATTTGGGAATGTTTTGTTTTAAACAACAAGAAAACAAAAGATATACTAGAAACACAGATCTTCAGCAAAATTCAATATTTCAGTGTATCAAAGAACCCCGCCAACAAAGCAAAAAGGTAGAACACAAGAAAACCTTTAGAACTGATACATTTCATGAGGGTTTAATATTCAGGGCACACAGAGATGTCTGATAACTCACTGACAAGAACGTAACACAATCTTGAAATAGCCAAAGAAGTGAATACATGGATTATTTGTTTATTTGTTTGTTTATTGCTGCCCAGCACACTGTGGAATGGAACCCTCATGTAGTCATGTGGAAAGTAATTTCAGTGGTTCCTCAAAAGGCTGGTCACTGTATGATCCAGCAAGTTCTTTTCAAAAGCACTGAACACAGACGGAGTCTGAGATCCTCAATAGTGGCTTTCGCAATAGTAAAAAGTAGATATAACTCAATTATCTATCAAGGAGGAAATGTACAACAAAATGTGGCATATTCTCATGATAAAGTATTGTTCTGTCCTAAAAAACCGAAGTTCAATACATGAAGTAACATGGATGAACCTTGAAAACACTGTAAGTGAAAAAGCCATATATAAAGGGGAAATAGTTTCAGATCACACATGAAATCTCTGAGACAGGCAGACACAGAGAGACGAGAAGTAGAACAGAGATTACCAGGGACCATGATGGAGGAGTAGAGAATCACTGCCCAATCAGCAGAGTCTATCTGAAATAAGGGAAAGTTCTGGAAACGGAAGTGATGATTTCAAAACATTCTGAATGCATAATGTATCACAAATCACAGCTAAGTATAATTAAATGGCAATTTTTAGATAATGCTATGGTAATATTTTATTTGTGATAAAATGTGATTTTATTTGTATGTTAATAAAGTTGCCTGGGGATCAGAGCTAAGAGCAAGCCATTAAGCAGAAGTCTGGTAGTGGTGGCACACGCCCTTAATCCTGATCACATGGCAGGCAGAATCTCTATGTGTTCAAGGACACAGCTAAGCGGTGACCCGAACCTTTAATCTCAGTATGAACCATAGAGACCTGAAGGTCTGTATAGACAGGCAGTGATGGGGAAGTCATGTGATTGGGTTTAGAACCAATGAGAAAGCAGAACAGAAAAGCAATAAAAAGACAGGACACAGGAAGAAGGTCTCTCAGGGGAAGGACAGGAGCAAGTGGTAAGATAAGGTGGTCTTAGCTCTTGGCTACTGCTCGATCTCTGGGCTTTTAACTCTTTATTTGGCTCTGTGTTTCTTATTTATTAAGACTGTTTAGAATTACATCTACATTATGCATAATCTACCACAATAAAAAGTACAATTATTACAATATTATTCACAGAATTTGAACAAATCTAAAGCCTGTGACAACAAAATTCTAAACCAACATGAACTGATAAAGTTGAAAGTAAATATTGACATTAAAATAGAGTACCCAATTCTTCGGTTATGTTAAAGGAAACCCCCACATGGGCCCAGAAAAGCCTGCTTTGGTAGCACGAACTTGGTCTTCAAACCACAAGGGAAACTCGGACACTGCACACCAACAGGAGCAAAGGTCAGTGAAGGCTGGAGGTCTCTAGTCCTCTATTTTTACTTTGTCACTATTTCCACATCTCAAACTCTCTCCTTATACTAGCCTAAAACTAGGATCCCCAAGAGAAAGTCTGCACACTCAAATATTTAACAATGGGGGTGTACAAAAAAAGAAAACTGCCCAAACCTGTACAACCCATGGGTTACAGTACAAACAGTAAGTGTGCAAGCCTCAGTGAAGGGGCAGTAGACTAATAAAAGGCTTGGTTATACAGAAACACCCCCGAGTCCCACGAGTCTGGCACCTGGTGCCAAGTCAAACTGCCCTCTGCGCTATTTTCTACTCACGAGTGCTGGTGTTCTTCACAAACTAATCAAGAGCTCGTTTCATAATCCACTAATCCTGAATTACAGCTGATGTTCTTAACCATAAAAACTAGAGCCCTGCCGTGCATCTAAGGGTAACTGCTCATTACAAAAAGTTCATGCTTTATTATCAGTCTGGCTAGCTCTAAGAAAACCATCTGTTTTGTGGGCAGTCTGAAATTTCAGAGAAGGAATAAATAACATCATAAACTAAAATGAGAAAACCCAGACAACAGGTCAAGGACTGGAAGAGAAAGGTAACACTGGTCCCAATGGGCAGTCACAAGGGATGGCCGCAGGAAAACAGATCCAAGGCCCTGCAGCTGCACCTCATGACGACTCCATCCTGTCCGGCATCTGTGCTGTCATGGTCTTCTCGGTGAGGAGGGACCAGCTGTGCGCCTCACTTGTACAAATGATTTATCTATCGGCATGAGGTGAATCACTAATAGGTTCTTTCCCAACCCTGAAGAATTCCAGAGTCACAGCAAGGATTATCAGCAAGCAATCTGCTTCTTAAGCAGGAGAGGAAAGCAGCTACAACTCTAAAGCAGCATTCGGCAGGCATTTCAGTGTGTCCAGAATGTGCTGCCAAGGGACCATTCATGTGCCTTATTGTTCTATTCACAAGAGACATGTTATCAGCCTGGATGTCCATCACTGAGGAATGGACACTGAAAATGTGATATGTAAATACAACAGTAAATGTACAGAACTAGGAAAATGATACTGAATGTTGCTCAGTCATGGAAATCAAATGTCACATGCTCTCTCTTTTCTGCGACTCCCAGTTTCAAATCTCAAATTCTGTGTGTTTGATTCTGAGCACCTATGGAAGCCAGAAACCAGAAAAAGGTCACTGTAAGAGGGATGCATTGAGGGAGGGGCCAGGAGAAGAGAGCTAATACAGAAGTGAAGCAGGGGTGCTGATGAGAACAGGAGAGAATGGGGAGCTGAGAGCGGGGGAAGAGTTAACTAAAACAAGGGAAATGCAAAAACTATGCAAACGACTGTCTTACACTCAAACTTTAAAAATACAGCCTGGACATGGTCCCTGCCTTAAAACCCAGCACTCGGGAGGCAGAGGCAGATGGATCTATGAATTAAGGCCAGCCTGGTCTACAGAGTGAGTTCCAGCCAGGCAGAGCTACATAGTGAGACCCTGTCTTCAACAACAAAAGACCCCAACAAACAAAAAACAGAGCTAGAATGATAGTTAAAAGTAGAGTTTGAGGAGAGATACCTTACATGGCTTAAAAAAAAAAAAAAAAAAAAAAAAAAAAAAAGCTCCCAGAAGCCATGGCTGTTCAACAAATGCCCCAGTGGCAGGTGTGGGAAACCTCCTTATGAGTTACTGTCCAGGTAGGTCCCCACAGGTCCCAAGCCATACAGGCTCCAGACATGCTTCCTGGTTGCCCGTTGGAATTAGGTAAGGCTGAAAACACCACACACGTTGGGTACGTGACAGAGTGAGATGGAGCCAGGGCTGGGCTGGACACCCCTCCCTGCCACATGGCTTCCACTGTCCCAGGAACTGGGACAGTCAATGGACCAGAGAAACATCAATTAACCCAGATGTGACTCCTACATCTGGGAGACCAACCTCAGTCAAGACAAGCCCACTTACACAATAATGGCACCACTGCTATGGGGGTAACCAGCTGCCATCTGAACCGATTTGACACCTACTCCACAGAAGGGATTCACCCATGTACGTAAGCCTGGTCAAAACCCACGGGAGGGGAAATCGTATACCCCTGGGAACAGCGATACTGCATACTGTAGCTTAGTAAATTGACATGATGTCAAGCCGCCTTCTAAATATTTATGTTTATACCCAATGACGTAGGCTACTCTCGGCCTTCATCAGAGAAGCCTCTTTCCAGCAAAGAGTGCAAACACAGAGACTCATGGCTGAGAATCAGTGATGGGTATGTGCTCAGCCCTCAACAAGACCACCCACCAAGGCTCAGGGAACACTGCCTAAGAGGGCACACAAAGAATCTAGGAGCCAGAGGACAGGGAGAAGGGCTCTGAAATGTCACTTCCCGGCATGACACAGCCACTGCCGTCACACATGCATAGCTGCTGTGGCTGCCTGCACTGGATCTGGCCCCAAAGGGCCCCTGCCGGGCTGGCCTGGATGGAGGAGGGCTTCAGGGGCCCCTTACCCTCACTGCTGGACCGTTGACTACTGACAGATGCGAGGGGATGGAGAAACGCTGCCCTCAGTTCTATACCCGCTGATGACACCCCCAGGCTCCAGTTGATAGTCTCAACTCAATGGTCCCACAGATGGCCCCAGTTAAATCACACCAGTCACAAAAACAAAACAAATTAGTCATGAGCCTCGGGAAGGAACTGGCAAGGATACGTGGGGCATGAACAGGGATGGGAGGGAGGTAAGAGGGAGTGAGGAAAGAGAAATCAGAGTACACTGTACACACATTTGAGATTATCAAATAACAAAATCAGTAACAAAAAAAAAGGGAGAAAAACAGAGCTCTTGTGATCTCTCATCTTACAAATTAATCAGATTCTTGATAAACTAAAACGAATACACAGAGTTAAAATAATTCCTATGAAAGTTAGCAAATGATTTGACTACAATCTAAAAATGATAGGCAAAGGAAATTGAGCAAATTGGAATGTTTGAGAACTCTACCTTGTGGATTTGGATTCTGGCTGTCAAATGTCTATAAACTGTCTTCTTAAGAATCACCAGATAAGTGATGCTGATAGTTCTACTTTAACAATATCGATCCATTTATTGACCGAAACCAAAAACAAAGCGCAGGGCGACATCCTTCCATGGCTCCAGGGCCTAACTGGGGTGGCAAGAGCACAGAGAACAACTAACAGACAGACAGACGGACAGAAATGCCGGGATCCAGGGGCCAGGCTCTCTGATGGAAGAACTCGGCACCCTGGAAGCAGTGCTTATTACCCACAACTGACAAGGGCGAGGGGCTGTTCCCTGCGGACAGACAAGGAGGCAGGTCAGCTGCTCTAGGCAAACACAGTCTCTCTCTGGCCGTTCACATCTGGGGAGAGAAAGCTATGGAGGACATCCTCGACACACAGACACACACTGTCATTCACACCTGGACCTGAGGAAGGCCCTGCCACCCCTGAGCTTCACCGGGGGAAGGCTCTGCCACCGCCACAGGGCTGAGGCATGGGAGTCCTTGCCTCAGCTGTGCCCACATCAACAGCACACGGTCACTCAGAACTTCCCTCCCTCCCTACGCCCCGGTAAATCCCATTTACCGGGACCTGAAATTAGACATACAATTTTATTTTACTTATTTGGGGCTTGTTTGACACAAGATCTCTCTATGTAGTCTTGACTGTCCTGGACTCACTGTGTAGACCAGGCAGTCCTCAAACTCACAAAGATCACCTCGTCCCTACCTCCCAACTGCCAGGACTAAAGGAGTACACCGCTATGCCCAGCCAACGTCACATCATTTTAATGCTCTAATCTAACAGGCCATTGGAATTGCTGCACTGATCTCTGTCATCTCTTTTCTAGAAATTTCAGTCTTATTCAGATGACATGGATGGACATGGAGGAAGGAGGTGAGGGAAGGAGGTGCGGAGGGCTGTACTGAGAACATGAAGAGAGGCTGGGACTCAGTGAGACCAGCAGACCAAGGCCTATCGGCGGAGCTCAAACTCCTCTTTTCAGAGTAACTGAGAGCTGGGGTCTAGGTCACGTGGACTGGTGGTTTTCAAAGAAGGGATGGTTACTGAAGCTACAGGATAGATAACGGAGAAGTTTAAAGTCAAGTAAGTTCATTCTGTAACTGAAATAACTTTTGTTTAGGATCAGCATTAACATGTAAGACTATGGCATACTGACAGCATTGTAAATTATTCCTATTTCTCTAGAAAACAACTACTTAATTTCTTTCCTGTTTTATACAGTCACTTTCATTTAAATTTATTATGTTTTCTAGTATGTAAAAAGTTAGAGTAATAACAGAGTCATTAACAAATAGGATTACACAGAAATTTTAAATCCCTGAGTGGTAAAAATCTACTATAAGCAATGTCAAAAGCCAAATAAGAAAACATAGACAATGTATATTACAGACTGGCTCTACTAATATACAATGGGTTGAACAGCTGAAATAAGGAAATCGTGAGACAATGGAGTAACATTAAAAATGTGAAAATGTACCTTCCTATTTATATTCAGTTAGCACAAA
The DNA here is from genome assembly GCF_049852395.1 of Peromyscus maniculatus bairdii. NCBI lineage: Eukaryota > Metazoa > Chordata > Mammalia > Rodentia > Cricetidae > Peromyscus > Peromyscus maniculatus. The sequence continues at coordinate 94,677,471 of NC_134861.1, forward strand.
TAAGTAAAAATGTTGGTATTAGTGGGTATCATGCTCTCACTATAGGAAGGGCCAAATGAAGTATCAACTTGAACACGTATTTCAAAACACAGCTGAGCCCAGTCCCCTGTAATCAGGAGATCCAGGTCATCCTTGGCTACATAATGAGTTTGAGGCTACAGAAGACCTTGTCTCAAAAGAACAAACCACCACCATACATAACTGTTTATGCATTTATCTATGTAACAGGAGCATATATACACACAAATGATACCTATGCACATACATATGCATATGTGTTTTTATGTATAAAGATACATATACTTACTGTATATGTATCAGGAACTTAGCTGTGTTCCTGATGGAGCCTAGAAACTCAGCACCCATCACTGACATACATGTCAAGGTCTGTATCTTGATTTCTTCTTGTGAGGAGAAACCAGAGCCACTCAGGGCAAGGACTAACTCCAAGCACTGAGGTTCATGGTAAGCCTTCTTATAAAGGGTAAAAATAATGACATGCTCATTAGAAAAAATTGTTCGGACATAAAAGGACAGAAGAGTACAGTGAGACATGGAGCAGTCTGAGAACCAAAATGCAGAGAGATAGTGAACCATCAATCATGGGGGAGGAAACTGTGAATTCAAACCAATTATAAATAGAATAATTCCAACAAGCATCACCAACACATGTACACACAGGAGATGAAACATGAGGAACTAACTGCATTTAATTGTCTTAGAGTGCCTCCTTCCCCACAGATTTTGCACTAGCTGCCAGGGAATTACGGTGGCCACACAGTAAGGAAATCAGACAGCGAAACAAGTGGTCAAAATCTGCACCTCAAATAACAGGCAAAACACACATAAAGATATGTTCCTTATGTAATATTCTACCCCAGGACGCTTACTCAAAATCACAGCAGGTAGACAACACAGCCATAATTAAACAAGAGGAAAAGGTAGGATACGTGCACACCCTTAAAACGTTCATGTAACAAAAGACAAAGAAATTGTCAACAACTATTCTAGAGGAAGGGATGCTT